>NC_063257.1:31389209-31989209 GCF_019578655.1 Ricinus communis | reverse complement strand
TTTATATACAAGGAACAAACATATTTCAATTATGTCTTAGCAAGGTTACTACTTTGACATTCGTGTATAGATTATAATTAATAAAAGAGCAATCCGTATATATAAATATTTATATTTTAATATTAAATAATTGATACATATTTTATTTATAATTAATAAATATGTGTTAATCATTTATCGGTTTAGTAAGAGATATACATTAAGCTTATATAAAAAACAATTTGAAATTTAAGAATCAAACCGTTGAATATTAAAATTAGAATATTGTAATATATATATATATATTAATTTCTAAATCTTAAATTTTTTTAATACATGTACTTAACGTCGCTAGCCTAAGGCAGGCTTCGCTATCTTCCCGAAGCTGGTATTTTCCAATTTTTGACACGTAAGATTTTTATTTTAATATTTATATTATTTTTGACACATAGGATTCAAGTTTATGTATAATTTTATAATTTTTTCTATTAATTTATTGATTAATAAGTTATATTTCTTATTAGTTGATTGCTGATTTGATTTTTAATTTATTTATTTAGATAATATTATTTTTATTGAAATTT
Organism: Ricinus communis; assembly: GCF_019578655.1. Taxonomy (NCBI): domain Eukaryota; kingdom Viridiplantae; phylum Streptophyta; class Magnoliopsida; order Malpighiales; family Euphorbiaceae; genus Ricinus; species Ricinus communis. The sequence continues at coordinate 31,988,646 of NC_063257.1, read as the reverse complement.
ATCAATAATAACTTAATTTAAGCTGATTTCCTATAATTAATTTTTTTACAATTTATGATAAATAATTATTATTTTAAAATAATACTTAAAGTTAAATAATTATGACATTTGAAATCAGAATATTTTTATTATTAGATTTAAATTTTAATCTCTATTTTGAAAATAAATTCTATAAATATTTCTAATAATAGATATAATTGAGTTAAACAAAATTAGTAATAATATTTTTAATTATTCTAATATATTTTTATTAATGTATATCATTAATAATAAGATATAAAATAAATTATATCTAAAGATAAATTATACATTTGATAGTCATTTAACATACTAACAACAACCGCTAATAAAATTTTATCAACAGTTTAATTTATTAGTTACTAGCTTTTGATCATCAACCACCAACTATGTTGATCAGTCAAACCAAATAAACTACTAATGAGGCTTATTTAGTAATGATATTAAAAATATAACTGATACATTATTTTTTAGGATTAAAAATTATTATACAGTTAAAAGTTAACTTATTACTTAATATAATATTAAAAATATATCTTAAATTAAAATCTTAATAAAATTAGACTTCTAGAATTAGAGTTATATTAGGAATTTATTGACTTCGAGCAAAAGAAAATATCAATGAATCTTCTCTTATTCTTTTAAAAAAATAGATATCTAATATTAATTTTTTAATTAAAATATATAATACAAATTTATTATTTAAATTTAATAATTTATTAATTTAACTTAATAATATATTAATTTATTACTTAGTTTTTATTTTAGTTATTAATCGTCACTTGAATTCTGATAAACACGTGATCTATATCTCTTCTTTTAAAAAGAAATGGTAGGAAAAAAATTATAGTAACCACATTGTTTTAAATTATTATTTGTATAAACTCGAATTTATGTCTATGGTATTATGCAGGAGTTTGAACCAAAAATGATGAAGAGTAACTTCAAATTAGAACATGATTTTGGTACTTAGCACTTTATATGGTGTAACCATAATAAGTTTTGACTTGTCCGTTTAAATTTTTTTATTTTTAGTCACTCATTTTTAATCAGATAATCATATGTTGAATTATACTTAATTAAACAAATATGCTGATTTAGAGTTAGACTTTTAGAATTAGACTATATTTAATAAATTATTAGTAATTTTATTAATAAAACTAATTTTATTTTCTTAGCATTTTTAGATGCATACTATATTTTTTTTCATTTTTAAATTGTAATATTAATAAAAACATAAATCTTTAATAAAATAAATACTTTTAAGTAAAGTAACATTTCACTGTGATCATAATAAATTGTTAAAATATATATTTTTTAATTTAATAAAATTTTAAAAATAATTTAAATAAAATTTAAAAAATAATTTTTAAATAAAATTTTAATATATTTGTGAATCTTATGATGTTGTTAGATGCCAAATTACTTATAAAATAATAATTTAATGATGGTTTAAGTTAAATACATATAAAATAAATAAAAATATAAATGTACATCTAAAAAATATTAAGAAAATAAATAAATAATACTCTTTTAATATAAAAATATTCTCATCCCTCAAGTATAAATGTGCCAAATCACAGAGTAAATATTTTGTACTTTATCCTTCTTAACCGACAAGAGAATATAAATTCTATTGCATAATAATAATAATAATAATAATAATAATAATAATAATTTATTTAATATTTCAATTATACTTATGCAAAAAATTAAGATATATATAAATATTTTACTTTGTAGAATAAATAAGAATAAGTAAGACTTATTCTTAAGGATAAATTTTTAAGAATAAGTCATATGCTATCGGGAGGATAAGGACTAATAATAGTTCAATTAAGTATATGATTTGTGTAACATAAGAATAAGATATAAAAAAAAAAAAAATTCAGTTCTTAGAATTATAAAAATTTAAAAGAAACAAATTCTGTGGCATAATATAATAATTATCGTATCTTACGAAGTATACTAGTAAAAGAAATAAAATTAATTATTACTATGATTTTTCATATAGTGTTATAATTATAATGATTATATTATTCATGGATGTAGTATGAGATTCTTAACCAGTTAATATATGCGTACTACGAGGGAGAATTTTAATTTGTATATCTCAATACCATATATTATAGTTTTAAAGTTAAAATTAAGACTTTGTCTGAATCATGAAATTTAAAAATTATATTTAATTAAAATTTATAGATCTTAGATTTATAAATAATAAATTAAATTTTTAAAAACTTATTTAGTACAAACTAAATTAGAAGAAAGAGAAATCACTCTGCAAACTGTAAAACTGGATTGTATAGTTATAAAATTCTTTTAAGAAATAGAGAATTAACTTCTTTTATATATAAATGAAGTAATTTAGAAAAAAAATTAGATAAGTAGAACTTTTCTAATTAAATAGAACTCAATTATTTAATATATTCTCACTTAAAAATCTAAAAATGCCTAACACTAATTTTATTAAATCTTTTAAAATATATAATAAAATAACAAATTTCTTATTTATATTTTAAATACTCTTAATTTTAATTTCTAAAAAATAACTTTCTTAATTCCGCCGATTGACTTGAACATTTTAGTAATTTTGGCTACCACAAGGGTTCAAGCAAAATATTACAATAGGGGGAGAATTGAACAAAAATATTAATTGCCATGGCCACCGATCCTAAAATGACAATTGAATATAGGGGTGGGCTACGGCGCTAGAGATGGTGTCACTAACCATATAAGTGGCTATAACGGCGGTGGTGGCGGTAGTGGCTAGTGGTGGGTGTCCACCAGGCGGCGCAATATATATTTTTTTGCTTGGAATGGAAGATTATGCCATTATGGTATTAATTTGATGGCCGATACATGCTTCGTTGCCAAGCTAAGCATTTCTTTTCCTTTTCTCCCATGCATGTGTGGCCCTCTTTTATCATGTCATATTTTCAAGTCTTGGGTTTATGTATTTTTCAAATAGTGTTTTTAAAAAAAAAAAATCACTACTAGGATAAAATTACAAAGCCATGGTTGCCTTATTATAAATGTAGATTTTTAATGTCACGACCCCATCGGTGGCCCGTGACCGGCACTAGGAAATGGGTAGGCGTAAGGCCACTGAATCCCGTAGTAAGCCTGACACTCAGTGACTTAAATAAATCTCAATCTCATTTTTCTGATGCCACAATTATCTTAACAATTAAATTTTACATAACTAATTCGGTCTGCCAGAAGAATTTGGCGAGATCCAAAACTCAGAAAATTTACAACTGATACATCTACTATTACTACTGCGGAGAATTTAAGATTTTACAAATTAACATACCAAATCGAATACACCACCCGATGATGAAGGAGTCGGGTTACTGATTAAGAGTCGCGGAAAAACTAACAGTCACGAATCTGAAAAAAAAGTAAATTGAGACTATCAGTCTTGAGAGTGAGTTAAAATCAAATGATCTAGAGACTATTGCAGTCTTCACAGAAAATATTAATTATTCGAATCAGTATATCAAACCCTGAACATAAATACAAATCATAATATAATCATACCATAATAAAAAAATAAAAAAAAATAAAAATATATTTTTACTTTTACGGGACGAGTGGCTCAGTAGAACCCTAACCCCATATTCTAGTAGCCTATCGGCTCTCTTGATCCAACAGGTCTAGCGCCCAGAGAGCAAAGCTCGACCAGGGTCCTTACCTTCAGCCTGAACACTTGATTTCCAACCAAGCCGACGCCCAGAGAGCATTGCTCGACCAGGGACCTTACCTCCGGCAATTTACTCAAATCAGCCTAGAGAGCCATGCTCAACCAGGGTAAAACTCATAATAATCTTATTACCTGTCCATGATCATTACCGGTGAGCACGCGGTCCTGATATAACCCATCAGGTGGCATGTTCTACGAAAGCCACATTTTTCAAATCGCAATCATCACATTTAATAAATATCATTGTCTAATGAAATCATTCAACACATATCGAAATAAATATTAAAAATTAAGGGTAAAGCAACGTGCAATTCGTGTGGAAAAATAATAATATTTGTATTATTATAACATTACTAATAATAATATTTATATTATTTTCAATAATTAATAATCAAGTGAAATTTATTTATATTGCAATACTAATAATCATATTAAGCATAAATTTCTAAAATAGCATATTAAATTTAGACTTAGCAATAGTGCAACGATTAAGTGACTTTAACTCACAGATTCGACACGTTCCGCAGTCCGCTCCTACGCCTCGGGTGGAGCTGGCGGGAAGGCTGAATTATCTAGTAACAAAAGATATACAATTAATAGACATTCATAAATTTTTTCTAAACTTATACCCTAGAGTAGACTGCCTAAATTTAAATTAGACTGCCTAAATTTAAATTAGATTCCAGGAATCTGCCGGAAATTCGGCAGAATCTCTCCTAAATTACGGACATTTACCCCCCGTAAAACGAGTCCAGGACCTGCCAGAAAATACTTTGGATAATCAATAATTAATTTAAACGGGAATCGGGTCCCCGAGACTTCACTAATTTCCCGACTCCGCCACACATCATAAAACACAACCAAGGCAGGCAGTCCGACAACAAATATTTTAATATACAATATTTTCTAATGTTCAACACAATTCAATAAACATACAATTAAACCAAGAATTCCAAAATCAACAGGCCAGAGAAAATTACCGAGATGCTTGATCGCTCGGTTGACTCAATTTCAGCCGTTGGAGTCCGATCGACGATCCGAACACACCATCAGACTAGAAACGATGCGCTGAAGACGATACCCGCTTCCGATTTTCTGATCTGACCCCTGATCATCCGAAGAGATTTATGGATGATCTTGACCGTCAGTTTACAAACGAAGCCCGATCGCCACGAAACCGGTGCCATTGCGAAGCTTGAGCTAAGGAGTGACAGGATACGTCCTTCGATTGTCCATCCTCCGCCGGAGCTCGCCGGAAAAGCTGAAAAACGTGGCTGCCACCTACTTCATCGGAACTCCCTCCTCCAGTTACCAAAACCGACGCCGCCACCGCCAAAAGGTATCTCTCTCCAAGGGGAGCCGATTGCCATCGAGATCGGCCGAAAGGCCGAACGACTGAAGCCTCGCCACGGAGCTACCACTACACTTGCCAACGCCGCCGCCACTGACGCCCGCAGCGCCCGCCTCCTTCTTCTTCTTCCACTTTCTCTCTCTCCCCGATATCTCTTTTCTCTTCCTTTCTTTTCTTTCTTCTCCATATCAACATTAGGCCCCTGAACTTTTTCCCTCTTACCATTTGGTCCCTCAATTTGTTGTTTTGAACTTGCTTAAGAATTCCACTATATCCTAAGTTTGATGCATCAGTTTCAACAATTTTGAATGCAGATGGATCAGCTAGGTGTAAGCATGGTATTTCAGAAACTTGCTTTTTAATGCTTTGGACAATCTTTGTATGCTCATCAGTCCTTGCAGGGGGGTTTTTCTTTAATCTATCATGGAGGGACTTTGCTAGACAGTTCAAATTTGGATAAAAATCCATCACATAATTTAAACTGCCAAGGAATCTTTATAATTGAGTTTTTTCCAAAATTTTGTTTGAAAATTTTGAAGTAAAGGCTAGAGACCTTTCAATTGGGGTGATAGTTCCCCGGGAGATGTAGTGGCCAAGAAATCTAATTTTTGTTTGGAATAAAGATATCTTGGACTTTGAAACTACTAGACTTTTCAATCCTTATTCAAAGTTTTGCATTGTCTATATCGATGATGTGTTGATATTTTCAGAATGATATCCTTCCATTGAATGGTTTTGGGAATAGTTGCATTAGATTTGGAAAGATCTGTTTGGAGGAATAAGGTTTCTCCTTTTGGTGAGTGGAGCTTGTGTTTCGAACCAAAAGCAAAAATCATAGCTTTGTAATGTATTTTGAAAATCAATGCTATCGGAATAGATCCTTTAAGCATTTTGTAATTATGTGTCTTTATTTGAAGAACAATGCTCTTTAAAATATTTTTATCATTTAAAGAAATTGTAATGTTTGGAAAACAATTAAAAGAAATTGGTCCTTTATTAAGGCTTGACTCAACAGTACCTAATAAAGAATTATAGAAATTTGTAAACCTAGCATCTCTAAGGACTGCTAAGATGGAAGTATCTAAACCTTCTCTGGTAAGGGGCTTTATTTCTACCTGGACAAGGCCTATATGAATGTACTTATAGTCTTTTTCTTTATGCTTCTGGAGGGTCTTTGGATTCAAAAGATAAATTTCTTCAAAAGGCTTTGAAATTTGAATATCTCTTTCTTCAGTTTTGATAGTAAAATCAGTTTTGAAGAGAGGAAACTTTGAAAACTCATAGATTTTCTTCTTTTGAGTCATTTAATTGTTGCTTTGGATGCTCTTCATAGTGGAGTGAGGGGCTCCATGTCTTTTGGATGCTTTTGATAAGTGAGAGGCTCTATGACTTTTGCAGAAGTTATCTGCCACGCTTCAAAAGTGAAGAATCTTTTACTTTTAAAAAGTAAAGGTGCAGAGTCTTTTGTCTTCTTTCTTTTCTTTTAAATGACTCTTTTTTATTATTATTATTATTGGGCATTTGGCCCATTACATAAATATTTTGGACTGCCATTTCTGGTTTTCAACCCAAGGGCTTTACAAAGATGTTATTTGATGGGCTTGAATATCCCAAAACAGTCATCTTCGTTCGAGTCACCATCTAGATCGATTGTTGCTGAGCTGGTGCTAGAAGAGGAAGATGAAGCTTTAGATTTTCCTTTGGAAGAGGCGGTTTGTTTGATCAATTGTAAGAAATCTTCTTCTATTTGAGCCGCCGCTAGCTTTGGAATAATGAAGGACTCTGTGCCAAGAAAGTGGTATGTTCTTTCGGAGCTGGCAAGAAGCTATTCTTTGAAAGAAAACTTTATACCATCATTAGAGATAATTTTTTTTGGTGGTTAAATTTATCCCATCATTTAACTTTGAATCTTCGGGCAAGGATGATTTCTCCATCTGCTGCTTGGTTGAAATGGAAATACCATACACATACCCAGGGGAGAAAAAAGTTTGAATAAAATAGAAGTAAAGGGGGAAAACATCTTTCTATTTTGTTTGATTTATAATGGGCCTTGAATAGATTAAACAGAGGTAGAACTTCTAGAATTATGGTCTCAGGAACATTGCTATAAAAATTCCACCATTGTTTAAATCAATATGGTATTTTTGAAGTTTGGATTGTGCTTGTGTCGAAGTAGAAAAGCCAAGAATGGCTTTGTCCTTCATTTTATAGAAGAAAGGTATTAAACCAAGCTTGTTGGTAATCCCAATAGTTGAAAGAAGTGTTTACGCTTGATCGGTAGGTTCTTTGGAGGGAAGTTGGAAAAGATCTTGATGAATGTAAATCCATTCCCAATTTGAAGGGTGGAGGATTCTTTCGATGGTGCATGTGGAATATGTAGGGTTTTTGTAGTCTTTATGTTTTTCGAAGTGTTTGAACTTTGCAGAACCAGTTAGGAATACTTCGGGATAAAGTTTAGGAATACTGCTCCAGATCTAGGAATAGAAAATAGAAATAATATCCTTACCCAATCCAGATTCAATGCCTCTTCTGTCTATGAATGGAATATAGATGGAATGTCAAAATACAACATCCTTGGTCTCTTACAACAGATGACCATGGCAGCTAATGCTTATAAAACCTAAAGTGGTACCTCTGATAGAGCCATTGCTGAGCTCCTTATAGCTGGATTTTCTGGCCAGCTTAAAGGATGGTGAGATTACCATCTCACACAAGCACAACAGCTCCAAATCCTAGGTGCCATCCAAACCACCATTGAAGGAACCCCCATCTTAGATGAGTTAGGAAATCCTATTGAGGATGCTGTGTCAACCTTAATCTTGACGATTTCCCTCCACTTCATAGGAGACCCTTCTCTTCTAAAAGATAAGAATATTAAATTAATTGGAAATCAAACTAATGGGGTATAGAAATAACTCCTTTATTTATCTAATATTAAATTTTCAGAATTGCGTTTAAATCATTCCAATTAAACCGAATAAAAATAAAGTTAAAATTAATTTAAATAAAAACTTATTTATTAATTATTATTATTAATATTAACATTATTAAATAAAAATTCCGGATATTACATTTAAGGATTAAGATCTTTCTTATATTCAAGTTCAACATGTTTATATAATTTTAATTATTAATTTAAAATTAATAATTGAGATATGTTATTCAATAAAAATCTATCAATTTTCTAAATTTTAGATTTAAACTTTTAATTAAATCGGATTGCTGGATTTTAAATTAAAAACGTGGACTGGATATTTTCAACTTCAATATAAAATAATCTCTATCATATTTTTAATCCATATAATAATTACATTTGTATTTGAACTGTAAAATATAACATAGCCACTTTAGATTCTTGGTAAAAGTTTTAGTTATTTGCTTTATTATTTTACAAAATTGTATTTATTTTAATGATTAAATATTATTTATCTTTTAAATTTTGGTCTATATTTGAATCGATCTCTGTATTTTTTATTAAATTAAAATTCTCTTGGATTTTAATAAAATTAACTATTACCCCCTTCCGCGTTAGTTGAAGAACTAAACTTGTAATTTTAAGATTATAATTTGATCCATAAACTTATTATTAAGTACCAAAATTATTTAAAATTAATTTTATATTAAATTAGAGTAAGATCTTATTTTTAGCATAAATTAATTGTAGTGTCTAATTAAAATAATAAAATTTAATATTCTTTTACTTTTTTAGCATAATTTAATATTAATAAAGTTAAATGTATTAAAATAATAATTTTTTGTTTAATATTATTAAATTACTATGTAGTTTAATCTTAAATTCTTAAATAAAATAAATAGTTAAAAATTATTAGTTTTATCAAACACTAAAATTAAATTATATTAAAAATAAAAATTTTACTCGTATTAACCTCATTTGAATGGTAGATAAAACATTTCAATTTTAATATACAAGATTATCATGATTTTCATCATTGATAGTGGACTTATCAACTTAGTGTCTAGATTATTTTACTAGATTAAGACATGATTGTTTAATTTAACTTTTACTTTTTATATAGTTTAACTATAATATATGATAAAAATAACCATAGAATGATATGTCTTAAATATAAATATTTATCTTATATTAATAACTAAATTAAATTATATAGTAATTTAAAAATATTATTGTAAATATAAGTAGTATTAAAATGTTTAAATTTGCTTGAATTAAAATGTATTAAAAATAAAAAATTAAAGCAAGAGAAAATATTAAATTGATTATTTTAATTGGACACTAAAACTAACTTGTGCTACAAATAAAATTTTTACTCTAATTTGATAATAAAATAAATTTTGAACGAATTTTATACTTAATAATAAGTTTAATAAATTGTAATTTTAAATTACTAGATCAGTGTTTCGATTAACACGTACGTAAAATATAGTAGTTAATTTTATTAAAATTCAAAAGAATTTTAATTTAATAAAAAAATATAAGAACCGACGTGCATGAAATCAGACCACATGCGTATTTTAAATACATTAGAGTTTGATTTTTTTCAAAAAAAATAGAATTAGACTATTTTAACTTGGCCCAATAGACTCTCATTTTAACTTGATTTATTTATTGTTAAAATTAAAAAATTTCTAAAAAATACTTAATCCTTTTAAATCTTAAATAAAAAAATATATACTTTGTAAAATTTAAATAGAAAAAGAACTCCATCATTTGATGAGAATTAGATAAATTATATTATTATAAAAGTATAATGTTGATAATTAATTGAAGGTGTCTTTTTCTTTAAAACTTTTTCTATAATTATATATAAAATGATATTTTTTCATTTTTCATCGTAGAATATATATATATATATATATATATATATGAGGATGTAAATATAGTAACGTTAATATACTCGATTTATATAATACTTCCTCTATTTGTGTGTGTACCACTGTTATTATTATTTTAATTATAAAATTATATTTATAAATATAATTTAATAAATTTTTTAATAATTAATATTAAATTATATTATTTAAAAAAATAATAGCAAACTAATTATTTTTAAATGTTCTTTCTAATTTCTTAGAATTTTAAAATTTTATCAGTGCAATACTATTAAAATTATTTTAAAAATATTAATTAATTTACTTTAGTATTATATAAAGTAATACTATTAATATAATTGATTTTACTACTTTTTAGAACTAAAAATTTATTATGTAATTTAACAATTAATTTATTAATAAATATAATATTAAAAATATAATTTAAAACATTATATTTTAAAATTAGAATTATTATCAAATTATAAAATTAATTTATTAATTAATATAATATCAAAATATAACTAATATGCTATTTCTTAGAATAGAATTGGTATCTGACTAAAAAACTATTTTTTAATTAATATAATATTAAAATATAATTAATATGCTATTTCTTAAAATTATAGTGAGTGTTTACTTATTCATCAATAAGTTAATAGAAAAAATTATAAAATTACACATAAGCTTGGATCATATGTGTCAAAAATATGTATATACGTTAAAATAAAAATTTTATATATAAAAAATCAAGCATATGTCAAAAAAAAGTTAAGTCTTAAAAATTAATATATACTAATCATTTACCTGTGCGTTGCGCGACTGTTATTATTATTTCGATTATAAAATTAATTTGATAGATACAATTTAATAAAATATTTAATATTTAATATAATTTATAATATTTTAAGAAATAATAGCAAACTAACTATTTTCAAATGTCTTTCTTAATTTTTTAAAATTTTATTAATGTAAGAATATAAAAATTATTTTAAATATATTTATTAATTAATTTTATTGTTATATAACTTAATACTATAATTGATATACTATTTTTAGAGTTAAAAATTTATAATATAATTAGAAAATAAATTTATTATTAAATATAATATTAAAAATATAATTTAAGATGTTATTTTTCAGAATTAAAATTATTATTTAATTAAAAAATTAATTTATTAGTTAATATAATATCAAAATATAATTAATATGCTAATTTTTAGAATAGAATTAGTATCATTATCTGATTAGAAAATAATTTATTAGATAATATAATATTAAAATAGAATTAATATATTATTTTTTAGAACTAGAGTCAGTGTTTAATTAAGAATGTAACTTATTAATTAATAAATTAGTAAAAAAATTATAAAAATACACATAAGCTTGAATCCTACGAGTCAAAAATATTATACATGTCAAAATAAAAATTTTATATATTAAAAATTAAGCGTCAAAAATTTTATATATATATATATATATATATATATATATAGGAAACTTTTATTGCACAGGAAGAATAAGTATGGACATATAATATAATTATAAGATAATTAAGAAATATAAAAATATAATTTGGACAAACTTATTATCAATTGTAAATCATAAGCTCTATTTATAGACATATTAAATCGATATTAAAAGAAATTCTGATCAATAATCTTGTATTAGATAATTCCATTGATGCTATACAAAAGAATTCATAATCCATTCACCAAGAAAATTTAATAAGTCCCATAAAAAGTCTTACCACATCCATGAGATTCATAAATCCCATCAAGAAAATAAATAAATACAAAAGAAGAAAATCTAGATAGTCGTATTTATTGAATTAAAAAGAAACACAAAAACATAGAAAAAAAAGTTGAATTGCCATCGATTAATTTGAAAAATCGATAATAATAATAATAATAATAATAATAATAATAATAATAATAATAATAAATAGAAAAAGAAACTAAAATGGAGGAGTATGGAGGATTGAAATAGATGCAAATAGAACTCCTAAATAGAGATTATTTCTGTATATAATCCACAATTCATAATTCAGGTAAAAAAAAATATTAGAAATGAAAAATATTTTATTTTGCATTAATCATATTTACATAATATTTTATATAATATACTTTAATTAAAGTACAAATGATAGTATATAATAGACTTCGATTAAGTTATAAGCTATTTATTAATTTTGCAATTCAATCCTATTATTAAAATATTAAGTAAATGTTAGAATACTTAGCTTTTTTTCCTATTTCATACTAAGCTTTTGAATGTAAGCTTGGCCTAGATTTTTAAATAATTTCTTTCTATGTACGAGATTTAGAATGTTGCTCATATAGGTTTCTCTAATTAGTTTCCCACTAACTCATCACCAAATATATGCAATTGTATAAAATAGTTAATTAGCACTCCAAATTTTAAGATTTACCTTTTATACATCTCTCTTTATTAAATTGATAATAAATAAATATCTTAGTGCTTAATTATAAACATATTTTATTTTGTTAATCTATATGTTATCAACTAGGTTGAAGTCTCTAATTTTGATTTTTGATACTCAAATTGAGCATTACTAATGTCTTATCTAATATTGCTTTGATAGGACAATGACTTAGCCAAAGATTGAAATTGATAACTTAACAAAGAACAATTTACTCATAATCACAGTCGAGAATAATAAGGTGCAACCACGAATCTCAAAATAATTACGTTGGGCTTCTTCAAATTGAATCTCACGACCGCATCGCACAAGGTGCGACTGCAAAAAGAGATATTTTCAGGGCAAGGAGTTTTGTTCAAAATCGCCACCGCGCGCCTAAGAAGTGCAGCTGCGAAAATTTGTTATTTGGGGATCATAGGTCTTGCTCATCTCCTTGCTCAAAATTGCAACCGCGACAACTAAGCTGCGGCTGCAATTTTCACACCTCTCCAAGACCGTTGCAAGTTGCTAACAAATATTTTTGAAGCAACAAATCACTAGTTGACATGTGGACTATCCGTTAAAGGAATTATAAGAATCACGACCGCGAAGTAAGAAGCGTGACTGTGCATGGTACTAGTCCATACATTTATTGACTTTCAATTTCTCATCTTCTTTCATTCAATTCTTTATAATCAAGAGTTATTTTGGTTGTTATAAGAGTTTTAATTGCTTTTGTGAGTGTGAGTGTTAGTTAAAGACACTTGGGTTTGGGTTTGAGAGTTAGTCTAGGTGAAAACTTTTATAAGATTACGTGTTAACTATAAAACATAAAGTTGGAAGGTTGGGTGTGAGCCAAAATACAAAGTTAGGAATTAGCTTACAAAAACTCCATTGTATTTAAGATAATGAGTAATGAAATATCCAATTGGACGTAGGAATTAGTTAACACCCAAACCACTATAAATTGGGGCAGTTTTCTCTTGTACCCTTACTTTCTATCTTAAAATCTTAATTTCTTTTATTCATCCAACTCACCTATTTAACCCACACCCCCCCACCCCCCTTCTTGATACATCAAGGGAAAACAAGTGGTATACTCACATTCCAAGCTTAAGTGCTTGAGTGAAAGATTGAGACAGAAAATGAAGGAGTTCACTACCTAAGATCATACTTTGATAGGTCTTATTATGCCCATTGAAAGTACAAGATCAAGATTTATTTGGATAATGATATGGTGGATGTTTGGGATTGTATGGGAAAGAAATTGTCACGACCCAATCTCTGGGTCCATATATGACCGGCACTGGGGGAATGAGTATGCTTAAGACCACCGAAACCCGTAGCAAGTCTAAAAAGCCAAAGATCCAAATAAACACATACTTGATTATATACTCTTAAAACAAACCAACATTTCACTCCCAAATATACACATGGTTAAATTAATCATCTAGCTAGATTTCTAGCAATACCCCATAATATTTAACATACCAAATTAAAATATAAGATACCAAGTACACTACTGCGGAGAGTCTAGAATTTTAAATAATTTAAAAATACAAAAGTAAGATTTAATTACAATAAACCTGAAGGGAGAAGGGAAGTCGGGCTGCAAAAGATTTCTGTGGAGAACCTAACTGTCATCTGAAAAATCTAGAATTGAGATTGTTAGCCCTGAGAGTGAGTTAAAATCATATATCTGTAGTAAAGCAGCCACAAATATCCATGTGTAATAGTTGATAAAATAATATGGTACATGACAAACTAATAAGTATGTGTCATAGTATAATTTAAAATAATTAATTTTTAACTCATAAGGGACGAGCAATTCAGCAGAACCCCAATCCCAATACTAGCAGTATTTGGTTCTCTTATTCTAATAGGACTGGCACCCAGAGAGCGAAGCTCAACCAGAGTCCTTAAATCTAGTCTATTCACTTGATTCCTAATAAAACCGGTGGCCAGAGAGCAACACTCGACCATGGACCTTTCCTTCGGCAATCAAATTCTCACGGTCTATAGAGTTGTACTTGATCAGGGCAAATCCCAAAAATATTCTTTTACTACCTATCTCTAATCAATACCGGTGCACACACGATCCTGATGCTATCCATCATGTGACATTGTTTTATTGCTGCCTCATCCAGAGTCAATATGAAATCATAATAATGATATTGCGAAAAATGATATATAATAGCAAGTAACTTAATTGTTAATCAATAACGTGTTAAATAATATTAACATCACATAATTGCAGTCGTAAATTTAATTATTTAGATAAATAGTAAATAGATTATTAATTCCATAAAGCGATTATTCAGATGAATAACAAATAACTAATCTAAAATTTATAAAGCAATTAATTAGATAAATAATAAATAAATAGTTTAAATTTATAAATTAATTAATTAAATATAGAATAATAATTAATAAGAATTTTCAGCAATATTCACCGTGACAAATAAAAATATATATAAATATGATAATAATACAAATAATTAATCGAAATTGCTATATTAAAATTCAGCAGGGCACATGTATAGAGGACATATGACTTTAACTCATAGTTCTACAGCGCTTCACAGTTTGCTCCTACGCCTCGGGTGGAGCTGGCTGGACAGAAGAATTATTTATTCATGAAAATAACTCAATTAATAAGATATTTTTTTAATTTTTCACCTAGACTCCTAGATTAGACTGCCTAAGAAATTCCGGATTTAACGAGAGTCAGGCCACCAAAACTGTATTATTTTCCACCTAGACTCCTAGATTAGACTGCCTAATTAGATTTTTTTAATTATGGACGTTTACCTCCCGTGTAACGAGTCCAGAACCTCCTAGAAACACTTCAAATATTTCAGATTTATTTAACGAGAGTCAGGCCACCAAAACTGTATTATTTTCCGACCCTGCAACACAACCCAAATTACAATTCAAATAAAATAAAATTCCGGTAAAAATAATATTATTATTTCTAATATAATCACACAATATTCCACACATTTAATTCAATTAATCACAGCTTAAATGTACATAACAGAATATTAACTCCTTATGAAATTAATCTACAATAATTCTAAAATCAGGCTACTAATTAATCAAATAGTTTAATTAATTAATTATAACTAACAAATAAATACATCAAACATTTTCTAATAACTTCAAAATAATTTTCAAAGGCTAAATAAAATTATACCAAGCCAAAATCCGAACTTCTGCACGTCCGGAAAACAACAGGGTCCGAAAGTCGGTACCGCCAATGATATCGTATTTCTAATCTAGAAGCGCCTATGTAAAGCTTGAGTTGCGGGGAGTCCAAATATGTAAACATCTTCACTCGAAACTCACCGGATTGAGGCTGTGAGGTTTTGGCTCCAGCGAAACTCATCCACTACTGCTAATGGAGGAAAATCGACGGGGGAGGGTTGCCTTAAGGTTTTCAGAGTCCAGGAGTCCGTTTTCAGCATCAGATTGGTGAAAGGACAGCGATAAGAGGCTATTTCGGTGATAGCAGCAGGGGAGGAAGCTTCCTCCTCGCGAGCAGCTCCTAATCGACGGCTGGAGGCTGCACGGATGACGGTGACGTGCTAGCGATGATAAGGGAGCCCACGACAGGCAAGGAGTGGAAGGCGACAAGAGGAAAAGTGACTAGGAAAAAAAGTGCAGGGGAAGAGGGAGGGAAACGGATGCTCAATTTAAAGTGAGTAAACAAAATTCCATACTCGATCTCATAGATACATATAGAATTCTGTGGAAAGCTGTATTCTGTGAAAGTCGTATGTACGGCTTGGAGGGAGGTCTTTCATATCTTTCGAGATCCACCCTATAATATGGGGTCAAAAAGTCAAAATAAATGATTTTTTTAGCCCTAATAAAAGGTCACACTAGCAAACGAGCATTGAGGGAAAAATGGCTTACTAAAATAGCAAGGACATGCTCGAGCCATATGGCCCATCTCGCCACACCTGAAACAGGCTCCGCTGGAAACTAGGCACCATCCTTGATATGACCTGCCGCACATCTGACAGGTGCTGGCTGCAGAACTAGAGCTGCTACAACCAGAACTCTGCCTACTGCTACTGAAGCCCTATCCTGGCTTTAATCCTCAACTACCCTTTCGATTGTGTCTACCCTTCTTGTGAGTACAATAGCCCTTTTGCTCGGCCTGCTGGTCTGAACTCCTGGAGTAGCCTCCACTAGCGTAGAACGGCACAGCTGGTTGTGCACTAGCCTAATCCTCAGTCTTGGTCTTCTTTTTCTTACCGTTATCAGTCTCTTGGCCAAACTTCTGCAGGGTGATCTACATCTGTCTGGCCATATCAGTCACCTCTAGGAAGCTGCTCCTCTTAGATTGAACTAAGGAGACAAACTCTTGACCAAGTTTCGAAATATACTTGATGTTCTTCTGCTCCTCGGTCCCTACAACATAGGGTGCATACCTAGTCAGCTGCACAAACTGCCTAGTGTATTAGATAATTTTGATATGTTTTTTTTATTTAATAATAAAAGATGGAAAAACACAAATGAGCTCCCCCTCCAAGAAGTTGCTACAATGACACCATTGACCCAATTATTATTATTATTATTATTTTATTATTTACTTATTTATAAATGTGAAATACTCATCAATGATTAATGTAATATAAATTTAAAAATTTACCAATTACCCCCGATAAAAATTAAAGAAATTAAATTTAAATTCACGGGTATTACAGGAATAGAAGCCTCTAACAAAAGAAGTTAATGGTGTAGAGATCCCTTTTGATAGAGATGAATGGATTGCGGCTTATAAAAGAGCCAATTGCAAGAACAAAGAGAGCCATGACATCTTTCTAAGTTCTCTATTAGGAGAGGAACATGAAAGAGTTTAACATTTTCCCATCATATAAAAGATTTGGAAGACCTTAGGAAACTACCATGAGGGTACAAGATAACTCAAATCCAAGAAGATCCAACTCTTAGTAACAAAGTATGAGCTTTTCTAGACAAAGCCTATTAGAAGCATCACCGACATGACCAACTGGCTTCTCACCATCATCAACAATTTAAGAAAGCTAAGCAAGCATTATATAAACAACAAAATCCTCAAGGATCTATCACTTAAGGATTGTGGTTCAAGAGTGGCAAGTGTCAATGAATGAGCTCATTGCAAAACTGCTTACTTATGATATGGCTCTTAAGAAATAAGAAGAACAAGAAAAGTTAGAAAAAACAAGAAAAGGCCTTTAGCTCTTAAGAATTTCACCAAGCAACATGAAGAGAGTGAAAGCTTATATGGATCTGAATCAAGTGATGATGAGGATGAATAGCTTTTTATGCTTCCAAAGAGAGTCAAAGAGATAATGAAGAATAGGAGAAGGAAGAAGAAGTCTTTCAAGAAGTCCTCATCCAACTCCAACTCAAGCTTTAATAAGAAAATGAGAAGAAAAATGATCTCACTTGTTATAGATATAAGAAGCAAAGGTATATCAAGGTCGATTGCTTCAAGAGGAAAAATGAGAAGAAGTTTGAGAAGTAAAAGGATAAGAGGAAGGCATTTAAAGCTACATAGGATGCCCCATCATCAAGTGAAGATAAAGAAGAAGAGGTAGCAAACCTTTACTTTATGGATTAGAAGATAACTCCAATAAGGTATATATGTTCCACTTCCTACACTGTTAGGATAATGAGTTGTCTGACGGTCTGTGTTAACTTATATATATCATATTGATGGCATATAATTATACTAAAGTCATTGTTCAACTCTAATGGTACGAGTAGTCAGATATTATTAAGGAATAATCCAAACCGTCATAAATGAACACCATGGAAATATAAACACAAATGTAAGAGAAATTATAAAGCAAGTTTATAATGATGAGGTTCTCATTATATATAATCCTAAATTTTATTCATAGTCGATGTTTGATCAAGAATTAGATATTGATCGTTGGATATTGATCAAATGCTGGAGACTACCATAATGTGTTATCACATACTTATGAAGTAAGAAATTTATCTTATAAATTTGAGGAATAGAAATTCTGTGATAAGCATATGGATGCTTGTTACAAGAATAAGTTCATTTAACATGACTCCACTGAGTAGTTTATATGGAATTTACCCCAAGTAGACTGTTAGTTAATTTATATTCTTTTAAAATAAAATTCTTTTGGAGCAATATAATTTACTAATGAAATAATTATCGGTAAATAGTCTGTAATTTACCAACAACAATTCTATTGGTAATTTGCTAACCCCACAAAATTGAGGTAGTTGGTTTTAAAAAATAATTAAATTATCTGTAAACCATCAATAATTGTTATTTTTAAAAATAGAAAACCAAAGAAAAAAATAAACATTACTTGTAAATAAGCAAAACAAGCAAAGCAAGAGCGGTGAGGTGGAGCCAACGATAGGTAATGGATGACAAAGGGCAATACTAGAGGGGAGGCGACACAATAGAAGGAGGCGACATAGTAGGTGAAAGAGAAGGAGGAGTTTTAAATGAGATTAAATTAGGTCTTTAGTGAGAGATACCATCTGCTTGCAAAACAACGTCATTTAAGATAAAAAATTTATGACTAATTGGCAACCATCGATATTGTCTTCACTAAACACGATGAAGTTTGATCCTTCGTAAAAATTATTTTAATTAAGGCAATCTTTACCGATGGAACAAAACTATAGGTAATTATCAAATATAATTTACTTGATAATTAGCAATGATTTGATACCATCGTAATTATCAAGTAGATTATACTTGATAATTATGGTATCATATCATCGGTAATTGTCAAGTAAATAATTAGCGACGGTAGAAAATCATCGATTATTGTCAAGTAGATTATACATGATAATTACCGAATGTTGGGTTCCATCGGTAATTTTCAAGTATAATTTACTTGACAATTAGTGACATCCTACTTCCATTGGTAACCATAGTGGCACCATTCTTTTGCCACCTCTTTTACCGATGATTATACTGCATAGGTAAATCTTTGTCTGTGAGTAGTCGCTAACTTTTGGTGCTAAGAAATGGCTCCTTAATTAGCGATGGTTATGGATTGTTTGGTAACTTTATGTTAGTAAAGCATTGCTAGACCAACGGTAAGCAAGTGTGGATTGTTTTCTCCAAAAATCGGTATTATTGACGGTAATTTATGATTGACCATTTACCTTTCATTGGTGATTTTTGTTGATAAGCTATGATTTTCTTGTAATGTGAAGTCCTTGTGTCCTTTATAGGTGATCAATCGGTACATAAGATGCTCTTTTAATTAAATTGAACAAAAATACTTGTGCAACTATATGATATTAAATTAAAATGATTAGGAAAATAATATAATTCTAATCATAAGATATGGCATGATCTCAAGTCTTAGCGAGTAATGACTCTTAACCAATAATAAAGGAATGCTAATTCAATGGGTGATTAAATGAGAAAAACTTTATGAAGTTACCTAGAATGTATACATATGGAGAACAATGTCTCTCTCCTATGAGGCTTTAACATTTATATTTTTCTCCCTTAGTTATATGTTCTATGCTTCTATTTATGTGTACTTGCTGTATTCTTTTACGACTATTTAGCACTTTCAATATTCAACATGCCCTCATTTCACTTTATTTGCCAAGTTATGGCAAGTAGTTATACTCATAATGTGCCTTATGCTCTAATTTGAGCTTATTTACCTATGTACAACATGTAATGGCACTTGTAATATGTCTTATTTCCTTGTTTGAGCTTGTTCGCCTATGCAAGATGAGTAATGCCTTTTGCCCTTATTTGAGTTTATTTGATTGGATATGTCGAGTAATGGCACAATATGCCTTGTGCCCTTATTTGAGCTTTTTTTGCATAACTTTTCTAAGGGGTTGTAAATGTGTTTATATATTGAGCCAACCTCTCATGATGCATATTCTCATAATGGTTTCCTTATGTCTTAATGTTTGTAAAATATTTGGCCCTTCACTTGTGCTAATATTTGAGTGTGCTAGAGGAGAATTACCTTAAAATTAATGTGTTTAATGAAAAATAATTGATTGCGTCGATCTAACTTCTATTAGAACGATTGTACACTCCAAAATGAAAATGTGGCTCTATGGTTTTTTAAAGAAAAGTATGGATTTATATAGGGCAAGTAGGGTTTTTTTAAGGGTTTTGGGTGTTAGACTTTGATTGGCTCCTTCATTTTAAGGGTAAAGGATTGATATTCACATTTTTAAAAAGGGAAGAGATGGTGACACGTATCCCTAGGAGGGAATCTGCCTTCTAGGTTCGCATTCCCATAATGATTGCATTTTGGGCCTTTAGTCCATTTAGGCTTGGCTTAAGGCTTAGCGCACATGGACTCAGCTTAGTCCACATGATCTAGGCCTTAGTCCACGTGGCATAATAAGGATTTTCAAGGGTTCTAAGGTTCTATTCATCTCAGTTTAAGGCTTTCAGGGTTTTACGATCTCGATTAGGGTTTTAGGCTTCCGTCAAGGTTTCTAGGGTTTTGCGGTCTTGGTTTTTTTAGGATTTCATCAATCAATTAGAAGGCCTTCAAGCGTCCTTTAGTGTCTTTCAGAGCCTTTTCCTTCTTTCCTCAAAGCTCGTTCCACTGGACTTATTCTGGTCTCGTCATCGGGCTTATGTAATGGATGAGCAAAAGTTAAATAGTAACAGTTTGCCCCCTACTTTGGAAAATAAACTCTTTTAGAAATTGGTTTTACATGCGAAATCAATTTTAAAAGAATGAGTTTGAATCAAAGCAAAAATGATTAAATACTACTTAATTGGCTTGATTTTATGTTATGGAGTTTGACCTATTAAAGGAAGACCATCTTGCCTCTGTGTATACTTTTGAATAATTTCTCTTTTTATGAGAGACACCATCTCGCCATTTTCCATTTTCTAGATTTATGAATAGAAGGCACCACCTTGCTGCTTAAATATTCCTTGGAAGACATCGTCTCGCTGATTTTGTTGAAGTCATAGAAGACACCATTTCACTACTCTTGTTAAGGCAGGAAGCACCACTTCACTGCTGTTAAATGAGCCCCTGTAGGGAAGAAACCATCTTGCCCCCAGGATAGAAGGAACCAACTTGCTATTTGCTATGATTATGGCATCTCGCTGATTTCACTAAACTGTAGGAGATACCATCTTGCTACTGCATTGATAAATGAGCCCCTATAGAGAAGACACCATCTTGCTTCAGGATAGAAGGCACTACCTTGCTATTTGCTTAAATCACAAGATACACCATCTCGTCGATTTTGTTGAAATTGTAGGAGACAACATCTCACTATTGTATTAATAAACTTGGTAGAATAGGAAGTACCACCTCATCGTCTGCACTTTTTGCGGGAGACACCATCTTGCCGTTTGTATAACTGTTTTTGGATGATAGCTGCTTGGTAAAACAGAAGGCACCACCTCACTGTCTGCACTTATTGTGAGAGACACCATCTTACTGTTTGTATGACTACTTGTGGATGAAGAATTTATTGCAGGAGACACCATCTCGTCATTTGTATGACTGCTTATGGATGAACAATTTATGGATAACACAGGCGGCTTTGCCTCACTTTGGATAGTGAACAAAGTGAAGTTGAACAAAACAATTATATGCAAATAAAACTTGACCTAAAGAATGGTATCCTAGGCTTAAATGAATAATGTGAATTTGGCCTGAGAGGCGATGATTTGATTACAGAAGAGGCAGTGGATTATTTGAGTTATGCCTGTGAGGTACTTTATATCAAGTCTTATTTATTCATGAATGTAAGTATGCATGATGTGCAATGATATCTTAGTAAATATGTGGTGTGTGTCTACTAGGTCAGGTGGCAAAGAGAACTACTCGATAATGTCAGTGTCACTACTGTTTGATCTTTATGTTGTTGTTTCTATCCACTAGGTGCTTGGCTCTCTATGGCCTTGGATGGATACCCTTACCTGTACTAGATTTGGGATTGTTGCTTAGTTACTGGCAGGAAAGCATACGTCGTGCACAAACATGCCTAAGGAAGAGTCATTTTAAACATATGTTGTCATCAGAAATATTGTTATGATCAGCACTATAAATATGGGACATAACCCCTCTTATGCAAGTGAGTTAAGCTTAGAAGATGTGCTAACATTATTTAAGCATGTGTGATATCAAATTCTTCTACCATTGCCTCTCTGATTTCAACTAAGCTTCTATCAAGTGTTTATTGCTCCCATACCCTTCATTTTTCTTCTCTTTTCATTTTATTTTATTTTTTTTATTTTTCATGCTCTAATTTTTTTCTAAATTGTACTTTTTAGGTTTTCGATTTAACGAGCTACTGTTGCCTTTATTTTAGACTCTTATAAAGTCCTAAAATAGCCTGCAATGTAAAAAACGGGAAAAGACACATTTATGAGTTATGTTTAGGTTTTCTTTGTATTACCCTTGTGGGCGGTGGTTTTGGGCTCACACCCAAATGTCTTTAGCGGCTACAGTACTAAAAGGCTTTTCAATCTAATCGAAAATACACGAACTAGTCAAAGAGACTAGCATTGAGATGGGATTTGCCACCCTGATAATTCACCGGGACACTTTTACTAGTGAGTAACATTTCTCTGTTCCATAAGGAAGTTTACGTCACAAATTCAGAGATGGATCCGGAAGCCAACTTCCTTATTTGTGTATATTTGTCTTTAATTTTATTGTTTACGATCTATTCCCTATAAATGCAACAATTATATTTCTATACTTTTAAGCACTACAACATGTGAGATCTTTCTAAGTCTAACCTATTTTATTTAAGCCCATCACATACCTAAAGTTATTAACCTAACTTACTAGTTAATTATATACAAGGCCCACCTAGTCTAGCCCAATTACAAGTTATGCATGGTTTCCAATCTTTAAACCTAATGGACTACTTTTTATGAGAAGGCCCCATTAAGTGATCTTAAATCTAATATGGCCCAATTTAACCTAACTAAGACATAAGAAAGCCCACTAAGTGTATGTTGATTTTAAGGCCCAATTACCATTAATTTACCTAATGGACTACAATTCATGCTAGGTCCAATTTTAAAGCCTACTGTCTATATGTCCAATTTTAATTAGATAATCATACAACTATATATTTAGCATCCATCTAAAATAAGGAAAAAATAAAGTGTAGAAAATAAAATATAGCTATTACAATCCTCCTACAACTACAAAATGAGAAGGAAAAATACCCAAAGCTAAGTTACAATACATAAAATCACACCAAACTCAAAGAATTGACCCATAAAAGCACACAACCGATTGGTCTAGGGCTTAGAGCAGATCGGCTCAACATAGAGCCGAATCGACTCTCCACTGGGCCGGTCAGCTTTAAGAGGTTTGACAAGTCCTTTTCACAATTTTCTCCAATTTTCACTCTTAAAAGCCAATTTTTACGTGCACAAGAAACAAAAGATCAATTAAGAAAGTATAAACAAAATTGAAAGTGCAAAAAATATATAAAATTAAGTGAAAACTCTAAATCTCGCAAAACCCTAGAAATTTAGACAAGTAATGGATATAGGCAGCAAATTTCAGATTTAGACCCTGGAGCCCTAAAACCACTTTTAATTACTAAAATATAAAGAAACTATTAACCTAACAAACAATCCTAATCACTTGACTAATTATTTCTAAAAAAACCAAAAGCTGACATATCATCAAATTCAAAGCCTTGACATGTTCTTATTATCATATTCAATTCCCAACATATTCATATTATCATATTCCATTCCCAATAGTTTAAAAGCATGTTACTTTGCAAGAAATCTCATTCTAATCATTAAAAAGCATAAAAATAACAAATAAACCATAATCATTTTGGGCGACGGTTTCGGGGGTGCACCTAAGTGTCTTTAGCGACTACGGCACTGTAAGACTTTTCAACCTTATCGTGAACATGCTAACTAGTCACTAAGACTAGCACAGAGATGGAAGCCGCAACCCGAGTAATTGACCGGAACACTTTTACTAATAAATGACGTTTCTCAGATTCCATAAGGAAGCTTACGCCATAAATCCAGAGATGGATCTGAAAGCTAACTTCCTTATTTATGTATCTTAGTCTTTAATTTTATTGTTAAACAAATCATTCCCTATAAACACAGCAATTCATACATAAGCATACTAAATAGCACATATAGTTCACCTAGGTCTAGCCCATTTTTATTAAGCCCAACCCACATTTAAAGTTGTTAATCTAGCTTGCTAGTTAATTATGTACAAGTCCTTCTTTAATCTAGTCCAATTACAAGTTATATTTTACCAAGCCTTTAATCCTAGATGAACTACTTATTATGATAAGGCTCATTTGTGTGAACCTAATTCTAATATGGCCCAATCCTAACTAAAACATGGTAAAGCCCACTAAGTCTATTTTGATTTTAGAACTTAAGCCCAATTAATATTGATCAGCCTAATGAAATACAGTTTTTATGTTGGGTCCAATTTTAACCTAAAGTCTCTATGTCCATTTTTAATTAAGTAGTCATGTTATAGTTATTTAACATACATTAAACCAAGAAATAAAAAAAGAGTTTAGAAAGGTAAATCTAGCTATTACAACCGGCCTACAACTAAGATTGTAAAGACAAGCCCTAAAACCTAGTTACAGTACACAAAATTACCAAAAATACATTAAAAACTCGTGAAAAGCCAAAATTCAAGACAAAAGGGAATTAAGCCGATCAGCTATAGGCATAGAGTCGGTCGGCTCTGGGGGGCATCTCCAAGCTGGTTTTTGTAATTTCTTTGTAATCCTCACATCCTAGAGCCAATTTTGACATGCACAGAAGGTAAAAAAGAATTAAAATGTGAAGGGAATAAAATAAAAAAACAAATAACATCATAGTAAGCTAGAAACCCTAAAAAGTTATTCAAACCCTAAGAATATGAAAACACAATGGACAAACATGACAAATTAATAAGATAATTCTAATAAACTAATTTGATTACAAAGTTATAAGGAAAATATAAATCTAACCATATAATCCTAATCATGTGATTAATTGCATTCAAAATCCAAAGGCAGGCATATTATCATATTCAAACCTCTAGTGTTCTTATTATCAGATTCCAAAACCTAATAAATCAGTAATATACTAATTCATAAGAAACCCTAATCTAATCATACCAATCATGGAAATAAGACAAAAAAGAAACCCTAATAACGTTTCTAAGGAAAAACATGAAGAATAGGGAAACCAGTTTAATTGGAGAGTGATGTTGATGATGATTGATGAATGTTGGGGAACCCTCAGGTTGTCATGGTAGTTGATTGTTCTGCGAGTCTCAAGAGATGATGAAGCAGTAGTGTCAATAATCAGTTGGGAGAATCTAGTGCTGCATGAGGTATTGAGAAAGCTTTTGTCATTTTCAAAAGAGTTTCCAAATCTGAGTTCTTTCTTAGTGACCTTCTTTCTTAGTTACCAAAACCTTCTGCTCAATAATGAACGTGAGTTTTTTTTTAATCCACAGTATTCTAATCGATATTGTTACCTTTTTTTGTCGTTAGCTCTTATTAGCCCCTAATCCTAGGCATCACTTTCTATTTATAGAGGTAGGACTTTTTAGTTTTATTTAAAATTCTTTTTAAAGAATTGATAAATATCCAATATCTAATAAATTAAATCTTTAGAATTTAAATTAATTCATTAAAATCCATCAATTATCGCTAAATACCTTCTATAATCTATATCTGGACTTAAAAGTGTCAAAAGAAATAATGTCGGACCAAGAAAATTTGAATCGGAACTGTGTAAAGTTGGTCGGCTCTACACAGAGCCGATTGGCTCTAAAGTTTGCAATTAAGTCCCCAAACTTGCAAAATCCATCGTTTTGACCCTCAAACTTTATTTTTATTGATAATTAACTCCAAATTGATTTTAAAAAGATATTTTTGGTCGGATTAACGCCAACCCTAATCTCGGATTCACCCTTCCTTCGTCTCCCAAGACCCAAGAAGACAGTAACTTTCATCATAGGATTTTCCATAATTCCTTCGATATCTAGATCCAAAAAATGGATGCTGACAATCATGTTTCTAAATCATAAAAGCACATAGAACAAATTTAATGGAAAAGATGATGTTGCTGATGCTAGATGTGTGGGGAACCCTTAAATTGTCACCATTGGTTGTTGTTCTATGAGTTTTAGGAGACGAGGAAGTTATTGAATCAAAGATTGGTTGGGAATCCAGTTTTGCTTTGGGATTTCAAAAAAGTTTTTGTCATTTTTCAATGGGTTTCTTAATTTGGAGCTCTTTCTTAGTGACTTGCTAAAGACCAATTTTCTATATATGTCAATGTAGTTAAAACTCTAAGAATGTTGCTAACTCTAGACCTAGGGTGTATCAATCTATTTATAGTATTAGGGAGAGGAAATCCTAGGAAATACAAATAATTGTTCAATTATTTTACAAATAAACTTGTAATTATCCCTCACCTTTGTCAGATTAATATCAAATAAAAGGGATTAAATCTTTTATAATCAAACAATTATCACTAAGAATATTTAAAAATCCCAATAATTATCATAAATATCTTCTAGAAATTTATTTTTATCATTTTTTAGCATTTTAGGTCGAAAATATACATGAAACGGTGTCAAATTCGAAAAACAGCCAATCAGTACTATGTAGTCTCTATATAGAGCCGATTTAGCTCTATGCTAAGCCGATCGGCTCTGTGTAGAGGTGATTCGTCTGTGCATAGAGCCGATTGGCTCTAAGGAGCAAAAGTTTCGAAAATTTTAATAATTTAGTCATTGAACTTGTAAAAATTATCGTTTTACCTCTCAAAATTTAATTTCTATATTAATTGGGTTTAAGTTGATTCTAGAAGAGTAAATTTAAGTCCAATTATGTCCATTCTTTACTCAGATTTGCCCCTTCTCAATCTCTAAGACTCGAAAAAGGTAGTAACTTTCATTATCAGGTTTTTCGTAATTCCCTTGATATCTAGATCCAGAAAATGGATGCTGACAGCCCTATAAATACATCATTATAACTTAGGGTTAGGGGCTGCTATTATTAGTTTTAGGGAGAATCATTCAGTTGGAGAGAAAAAAAAAACTTTTTAGAGATAGAAAGTGGAGTTGCTATAAGATTGAAAGGAGACTTCATAATTCCTTAGAGATTAAAGTAATATTTTTTCTAACTCTCAATTTAATTATATTTTCTTTAGTTATTTATGATGTTTATTGTTTATTAGAGTGAAGGATGTGGTTTAATATATTTTTGATTGGATTTCAATGATAATTCTCTTTAGTTTTTTATTTAATCTTCTTGTGCTAATTGTGAATATTATGACTGATCACTATAGTTTTTTTTTTATTCTAGGATTTGTATGGTGGACTAAAAGGAGAAGTATAAATCTAGATCTAGAAAATTAAATATAGTGATTTTAGGTATAAATCTAGATCTAGAAAATTAAATATAGTGATTTTAGGTAAAGAAATATATCTAATAAACTATGATGCTTGAATTGTTGCTTAATTGGTTTGATTATGTTTATTGCCCTTGAGAATCAGTAATATCTTAATTGAATACAATCTAATAGCTTGAAAGAGTATTGAAATATCTTAGGAACAATTGCATTTAAGAATTGAGAATTTGATTTGATTTCCATGATGATTGCCATTAAATGAATATAGATCTCTAGTGCTTTTAACTATTAAAGTTCTATCCTTTTATTAGTTTCTTTTATTATTTTAATTTCCAATCTTTACAATTTGATTTTTTTAGTTTCCACAAGTTTTTAGCAAATATCAATTGAGTTATCCTTGTGAGATCGACCTTGGTTCACTATTCTATACTGCAATTATCCTGTACACTTGCAGGTGAACATTTTAGCATTTAAAAAGCTTGTAGCACTTCAGCCTATTGTTGCATCATGGCCATTATGTGTTCCATTTGATTCGTGACATTAGCCATGTCGTTCCGAACTGCTTCCAGTTCTGCCACTTGAGATTCACTAATGTATTCTTCCATTCCGATGCTTTGCCATCTAACAAGTTGTCTGCCAAACTTGAACAAAGCAATCGTGACCTTTAAAGAAACAGAGGTTAGAGACAATGCATGATATTTGCATGTATGCTCTCTTCTTGGTTGAGCAAATTATCGAGACATGAAAAGAATTATCTCCAATGCATGTATGCCATGAATACATATGCAATTTCCATCGAAAGAAAAAAGGTTAACAATAAAAAAGTTCATTCATAAAAATTGACCATATCTGAGTATAAGTGTGTAAATAGATGTAAATAAATAAGTCATCAATGATCACTTCTCATACAACACTCCCTTCCAAAGTCGAGTAATGTCGAAGTCTTCTTTCCTAGGCATTTTAGCTTAGCTTGACCATCAACATGGAACAATCAGAGCTTGATTCTCTCTAGTGAATGAAACTTAGGCATAGACTAGCCTATAATTAGGAATTCCACGTTTAGATAATGTGAGTCACATGTCTTGAGGAACTCTGAATACTCGCACGCGATTCCTTAGTCACACATTTCTCAAACATTCATCATGAGAAATTTCTAACGATGAGTAGCCTAGATTTAAGTTTCAAACACTAACGAAGGAATAAAGTCTTGAATCGAAACCATAATTGTCATAATACATTTGTGCTATTCTTTTACAGTTTTGTGTGGGTATTGCACCTCTGTGCTAATCCCGATAGATAATGATATTTGATTAACCTGAAGTGCCTTAGGAGAATAATAAGGAGGATTCATAAGGTTAATCTGGGCAAGCATGCATTTTCATGTTATTTGGTGACCTTAGGAAAGAATCTACGTCATTACATAAGCTTTGGCTAGGATAAGCAAGCTTAGTTTCCCTTGGCGAAGAGAATCCTTTTTATACTAGCTAGGTAGGAGTATTGTTGCTACTTGACACAATAAGCCTTTTGCCCCCTAATACGTGCACAAGAGTGGTGATCATCACTAACATGCGTCGTCTCCCATTCGATGGAGTTAGGATACCCCATATATCAGTGCCACCAGGTAAAGATATAGTCATCTTAACTTGAATGCAAATGATGCAAAGCTAGATTTGTAAAATCAAGAAAATAAAACGCCTCAAAGTCCATCATAATTCACTTCTTATTATGTCCTTAGCAAAGTCGCCACTGTGAGCTACAGCTTTTCGGTGCCCGCCCCAAGCGATTGCGGCTACGTCACTTTGTCAAAGGTTGTCTCATTCGTACCAAACTTGATTCAAAAGTGAGCCATTTGGGAAGAGGTCTCAAGAGATCACGACAATCGTGATGATCATGAGTTATGAAAGAAGACTATGAGTCACCACCCGAGTAAGATAACCGGGACAAATAGAGGGGCGAAGGATGGCGGCTCGGATTTCAAATGGAGAGCCTAACTCTCCCCCTCCTCAAATTAGAGATTTAGGTTCAAAAAGTTAGGTACGTGCTAGAAGGGGTTAGGCACCCTAACACGCCCGGACACACAGTCTTGCCTTCACTAGACTCTAAGGCTTTTGATTTCCCTACTCTTACTTACCTAACTTGATTGGTACCCATTTTATTACAATGACATTTTAATTATCTTATTTAATCATGCATAACGTGAGGAAGGCTCATTATTGCCATTAAACCTAAGGTAGGTATATTGGTACCTTAGATTTTATCTAATATACCAAGATGACCAAATAGAACCATTTTTATTCAAGCATGTGGTAGCCAGACTCATTTTATCTTTAAGCAATTAGGTGAGTAAAATATGGAAGGCGGGGAACTCACATTGGTGAGTTGATTTGTTTTAGTAAGCATGCGAAACGATCAATCAACCTAAGTCAGTTTACCTTTAGCATGTGAGGTGAGATCTAAATATACTAAAGCAATAAATAAAACATATATAAAGAATAGGGAGAGAGGAATTAATGGGGTACAAAATAGATTAGTAAAATGTAGAGGGGAATAATTAGCATCCTAAATAAACTTACACTAATAATCAATAGGGCATCAAAATAATCATAATATCCAAGCAAAATCAAACCCATCCGCATGAAAGGGGGTTAAGCTCATTTTGGCTAACCAAACCTGTACTTATAAAATTAAAAGTTAGTCTAATGCTCATGAAGTAATTAAAATAATAAAAGCAACGTAACCAAACACATTTACTATAGAAATAGTCAATCAAATAGAATTAATCATACCAAATCTAACCTAAAGAAAACAAGACATTAAATCAAATATAATCATGCTATCAATCACCTTATTAACCTATTTATCATGCAAACTACATTTCAATTCTAAAATACATTAAATCATACATTTTATCCTTTAAAAATCAACAATTTCAAACATATGGTATAAAACCCTAAACAATTAATAAAATAGAAAATAATTAAACTTGTTTCACCCTAATATCTTACTAATCATACATTAACAACTAATTAAACGTACTCAACTATTAAAGCAAACATTAACCTTAAAACTTAACTAAACATATTAAATAATATCAAACCAACATTAAAATCTGCCAAACAGAACCTAAACATGTCCATCAAGTAATTAATATAATATATAAAAGCTTTGAAGACCCAACCAAAACTATCATAAAATGGGTGCACCTAGCCTTTGTGAGCTTACCCTGTGTGGGGTAAGCCTTATCCCTCGTGGTCTAAGTGAAAACCCACATGGCCTAAGGCTTTCCTCATGTGGGGTAAGCTCCTAAAAGCTTGGAGCTTTTGTTTTGGGGTCTTTCTACGCCAAAAAATAATTTCCAAATGCAAAATAGACGTGAAATATGATGAAATGAACATAAATAAGCACATAAAGCAAGTTTATTCTGCAGATTTAAGCCTTCGGGGTATACCTTTGAAGTTAATCAAGGAAAATAGTGACTTTAAGATGAGAGAGGACTTACTTGAATTTTTTAGACACCAAGGAGCACCAAAATACCTTGGGATAGACAATATAACACTTGCAAAATAGAAGATCATGAATGCAAGATAAGGCTTTTTGAGGCTAGGGTTGAATGGAATATGAGATTCCAAAATGAGGGTTATCAATATTAAAAGGATGAAAATGTATACTTGGTAGGATTAGAGGGAGTTATACTTGCTGGAATAGTTAGAAAGAGAGGATTAGAAGGGTTTCCTGATACTCTTTGTGGCGTTTAGTAATGGGTGTGTAAGATGAAGAATTAATGGAAATGGGTAAAGAAAAATCTTGTGTTTTAAGAGATGTCTCTCCAAAAAATGGTGGTTAGAGGATTATGATTTAGGATTTCTAAAATGAAAATATGGCTTTAGGATTTTTTGAAGAGAAGTATGGATTTATATAGGGTAAGTAGGGGTTTTTAGGATTTGGGGTGTTAGGCTTTGATTGGCTCCTTTATTTTAAGGGTGAAGGATTTATATTTATGTTTTTAAAAAGGGAAAAGATGGTGACACACATATTTAGGAGAGAATATGGCTCCTACGTTCGTATTCCCATGATGATTATATTTTGGGCCTTTAGTCCAGGTGGGCTAAGCAAAAGCCCAGGTGGGCTTAGCCTTACCCCACGTGGGCTTAACTTAACCTATGTGGGCTTAGCTCAAGGCTTAGCCCACATGGACCTCGCTAAGCCCATGTGGAATCAACTTAGCTCACGTAGTCTAGGCCTTAGTCCACGTGGCATGATGAGGTTTTTCAAGGGTTTTGAGGTTCTATTTGTCTCGATTTAAGGCTTTTAGGGTTTTACGATCTCAAATAGGGTTTTAGGCTCCCGTCATGGTTTTTAGGGTTTCACAATCTCGATTTTAGGGTTTTAGGCTTTGATCAAGGTTTCTAGGGTTTCACGGTCTTAGTCTTTTAAGGTT
Source organism: Ricinus communis (assembly GCF_019578655.1). Taxonomy (NCBI): domain Eukaryota; kingdom Viridiplantae; phylum Streptophyta; class Magnoliopsida; order Malpighiales; family Euphorbiaceae; genus Ricinus; species Ricinus communis. Next base: position 31,956,538 of record NC_063257.1, on the reverse strand, counting down.
TCATCAATCCATTCCAGGGCCTTCGAGTGTCCTTTGGTGTCTTTCAGAGCTTTTTTCTTCTTTCCTCAAAGCTCACTGCACCAGACTTATCCTAGTCTCATGATTGGGCTTATGTAATGGATGAACAAAAGTTAAGTAATAATAACTGTATTCTTAATGCTCCAACAAGCATTGGTTAAATAGTTTCAAGTTTTTTGAAATTTGGAGTACTCTTTTCCCCTTATCTCCTCTTTAGAAGGAATCTTATGGTTTGCAGGCACATTGAGAAGAAGAAAAAAATTTTCCTCAATTTTTCCAACATCAAAGGTTAACTAGGCTGAGCATTTATGACTTGTGTTTTCTTCCATAGATCCGATTTCTTTTTAATAAGTAGTGGACAACTTAAATACCAATACAGCCGGCGCCCAGAGAACAATGCTTAACCAGAGACCTTTCCTTCGGCAAATCAAAACTCTATAAGCCTAGAGAGCTATACTTGACCAGGGCACATCACCAAATATTTTTTCCTATTACCTGTCTCTAAATTATACTGGTATGCACGCGGTCCTAATGCAACCCATCAGATGACATGTTCTATTGTTGTCTCATCCCAAGCCACATTACATATTTAGCATCAATAATATTTAAAATAACATGATACTGAAACAATCATAATTTTATTCGATTTAACATTAAATACTAAAATTAAATAACATCAGTTATAATGGGCATAAATTAATAATTCAATATTCATAATAATAATAATAATTGAAATAACAATAATAATAATAATAAATATAATGACCAAAACAACAACAATAATAATAATAATAATAAATATTGATAGTAATGAAAATAAGATTTAATAATACTAATACTGCTAATAATAACCATAATGATTATTCATTAAATAAAATTACATTTAAATTCGGATATAACACATGCAGTAGATTATATGACTTTAACTCACAATTCTATTGAACTTTCTTTAGATGTTCCTACGCCTCTGGCGGAGCTGGCTGAAACGTCGGATTATCTATTTACGAAAATAGATAAATTAATAAAATATTTTATAATTAATCTTAGGCGTACACTCCTAGAGTTAGATTATCTAAAAATTCCGACTGATCCCAACTTAAAAATTCTACCGAAAATTCAGCAGAGCTTCTCCTAAAATATGGACGTTTACTTCATGGGTCTAGAACCTACGAAAAAAACTTCTAATATTTATCAAATATTTAACAGGAGTTGGGTCACCAAAGCTGCATTATTTTTCCCGACTCCGCAATACAACTCAGATCACAATTAATAAATAACAATAAGGCATAAATATTTAGTCTACAACCAACTCACAAATAATTTACTTGTATCTAATTTAATTATTCATAGCCACAATTTTTACCTAACCGAATAATAATTAATCACACTAATTAATTCATAATATTTATAATCACACTAATTTTTACCTAGCCATCAATTAATGAAATTATATTAAATTAATTATTTATAATTAATGGAGATAATATTTTCTGAAATTTTTTTAAATAATTTTTAAGGTCTAAATAAATTTTATCGAGCCAAAAATATAAAATTATGCGCATTTAGAAAACAACGGGATTTGGAAGCCAATACAGTTAACAGTGTCAGAATTTGAATCCAAAGACACCTATACGAAGTTTGAAATACGTGGAGTCTAGATATGCAAATATCTTTACCGCAATCTCATCGGAATCGGAAGCCACTGGATCGAGGCTGAAAAGGTTCGGCTCTAGTGAGGGAAAGGGCTGTTCTTAGGTTTTTGATGGTGAGGAATCCATTTTCAATATCAGATTTGCAAATTAAGGCTAGAAAAAGGCTGAACCAGGGGTGGCAGCCGAAGTGCATCTCCTCCACCTACTTGTCTGTGTTTTCCGATGAGCTAAAGAAAAAGAGGGTGATGCCACGAAAGCAGGAAATGATGGTGTTTTTAGTGGCTGGATGGTGAAGGAAAATGGTGAAAATGGTGGCGTGAGGGAGGGAGTGGGTATACAGCGTGGGAGAGGAAGAATAAGATTTTTTTTTTTGTTTATTGTTTAGGAAAATTATATTTTATATATATATATATATATATATATATATATTATTATTATTCATATCCCAAACTAACCAACTTTAATTTAAGCTCATTGTATGTTTTAAAAATTAAATGTACATGTTAAAATTAATTTCATAAAATCTTGACTCATTTATTTAAAATCACAAAATTTATCAAAATCAATATAATATAATTATTAGATAATATTAATTTAAATGGTAATTATGTTATTCAATTATTAAAATATTTCATTAAATACTCAATTTAACACTGAAAATATTTATTTACCAAAATACTTCTGAAAATAAATGAAATTAAAATTCAAAGATTGCGGGTATTACACTAGTGGTGATAAGGGAGATGAAAAGGAAGTTGGAGGGGAAGGTGTTGTTATTCAAGATATTGGAAAAACTAAAGAAGGTGGTGATAATATTGATGATTACACTTATTTTTATTCTCAAATATTTTTCATTAATTATTTTATATGTTTTTGTTAATTTTTGTTATATTCTTTATTTGTTAATATATTAATATTTTATTTTATTTTAATTTTTAGGACGTTAGTCAAGAATTTAATAATCAAAATTCTAAAAGTGAGGAGTTTAGTCTAGTTCATCTTTCTTTTTTAATAATATTAATTTTAAATTTTTTTCAGAACTTGACAATGATATTAATATTGTACTTTCTATGAAGGCAACAGATGTATCTTCTTGTAAAAAGATATTAACAATATACTTACAATATATTTTTTTTCTTTATTAGTCTTTCATATGAAATGATACTGTTAATATAATTTTTTATCTTTATTAGTATTTCATATGAAATGATAATGTTATGATATATTTAAGTTATTATATTTTTAATTTTGTTTTGTCTTTATAGGCTGGTGGATCTAAAGTTTTAAATACTTTTTCTATTCAAACTGTTACTCATGTTCATCCAAAAATGGATATTAGGTCTCCTTTTTATTTGTAATCTCCATTTTTGAATGAATTTGGTTTATCTGGAGAATTTAATTTTTCTAAAGCTGAAAATAAAAGTTGTGAAGGAATAATATTCTTTTGACAATAATATTGGAGAAGGTCTAAAATTTTTAGATGAAGAAGATTTTGATATTTGGATTGATGAATGATTGAACAAGAGGAATAAGTAATTTTTTTTTTTATAAATGTATTTATTTTCTATTCTTATTTTTTTATAAATGTATTTATTTTTTATTCTTTTGAGTTTTTCATTGTGTTTATTTTGCTTTTTTATTTGTTATAGGAAGAAAGTTTATGTTGGACAATGTAATGTGATTTGTCATGATTTTGATTTTTGTTGTAGACTGTGCCTATAAAGATATGGTTTTATCATTGTAGTGAATTTTTCTCAAGATCCGTAGGTTTTCTTATTTATCTTTAATTTTTTTATTTTCTTATGCTTTTTATTATTTGTAAGACAAAAATATACTAAAAAGATATTGATAATATACTATCTCTTATTTTCTTTCTTATAATTAGTTGTTTTATATTTTTTAGCATATTGATGTGATACTCTATTATTTGAGGAAGAAAAGGAAGTACTTAGAACATATGAGAGTTAATTTCATTACTGTTGAAATCTTTGTTGTACGATCTTTACACAAAAAAAAAGGCACGTGCATCTGTTATTTCTGTGAAGCATGTAGTAGCTGATTATACAAAAGGTTTTTTAATATATTGCGATACTCCTTGGATAGAATTTGACCATGTATTATTTCTTATCAAATTAAAATTGAGTCATTGGATTTTATGACGATTGACTTAAAAGAATAGGTGCTTTTATAAATATAACTCTAGTCTTCATGATAAGAGAGCAGTTGTAGCAGTTAAGTCATATTTTATTTTGTTACTACAATATTTTTAATTCTTGGGATTTTTTTATCTTCAGAACGATATTGATACTACTTCTAGTCCTTATGAAGAAAAATTTATAACTAGTCCTTTCATTGTTGCCATGGTTGATAACTTGCCTTCTCAAACTTCAAAATATAATTGTGTATTAATTTTCTTATTTATTTTTTATATTTTTCATATTTTTGTAATTCTAATTAGTTAATCTTATTTTTATTTTCAGTGATTATGATATTTTTATTCTTACTTTTGCTAAGTATTTTGCATCTGGTTTTGAAATGTCTATTGTGAGTTGATGATTTTCATAACCGGTATGTTGTTGCTCTCTACAATTATGCAAGGTTCATAGAAGTTAATGGAGTAGTTAGCGAGACAGAAGAATGTGGAAGATCTAAAGAAAAAGAAAGATTTAAAGTCAAAGAAGAAAAAGTTGTGGAAGATTAATGTTTTAAGCTTTAGATCTGTTTTAGTTTTTATGAGTATTTTTTTAATATGACATTTATTGTTGGAAATATGGTCATTTTGGTTGTTGGCAGGATATTATTATGATATTAAATTATTACTTTTTGTTTTGTTCATTTTGCTATATAACTGTTTATTTATTATCAGAAAAATTCTAAAATTTTAATAATATATTTTTAGTATACCAGATTTCTTTTATTATAGTTATATATGTTATGCGATACTTTTAATATATATTTTTCTCTAGTTAACTTGATATTTTGTAAAATGACAAACATTGATGCAATTCTATTAGCTTTAACAATAGAATTTACTGATGTTGTAAAAACAAGAGAAAGAAAGTTCTAACTTTTTCATTATTCTAGATTATTATGTATTATTAATGAGAAATTATACTATTTCTATTTTATTGAAGTTAAATATATATTATAAGACACTTTTAATATACCAATAAAATATTTATAATATATCTTTTTTATTTGCTTAAATTGATATTTTGTAAATTGATAAACATTGATTCAAGTCTAATAGATTTAGAGAAATATTATATATTTACTCATTATCAAAATTATAAAATTGAATAAAAAGTTTCAACAGTCCTCTTATATTAGAGTTATATGTATTATAAGATAGGGTTAATATATCAAAAATATTCTTGTAGTATTCTCATAAGATAATGTTAATATACTATAAGATACTTTTAATATAATTCTTTTCTCTGATTAACTTTATATTTTGTAAAATGATAAACATTGATTCAATTCTATTAGATTTAGCAATAGAAGATATCATGAATTTATTAATATTGTAAAATAAAAGAAAGAAACAAAAAAAAAATTCTCATTTCTACACTGTTCTAGATTGTTATGTACAATTAATGAGGAATTATACCAATTCTCTTTTATTAAAGTCAAATACATATTATAAGATATTTTTAATATACCAATAAGATATTTGCAATTTATCTTTTTTATTTGCTTAAATTGATATCTTGGAAATTGATAAACATTGATTCAAGTCTAATGTGTGTATATATATATATATATATATATATATATATATAATACGGTTAATATACCACAAATATCCTTGTAGTGTACTTTCTTAGTAAACTTCTTTTGTTTAGATTCATATATCTGGAATTTAAAATAAAATTCATAAAGTATGAAAGTGATAATGAATAAATTTTATATGTCCTATAAACTCATTATTTATTAAATTTTTCTTTATTGGATTTCTACAGATTTTCCTATTATGTACAAGTTGTTCACATTTTCTATAGTTGCTTTATCTTGTAGTATTCCACGGTGCTTTGATACTTCTTTTCTTTAGTCTATCAGATTTAGTCATCCCTTCTAATGGTAGAACAACTTTATATTTCACTATCTTTGGTATATTCCATGTGCTTTCGTTTCCAATTGAAAAAATATTTGCTTCATATGTGTCAATATTGTCTCTTTAGTGTAGTAATATAAACAATATCCATATGGATCCAGATTACGTTTGTTTATGATAACTTATACATAACAATATGGTATCTTATCAATTTGGAATCTATTGCATTTGCATGTTTTTTTTGTCATATCAATTTGAACTTTTGAGCCATTATCTATCATATCATACATTTGGTCATTGGATGGTTTCAACTGCAAAAATGTATATTTTAAAAAGCTATTAATTAGATACTATTTATTTGTATACTTTAGCATTATTTGAAAAATATTTTATTCATATTTTTCTATAACAAGATATTTAAAATATATATTTTTGATATATTTTGTGATAGTATATATTTTTTGAATCATACCTGCATTTTCATGGATAAGATGTAGTTTTCATTTAACATTTCTTCTACTCTTTTTAATAGCTCTGTGAATGTAGTCCTTGCAGTATTTCTATTTTTTCAAGTCCAATCTTGAATTAGAGCTCGTAGGTACTCAAGTAGAGTTGTAATTGGTTGCTCTCTAGCAATCCTATTTGTTGCATTCAAAGATTAAACTATGTTCGATGTTATTGTTGAGTATATATTATTTTAGGAGTATGCTCTTGCTTATTTGTGCTACCTAACCTGCAGTAGATAAAGTTTGATACCTTTATGTATTCTTTGTAGTTCTTCTATGTGGTAGTTGAATTCCTCAACTTTGTATGACTTTACTGCTGTATAAAAGAGTCCTTGATTTCTTTTTGAATTTTTTTTGAATTTGCTTTTCAAGTTGTTCAACAAATGATACATGCAAACTCCATGAAATACTTCTAGATTTATTTTTTTGATAGAAGTTTCAATACTTTCATGCCTATCCAAAATCATGCACATGCCACTTCTTGAATTAAAAGGTTTATTCAATCTTGAAAAAACCATTACCATGATGCATCATTTTCTAAATCTACTATGTAGAATGCAAGAGGAAAGATTCAGCCACCTCCATCTTGTGTTGCTATTGAAAGTAGAGTACCTATATAGGCTGTCTTTAAGAAAGTTTCATCTACCACCATTATGGGCTTGCAGTATTTCCATCCGTTGATTGATGCATCTAGAGCCATGTAGACATATCGAAATCTGTTGTTATCATCTCTTTGAAGATCAACTATTGAACCATAATTTGTATTCTCCAATATGTATAAAATAATTTGGTACCAGTTGATAAGACTGTTCTAGATTACCTGCAAGTATGAGATATTTATTACATAAGATACTTCTAGTATATCATAAATATACTATGCAATTGTATTTAATATTACTTATTAATTTAAATTTCTCTTTTGAGTTTTAGTAACGAAATATGTAAAAGATATTTATGGTATGTGTATAAGTTAATTTAGTAATCGAGAAATATTAGTTAAATTTATTAAATAAAATACTACTAGTATATCATGAGTATACCATATAACTGTATCACATGTTGTTTTTTAAATTTAGATTTTTGTTTTGGTTATTAGATACGAGATATCTAAAAGATATGACATAACATATATGTACATCATTAATATTAAATCGTAAGAGTTTTTTTTATTTTACCTCTGATTTTTTCTAAAGCTTTTTCCTTCGATCTCTATGCTTTTCCATATTTTATAGAAATACCATAGTCTTGCTTCATGTCCCTTATTATATCATTCGAAGTGTATATAATTTTGACATCAAGGTACTTTGATTTGATCCACTTGTATAATATCTGATGTTGCCTGTCGATTGTCATTGAATCTTATCTCCAAAGAGCAATTATGAATGTTATTTAGTCTTTTGATTTTGAACATCTTTGACTTTGAATATCTTAATGCTCTTAAATACCATTTGCAATTATCTTCTATGCATAGCATTAGATATTCATTGTGATATTGACTTAATCACTTCGTATTGGAAGTGATTCCATAGTGTATAGAAGCTCGTGACTGTTTTTAGAACTTTCTTGTTTCTATATATTTGTCCTTGCTCAATCTCTAATTGGTTCTTGTTATTAATTATTCTTGAATCAATACTGTCACTTTCCGCCTCTTGATCTTCCTTTTTCTTTTTTGCTTCTACAATGTTTTGCTTATAGCATTTGCAAATTCAATGAAACTCTGGAATTCTTTCTTTATCAGCTTCATTTGTTGAACTTTGTTCTAACTCTGATGTTCATGGTGTTGCATTTTCTTGAAAAATTGTGAGTTCCATATTTGTTGATCTTGGACTTGATGCAGATATTATGTTTTCGATTCTCTTAGTCATAAATATAATGTAAAGTAGATAAGTTGTATAATTTGCTTATTGTTTTTTATCCAAATCTGAATCATTTTGTATTTTTAGTAGTAGATATTTGTCCTTCACTTTATACTGAATGTGTACTTTATTCACCTCTTTTTTGCTTTCTATTTGCTTTAATAGAATATCCATTAATGTAGAGAAGTTTGAAATCCTTGGAATCAGAATGCCATAAACTTCAAAGTTAACAAAGTTCATATTTTAATACCATTATCCATTGTATTGCACCAGTACTGGTATTGCTTCCATTTCTATAGAAAAAATTATTTTAAATAAAATCAAGTACAATATACTAATAAGATACTCTTAATATACTATTAGCTGTGTATTTATGATTGTTTTAGTTAAAGTTGTACTATATTAAGTTATTACTCAGTAGTATAAAAAGATATTATTTAGATATTTAAAATATATTTTTACTGTATCTTTTCATATATATTTACAATATAAATAATATGTGTAAAATCATAAATAAATAAATATTTTTTATGTAAAAGAGATACTTTTGATATACTCTATGTTCATTACTATAAATTTATAAAAGACACTGCTAAAATACTAAAAAGATATATATTATATATCTTATAATCTTATAAAATTTTGAAAACACACATTGATGCATCAATTTTTTAAGATTGAACTAAAATTCAAAATAAATTGTTATTACAAGGAATTCCTTCAATATATTATCATAACATTACACGTACAGTAGGTTTTTGTTATTTTTGCAGAATTATAAAGCATTGTTTTCAAATATACTGAACTTTAATTAAAGGTTTCTTTTTGTTTTTACCTTGATTTTGATATATTTTGATGCAATTTTTTTCTTGATCTACTATTTTAGCTCCAAAAATACCTGTATGAGTTATGAGTTGAAACTTGATTTGAATGGTGAAAACTGACTTTCAGCTGCATTACGAATTTGATTTCTTATTTTTTGTTGTCATAATGATGTGTTTGTTTAATTATATTTGCAAGAAAAATAGGACATAATAAAGCCAACTGCCCATAAAAGGGGTCTAAGAACCTAAGGTATTTATTAATTTTAATTTATTAGCCTGCTATGCAATTTTAATTTTTTTATGAGATATGCATTTTTGCAATGAGTTATGTAATTCATGTTGTATAACAGGAAAATATGATTCTCTCAAATGTTGATGTAAAAAGATCAGAAAGTGCTAATAGTAGAGTTAATGTTAGTGCATTAAATATTGTTGATGCTGGAGTTGGCATAGGTGGAAGTGGCAAAGGTGGAGGTAGCAGAGGTGGAGGTGGCAAAGGTGGAGGTTGCACTGCTAAAGTTAGTAGGTCTAATAATATATTTGGAGTTCAATGTAGTGCAGAGTTATCTACTATTGCAGGTGGTTCACAGTCTTCTGCTGGTGCAAGTAGTGTTCCTACTCAGTCTTCACAAAGTACCAAGGCCAGCAAAAGACCAAACACCATTGCATTCCAATCGCCTAGACCTACTAAGAAACCATTTACTAGAGTTACGGTATACATTAATGAAAGAACAGGTTTCACAATGGAGAAAGTAAGAAAATCTATTTCTATGAACAATTTAATTTCATTATCAAATATAGATCAATGTGCATTGATAACTATTTTATTTGTAGTTTGGTGGTCCAGGTGGTAGGATCATTAGAAAAACCAATCAAGTAAAGAGTTATGCAGCTGTCACTAGAGATCTAGGATACAAGCCTCCTGGATTAAAATGGAAAGGCAAAGCATGTGTTACTATTAGATAGTTGTAACAAGAAAGAGATCTAGCAAAAATTAAAATGAGAAGTATGTCCAAGAAACAAGTAGTACTACGGCTTCAAAGGAATAAGGGAATTAGCACATCTTCAAATATTTTTTTTTGGTTTATCAATTGTAATTGAACTCATTTTGTGCATTTTAGATCATTTTGAGGTTCTATTATTATTGAGCTAAATTGCTGGTATCATCTCATTTTTGTTTATGTAAGAACAGATTATTATTTCAATCCAATTGAGGGAATTATCTCATATACTTATGTTAGTATTGATCATTTTATTAGTAGTGTGCTAATGATGCAATATACAATCACTAACTAAAATAGGGCTCATATTACCAACAAAAACAATGTGTTAATATTGCAAAAATTTTTTTCATTTACTGCAAAATTCATCATCAACTACAAGGTTTTGCATAATTTAAGGCTTCATCAATCTATTTAAAACTCCCTACTCACAACATAATCGACAATGCAACTAAAGTTTTTATGGATATAATGAATGTAAAAGGCTCTACTTATTCATTAAGAATAGTCAAATATATACAAGTTTCCAGTAGGTATAAATTAGGAATTTAAACTAAATAAGCTAATTAGATATATGCAAAGTAATTACAGAATATTACATAATAATGATGCAAATAAGTCTAGCCAGATTTAGTGGAGAGGATTATGGCTTGATTGTTGATATTAGCTTAACATGCCTCCGCAAGATTGATTGTTCGTTGAGGACACAAATCTTGGATGGATGAGTTTGAAAATGAAGACGTGGCAAGGGGCTTGGTGAGAGAATCAACAAGTTGATCAAAGGTGTGAACATGAGAAACTCGTAATCGTTCAGTAGCAACTTGATCTCGAATGAAGTGAAAATCGATGGCAATGTGTTTCATACTTGAATGGAAAATCGGGTTACCACAAACATAGCTAGCTCCAACATTATCACAATAGATGATCGAAAAGGTAGGTAAGTAATGTGTAATTTACTGAGTAAGTTAGTCAACCAATTAATTTCAGCAGTAGTTATGGCACGATATTCAGTCTCGATGGAAGAGTGAGCAACATTTTTTTACTTTTTAGAACTTAATGAGATAGGAAAGGAACCAAAGAACATAATATATGCAGTAATGGATGTGCGATCATTGGGATCTCCTGCCCAATCCGTATCGACCAAAGGCATGGAGATTTAAAGAAGACCCCTTGCAAAGCATCAAACCAAAGTCAAGAGTGCCTGTAAGATACCTAAATGTGTAGAAGGTGAGTGCATAAATTGGGACAACTTGTTGACTGCAAAGGACACATCATGACAAGTCAAAGAAAGGTATTGTAATGATCCAAGTACTTGTCCGTAAAGAGTTGCATCAACGAAGAGGCTGCCATCCGAGAGTTTGAGACTTTCAATTATAGCTAAAGGAGTGGAGACAGGTTTAGCCTTTGACATGTGCACCTGATGTAGTAGATCACTGATATACTTTCTTTGAGAAAGAAATAAACTAGCTGGAGTAAAGTGAGCTTCAATTTCAAGGAAGTATGATAGAGTGCCAAGGTCTTTGAGTGAAAAGCCTCGAGCAAGAACTGAAATAAAATTTCTTATAATTGATGTATAGGACCCATGACGATAATATCATCAACATATACAATGAGATAAATAATTGAGTCTACACTATGAAGCATGAAAAGAGAAGCATTTGACTGAGAATTGGTGAAGCTTGTAGAGAGCAAGAAGGTTCAAAGTTCATGGTACCATGCACGTGGAGCTTGTTGAAGACCATATATTGCTTTTTGAAGTTTAAAAAAATGGTTGGGATAGGTAGGATCTTCAAACTCTGAAGGTTGATCCATGAATACCTCATCAGATAATGAACCTTGTAAAAAAATATTATTTACATCTAATTGACGGATAGGCTAACTATTAGCGATAGCCAAAGCAAGTAATAAAAAAAATGGTATTAGGCTTAACCACGGGACTATATGTTTCGAAGAAATTAATACCGGATCGCTGATGAAAACCTTTAGCCACTAAATGAGCCTTATATCGATTAAGGGTTCTATCTGGATTTTCTTGATTCTATAGATCCACTTGCAACCGATAATGTTTTGTGCAGGGGTGCGAGGAACTAGGATCCAAGTTTTATTGGCTAAAGGTCATTAAATTCATCACCCATAGCTTGAAGCTAAGCAAAATGTTTTTGGGCTTATTTCTATATAGAGGGTTCAATAAGTGAAAGAGCTGTTATAGTGTTAAGATCAAGAATCTGTTTAGGCTTAATGATATTATTTCTTAACCTAGTGTTATAAGGATGGGGTTCAAGTGATAAAGAAGAAAGACTAGAGTTAGAGGGTTAGTGGCTAACTTGTAAAGGAGAGGAGATGTTCTTGGATGAAGATTCGGAGCGAGTGGCAGTTAAGAAGGCTGAATGTTGAGTAGTTGACCTGATGGATGAGGTTGTAGGATAAGGAGGTGATGTGAGAGTGCCATATTGGAATAAGTTTGGTGAGGAAGATTTGGACTAAAGAGGAAAAGACTTTAGAGATGATGGTAACAAGTTGATATCCTTTTTAGTCGAGAGAAGTAGACTTCCAGAATCAAAAATAGTGTCAGGAGATATGCTTGAATTATAAATCCAATCTTTGCTAGTTGAAAATATTATGGATTTATTAAGAGAATTATGTGAATAGAAGGGAAATATATTTTTCAGAAAGCATAAATGACAAGAGATGAAAAGTTTACTAGTGTTTAGGTCAAGACAAATATAAAGCATGGTGAGTAATGGAGTACCCAACAAAAACACATGGACAAGACTTGGGTGCCAATTTATGAGTGGTATAGGATCGAAGCCAAGGGTAGCAAAGACAACCAAATTTATTTGAAGTAGAGTAATTAGGTGAGACACAAAATAAATGAAAGAAAAGTGATTAGTTTTGAGTAATTGGTGATAACATGTGATTTATAAGGTAAATTGTTGTTTAGAAGGCTAAGGACCAGTATTTTAGAGGCAATGAGGTATGGTGAAGAAGTGTGAGTGTTGTTTCGACAATATATCGATGTTTGCGCTCAACTGTACCAACATGTTCAGGTGTATAAGGAGGCGACTTGAGATGTTGAATGCCATCTCGTAATAGAAAATGACCAAGACTTGTTGCTTCACCCCTTCCATCTGTATAAACTATTTGAATTATGGGGATAAAATAATATTCAACTAAGGATTTGAATTGTTTGAAAACTGGCACTATATCATATTTGTGTTTTGATGCGATGCTTATGCAACTACAACTAAGGCAGTAAACCTATCGATGTAGCCTAGCATAATAACAAGTATTAAACGTATCGCATCCCTCGAGAAAGTGAGTCCTAGAGTTACTACTCGCTCCTTCTAATCTAGCCTAAAATTAATAACAGAGGTTTCTAAATTTATTAATGACTAAAAGTTGAATTCTAAATGTAATGCGAAAGTGAATGAGAAAAAGAAATAATCAAGACAAGAAAGCAAACCCAAAGAGGACCTAGACTAGTTGGCAACTAAACAAAAGATAACAGATTGTTGAGTACGATTATGCAACCCATGGATGGATTCTAAACTGAATTCGGTTTCCCTCTCGAGAAAACCGAATTCCTAAACCTAAGAACCTAAAGTTGGAATCTCTTCCTAACGATCGATTATTAAGTTAGCCTTTAGCTTTAATCCACCACTATTAAGCTTTGTTAATTCTTAATCCGAAAAATTAATTAACCTTATCTATAAGTGAAAATTAACTTGTTCTTGCAATTAAATTTCTAAATTCCATTTGAATTTCTCAATTACTAAAAGAATTCTATGAACAGTAATCAACACATTTAATGTAAAGAAAACTGGATTTTTATTATTAATTGCAAAAAGAATACAAGAAAAGAAACTCAAACAATCTTAACAATTCAGTACAAAAGCCAATATAGTAAGGAACCCAAATAGGTTCAATCAATCTAGCTACACATGTTCATAAACAAATAGAAAAGCATTTAAAGGATAAAGAAATCGAAACATATACACTCTTTTCCTAGAATTGGATGAACAACTCAAAGCCTTGATCTACATTGCAATTGATCTCCAAAATGCCTTTTAAATTACTTCAAAACTCCTCTTTAATCTTCAATTGAATCCAAGAATCACAAATCCGATGTCAAAAGGTGGAATCATTCTCCTGGAAGCCGCCTCGGGATGTCTGAAACGTGTCTAGAGAAATTACAAAGAAGGATGAAGAGTCAAAATCGTGGAACCTCTTCTCTTTACTGGCTCATCCAATTTTATACTGTGCTTTAACATGGGCATGTTCACACCCGTGTTAGCTAACACGGGTCGTGCTCTGGAGCGTGTTTTCCTCAGGAACTGTGTTGCTTCAAAGTGCTTAAGCTACATGGCTTGGGAATTTCTACACGGGCTCAAACACACATGGGCCATGTTGGCCTCCTAAAAGACAACCCAAGGTCAAACGCTTCTAATTACGTCCGCTTTTGCCTAAAATTAATCTAAAATTGCTCGAACACTGATGATGGACCTATAAAATCTCCTGGAATACAAAAGGAGACAACATGGGTGATCTTGGAATAAAAACACAATAAATGCTAAGAAAATGCTCAATAATATACAAAAATATATGTCAAATTATGCACATCAAATCACCCCACACTTAAGCTTTTGCTTGTCCTCAAGCAATTAACAACTCAACTCATAAAAATGCAGTTCATGCCCCTAGGCTATAACAAATAGCATTTAACACATCTCAAAAGAAACTCAATCATAAGTCAAGTTGCAAATCATTAACAGAGAATTGAGATAATATTAATGCATGAGTAACTTAAACAACAACTCAATAACAAACATAAAAAAGCAATGCCTCACAGGGATCATTCAAGTCACTCAAACTGTGTATAAGGTGAAAAATAAATCCCTCAAAGCAAATGCACAAAACCCACTTGCCATAAGCTCGCTTATAAATCTTATCTCCGCTACTGCGAACAAATGAATACCAAAATCAAAGGGTCTTTACAAGGGTTGTAATGGGGCTAAGGTAAAGGTATAAAGATTTGGAAAAGAGGTGTGAAAATACTGAATATTCTTACAATAAACAACAATGTATGTTCAAAGGACTAATTCCCAAAAATACATAAATATTTCACTAAATCCTCAATTTGTAAAATAATGCTCGAAAATACTATAAATCCAATAAAGAGATAAAGAAGTAAAAAGTTTTGTTGTTTTTTTTATAAAGAAAACTGAACTAGCGGCTTATAAGAGAACTGTTGCATACAACTGAATAAAGTAAAGAGCAAAAATACAGTTTGGATTGAAGGGAGCATCTAAAATATCAAAAGGACTTAGTGAATTTACCAACATAGCAAATGGCATTTTAATCCCAAATAAGAGTGAGCAAATCATAAAAATTCTAGCATAAAGGTAAAAGAAAGCTGAAATGAAAATGCTAAAAAGTAAAGTGTGAAATAGTGTAAAAAAAATAAAGAAAGGGGTAAAGGTTCAATCATGGCTAACTAATGAAAATACAAAGGGTAGGCTTTTAGCCAAGTGTGTTAAATCCTAAATTGCCCAGATCATCTCCTGGTATTTACAAATTCATGTAACCTCAACAAGCATTACAAAGCAAGTTTTAGAAGCAAAACCAAATACAATGCACACTCAAACAAGAAATATAAAGAGCATATGTATAATGAATGCTCAAAATGGCTCAAAATCTCACATTTGAAATGTGGCATTATTCTCAACATCATTAGTTGAGTCATCACTTAAGAAATACATGCGTATGACATAATCAACATTCTAAGCTAAAATTCGATAACTCGAGAAACAAGTAAGTAACACCAGTTTAACCTGACAGAGTTGATGTATTAAACACCATTAATTGTCTTCCAAGGACAATGAACAATAAAGAAAAGTAACGGCAATTTTATAAATCAAATCGTCAATCAGCTTAAAAATAGCATAACTCAAGTGCATAAAAACATAGTATCCTAACATCCTAACAATATATATCATCAGCGGTAGCCATCTCAGACACATCCAAAAGAATCATAAGAAATAGAAAGGAACTACCCACCCCACACTTGAAGAACACACTCTCTTCAGTGTAAAACAAAATGGGTACCCCGCATGGGAAGTACAAATAAGAAAAGCAATAATATTCAAGTACATAAGATGTATGAAAATAAAGTAAATAAAAGTATAAAAAAACTGAAAGAAAAATTAGTGGAGACTACCCTGATCATCCGCTGAGGCTGGGAGAGTGAAAATCGGTGTGTCCTCGACAAGAGTTGTGCTAGTGGTCAGTGGAGGGCCTTGAGTGAAAGTTGAGGCTGGTGGAGGTATCGGTGCATCATTGGCAGGAGCTGTGCTAGTAGACTATGGAGGGTTCTGAGTAGCAGCTGAAACTGGTGGAGGCTGGGTCGCGTCTAAGATATAACCGCTAAGGTCCAGTTCAATATCACCCAAGTTATCAAAGAATCCCTGCACTCCATCATCCCTGCCGGAATCGGCCATCCGCTGGAGCTGAGCTGCCATCTGATCGGCCTATGTAACCTATCTTTTGAGGCCCTCCAAAAGCTGTTGCAGTACCTCGTTAAAACCCTAGAGCTATGCTCTGGTCTCCTCCCGGAGCAGCCTAAACTCAGTAAAACATTGTTGTTGAAGGTCTAAAATCTTGTCTAAGCAATCTGCAAGAGCACCTATTTGAGCACTATAAGTGCTGGCAGTGTATGAAGAGGAAGCACCAGGAGAGGGGGCGAAAGCACCCGCTAGGTCAGGTACGTCTCATGGTCTGAGCTCTGGTACGTCTACAGCTGGGTCCTGTGGTGCTTCAGCTCTAGCCTCTCTAGCCTCCCGCTGGATTCGGCTAACTAATTTGTACTCTATGCCATGGGGCCCTTGAGAAGCTGCCACCATCCGCATGTTAATCATCTGGCGGACTCTCACTAGTTACATGTCCCCTATCTAGGTCAGCTCATCCAAACAGCCATCCAAAAAATCCAACCTCCTAGCTAACGGTGTGATTTAGGGGCCAAAATCGAGATGTATCTTCTTGGACTCCCTCACAAAGGTCCTGATCTGACTAGCTAGAGATAACCCAAATCCAGCTTCCTGCATTGGTGTAGTGCCTAAAGGATGAAGACATCGGTCTGTATCACTAGCCCAAAGCTCTCTCCTCTACCTGTAATGGTGTATACCATAAGTGAATGTAGATATCGGAGCCGATTTGAAATGTTGGATGCCTTCGAGTGGCTCGAATATTAATTCTCTAGTCTAGTCACAATCTCAACCCTACATCCTCTCATAAGGGATGGGGTGAGTATACAGACATCCCTGGTAAGCCTCTCCGGTAATCTCATGCTGAGTCCATAGTCCCAAGTGCATCCCAAACTGAGGCACCGTCATAGAAAATTGCCTGCCCCCCAGCCTGAAAGAAATGGCATCTGGCTGATGCTAATCAGTGATCTGTTGTTGGAGAAAGAAACTGCTGCAGAACTCTATAGTGATCTCCCGGTAGGTAGGCTCAATGATGTCGAAGAAGCGAGCATAAGGTAGGGTCTCAAAGAGCTCTCCGACCTCTGGGGCTAGTCCGACCCTCTCTAGTGCAGTAAAGTCAATGCATCGTCTAGTCCCTACTTGCTTTCATCGAAGAGATTGGAAGCGCTACTCGTGGTCTGCAGACTGAAAAGTTAGAATTCGGTGTCGCGCGGGAGCTGGTGGTAGTGCTAAGAGTCTCTGAGGTCTGGTTGGCTGCTGCGGCTATGTTGGTACTGGTGCTGGTGGTGGTGGTCCTGGACCATGCTGCTGCTGAAAAGTAGAAGCATCTGCATCTGTGCGACGTCTCTTATACTAGGCCTATCGTGGAGGCTGCTGTTTGGTGCGCTCTAACATTGTACCTGAAAAAGTATTAGTGAGTAATAAAAGAATATAAAAAATATGGATACATAGCAGCTAAACAATTCAAACAACACAAAAATAGCCAAAATTTCGGCAACATAACGGCTGAAAATGGAAAAACAGAAAATCTGAGGTATTAGAAAATGCCTCAAACCTCAAATTCCTCTAAAGAAACAATGCCCAATGGCATTCCAGCATGAAATAATAAGCAACAGTAACCAAAATTCCACAATTCAGCAATATAGGGCAGATTAAAAAAATACAGAATTAAATTCCAAAATTAAACAACTGAAATTAATTTAACAACTTAAACCAAACGAAACAACGAAAATATACGGTAGAAATAAAAATTTTAAATTAAATAATTAAGCTAAACAACGAACAGTAAAATTAAATGAAAATAAAATAACTATTTAAAAATATAATTAATTTACGAAAATTGTAATGATAATCACAGTAGCAAAAACTGAAAATTAAATAACTAAATATCACACCCCACTACATGCTAACCAACAGACATTAGCCAGGTAGCATACAAGCGTCGTAGACTATATACTACATGTAGATAGGTCAATATGCAGATTGTTAAGAATCAAGACATAAGGTTATTAACATATAAACATATGATTATACTTAAACATCATTTAACAAGTATTCAAAACATCTTCTTATGCCTTACAAGACACACTTCCATATACATCACATAACTGCATACAAAATGCATCAAGAGGAGAATCCACAAAACTGGCCCAACCTGACAGAACTGCTAAAAGCTAGACTTCGGATACAACCAACAGATGCACTACTATTTACAAACCTGAAAAGAAAAATTTTGGAGAGGCGTGAGCCTCCAACTCAGTAAATAAATAATCAACATAATCTATATCACATACACTTAATACAATTTCCACCCAATCACAAAACTTACTATGATTCATAATTTAGGCATAAACTCATACCATTCTACTCAATTCATTATAACCATCACAAAAAAAAATACAATTCAACAATTATAGTTAGTTCTCACGGCTTGTGGATCCCCTTTAACGTGCTGCTCCGCCTCATCCTCACCTATCGCACACGTAAGCTGCTCCGCCTCATCCTCACATTACACACTTTTATAGCCTCTCTAGGCTTTAGCCTCCCAAGGCTTTATATATATATATTTTTCTTTCATAAGGGAACCCACCATTCACATGCACATATGCACTTAACATCACAATTCAATCATTTCACTTACATCATATTGAAGCAATAACAATTGTTCCACTCAACATCAATCATTTCCATCTCATTCATTCAAACATAACAAAATATTAAGCAAACACAACCATTCGCGGAATATTTGATTAAATATATGAATATAGCAAATATTAACTATTTACTTACTCAAAATACACTTATTCCTTCAGCATAGAAGAACCTCCTTTCTCCATAACTTCCTTTCTAGGCCTTTGAATTCCTGTTAACACATTCATCAATTCACATTTCATGCATATTTCAAATATTCATGTAAATGCTAGTTCTAATGCATTATAAGGTCATCCCCTCTCTAATTCATAGGTCTAACTCTTCCTCTAAGACTATCAATTATTATTTTAATATCATATAAACATGTTCCATCTAGTTATATACCAATTTAACTCAAATTAACATAAAATAAATTGCATAAAACTAATCTCCAACATCTCTATTTTCTAGATAAAATTTAGTACCAAAGTATATTTATTGCTGGGCAAAATTGGCTTAATACAAAAACCTCGTATTAAATAGACATATACTTTTAATTCCATAATAAGTACTGTTTTACCCACTCTAGCTCCCCCGAATAGTCTGATTTTTCCTAGTTTCATCTGCAAAAAGAATTACTCAATTCTGACTTCTATAGATTTAATTATTCCCAAATTACTGACCAAGAGTCATACAGCTAGTTGTACCCGAGCAGTAATTTATTTATTCAATTTAAGCAACCAAAACGGCAAAAATAGCAAAATCACAAAACTACAAAGTTATAGAGGACTCTTTAAAATTTCCATAGACACTAATTAAGCTTAATTTGGGCTTATATAACGCATGTTATGCCCAAAATACAGAACATCAAGGTTGCTGGAATTTTGACAGTTTTCTGTCTTGACATACTTAAACTTAAATCAAGCTTAATTTCTATGCAATCATTCAATACTCTATTAATTCATGATAATCAGACCTTTAATTAATCAATGAAAGCATCAATTAAAGTTTTCCCAATTTATAATCAAGAACCTAATGACAAATTAATAATACTCAAGTAACAACTCACCAATTTCAGCTTTTAGGTTGCTAATATGCTCAAATCCTTTAGCCTTAGCTTGGCTCCTTCAATAGTTGATAAAATCCTATCTTAATCTTAAGTTTTTCTAGGTATTTCACTCCTCTCTCTTGTTTCAAATTTTGAGTTTTTGGCCATGTACGAATTTTAAAGAAATGAAGAGGTAAAATGAGCTTGCTCATGGTTCCAATTTCCAAGATTCATCTCTCAATGTCACCACCTACTTAAACTAGCTTTATCATCCTAAATTAATTCTTACTAACCATACATAGGTACTAACTTTTAATTGTGCCTTTTAAGTCCAATCTATTTATCTAACCTTCAACTATTGTTTCAATTAAGTCTTAAGGCTTAATACACATAACCCAAGTACTTAATCAACTTATCTAAATTAATAATCTAATATCATGCTTCTTATTCTCTACTTATAATTAATATATATCTATTCTCATAAAATAAAAATATTATTAATATACCATCATATGCCCAATGATTAAATGTCAATGCACATAATATGTATGATGAGAAAATGCAGGTGTTACAACTCTCCCTTCCTTAAGAAATTTCGTCCCCAAAATTTTAACAACTCACCAACATTACTATGGAATGGATGGGGATACTTCTGTCTCATATACTCTTCCACTTCCCAAGTTGCTTCTCTTGGTGAATGATGACTCCACTTAATTTTGATCATAGGAATGCCTTTTCTTCTCAATTTTTTAACCCTTCGATCAAGAATTTCTATCGATTCTTCCACATATGTCAACTTTTCTGTGATTTCTATCTCTGGCTCTAAAATGATATGACTAGGATCTGATCTATATTGCCTCAACATAGAAACTTGAAAAACATCATGAATAAAAGACAATTCTGTAGGTAATGCTAACCTATAAGCCAATGGTCCAACTCTTTCAATAATTTCATAAGGTCCTACATACCTCGGACTCAATTTCCCTTATTTACCAAACTTTAATATTCCTTTCCATGGTGATACCCGCAAGAAAACTTTATCACCCACAATATATTCCATTTCCCTTCGATGCAAATCAGCATAACTGTTTTGTCTATCCTGTGATACTTTCAAATTCTTTTTAACTATCTTTATTTTATCCACTGTTTCTTGTACCAATTATGGACCTTCAAGCTGTCTTAAACCTTCAACATCCCAGCATACTGGACTTCTATATTTCCTCCCGTACAAAGCTTCATATGGAGCCATACCGATACTAGAATGAAAACTGTTGTTATATGCAAATTCCATCTGTGGTAAGTAATCATCCCAGTTACCTTTGAACTCAAGTGTGCAAGCCCTTATCATATCTTCTAATGTCTGAATAGTTCTTTTTGATTGCCCATCTGTTTGAGGATGAAAAGCTGTACTGAAATGAAGCTTAGTACCATATGCTTTCTGCAAACTCTCCCAGAAATGAGAAGTAAATCTAGGATCCCTATCTGATACAATAGATATAGGCACACCATACAATCTAACAATCTCAGAAATATACAATTCAGCAAGTTTATCAAGTGAATCTGTTTGCTTCACAGGTAAGAAATGAGCACATTTAGTAAGTCGATCAACAATTACCCAAATAGCGTCATGCTTGTTAAATGTACGCGGCAATCCCATAACAAAATCCATAGTAATCTTGTCCCACTTCCACACAGGTATAGATAAAGAACGAAGTTTACCTGCAGGTGCCTGGTGCTCTTCTTTCACTTGCTGACATGTCAAACACTTACTCACAAGTTCTGCCACATCCTTCTTCATTGTCGATCACCAATAATAAGGCTTCAAATTTTTGTACATTTTGGTACTGCCAGGATGCATTGCATAAGGTGCATAGTGCACTTCATGCATGATTTCCTTTCTCAAATCCCCTACATCAGGTACATATACACGATTTCTATTCAATAACACACCATCATCTTTCAACACAAATTATGTATTCTTTCCTTCTTGTACTCTACCCTTCATCCTTTGCAAATAAGAATCTTCACACTGTGCATCTTTAATTTTATCTCCAATCAAAAGCTTTACTTGTAATGTGGCTAACAAATCATCATCATAAACATAAAACTTGACATCCATAGCTCTAAGTGCAACTAAATATTCCACATTGTAACAAATCATACTAGAAACATTTTCCACTGTCTTCCTACTTAAAGCATCAGCAAAACATTTGCTTTTCCAGGATGATAATTAATAGTGCAATTATAATCCTTCAGAAGCTTAATCCATCTTCGTTGTCTCAGATACAACTCTTTTTGCGTGGGGATATATTTTGAACTCTTATGATCAGTAAACTAGATGGAACATGTTTATATGATATTAAAACAGTAATTGAGAGTTTTAGAGGAAGAGTTAAACCTATGGATTAGAGAGGGGATGATCTTGTAATGCATTAGAACTAGCATTTACATGAATATTTGGAATATGCATGAAATGTGAATTGATGAATGTGTTAACAGGAACTCAAAGGCCTGGAAAGGAAGTTGTGGAGAAAGGAGGTTCTTCTATGCTGAAGGAATAAGTGTATTTTGAGTAAGTAAATAGTTAATATTTGCTATGTTCATATATTTAATCAAATGTTCCGCAAATGGTTGTGTTTGCTTAATATTGTGTTATGTTTGAATGAATAAGATGGAAATGCTTAGTGTTGAGTGGAACAATTGTTATTGCTTGAATATGATATAAGTGAAATGATTGAATTGTGATGTTAAGTGCATATGTGCATGTGAATGGTGGATTTTCTTGTGAAATATATATATATATATATATATATATATAAAGCCTTGGGAGGCTAAAGCCTAGAGAGGCTATAAAAGTGTGTAATGTGAGGATGAGGCGAAGCAGCTTACGTGTGCGATAGGTGAGGATGAGGCGGAGCAGCACATTAAAGAAGATCCACAAGCCGTGAGAACTAACCATAATTGTTGAATTGTATTCTTTTTGTGATGGTTATAATGAATTGAGTAGAATGGTATGAGTTTATGCCTAAATTATGAATCATGGTAAGTTTTATGATTGGGTGGAAATTGTATTAAGTATTTGTGATATAGATTATGTTGATTATTTATTTACTGAGCTGGAGGCTCACCCCTCTCCAAAATTTTTCTTTTCAGGTTTGTAAATTGTAGTGCATCCATTTGTTGTATCCGAAGTCTAGCTTTTAGCAGTTCTGTCAGGTTGGGCCAGTTTTGTGGAGTCTCCTCCTGATGCATTTTGTATGCAATTTTGTGATGTATATGGAAGTGTGCCTTGTAAGGCATAAGAAGATGTTTTGAATACTTGTTAAATGATGTTTAAGTATAATCATATGTTTATATGTTAATAACCTTGTGTCTTGATTCTTAACAATCTACATATTGACCTATCTACATGTAGTATATAGTCTACGACACTTGTATGCTACCTGGCTAATGTTTGTTGGTTAGCATGTAATGGGGGTGTGACAATAATAGTAGCAAAAACTGAAAATTAAATAACTAAGCTAAACAACAAACAGTAAAATTAAATGAAAATAACACAACTATTTAAAAATTCAATTAATTTACGAAAATTGTAATGATAATAATAGAAAAAAAAAAGAGAATGGACTAACTAAAATATCAAATAGACAAGAAGAAAAAGAAAAACTAAAAATTGAAAATGAAAAGAATTTAGAAAATGAAGAAGAAAACTTATTAGTTGATGACGAAATGCGAGAAAAATGCACAAGAGATAAAGAGAATACCCAAAAATTGGAAAAAGTTGGAAATATTTTCTTTAAAGCTGTCTTGATATGCCCGTGTTGTGATTTCGAGTGTATATGGTCATTCTGTGCCGACATGTGTCGTGCTTGCTGCTTGGACCGTGTCCGTTTACGCCTTCTAATATACACGATTTTAACACAGGCCTATGTTGGTAAACTGTAACTCTTGAGTACCGTGTAGCTCCATTTTTCATACCCAACATGCCTTGGGCAATTAAGCACGAGCCGTGTTGGAAATCGTGCCACACCCTTATTGATGCCCAAAAACGTGCTTTCACTCCGTTTTGTGCACTAACACCTGTATAAATCAATAATCTACACAACCAAGTAATTTTCAACCAAAAACAATATAGAATTAAAAAGAATTAAGTTCAAAACCAACCAAAATGTAAAATGCTCAAAAATGCAAAAATGCAAAGGATAAGCTCGGGAATGCCTCTCGAGAGCACTTCTTTTGACCGAGTCGTGTAGCTAGACTCATATAAAAGGTCACTCGCGCTGGAACAAAACCATATTGACCTGCTCCTCAACCTCAAAGGAGTCTCCATGATAATGCTTCAAGCGATGGCCATTCACCTTGAAATTTCCCTTCTCGAGATGATGAAACTCGACCGTGCCATATGGGAACACTTGCTGGATCACGAACGATCCTGACCAACGACTCTTAAGCTTCCCTTGGAACAAACGGAGACATGAGTTGTAGAGCAAAACTCAGTCTCCAACTTGAAACTTCTTGGAGCCCCTCAACCACTTGTCGTGCCACTTCTTAGTTCGCTCCTTGTAGATGAATGAGTTGCCATAAGCTTGCTGGCACCATTCATCCAACTAATTGAGCTGCCACTGTCTCTGTCTACCTGCAGAATCAACATCAAAATTGCAAGTTCTTGATGGGCTATTTATATAGCTACAATCTAAGACAGTGAACCTATCGATGCAGGCTATCACTAATGGCGAGTATCAGGGTTGTATTCTCGGGAAAGGGTGATCCTAGAACTACTCCAACGTCTTATATTATCTATCCTTAAATAAAATTGATGGAGTTACTATTCTATGATTAGATACAAGCTAAGTGATTAGCTAAATGTCAAGCAATCTGCAAATGTTTAGTGAAACAAACAAGAAAAGAAAGCAAACCCAAGAGGATCTAAGCTAGTTGCATTTTAGTGAAGATAGAGATTAGATTGATTACCAATTGTAATTACCCGTGAGTAGATTCTAAATGAATTCGATTTCCCTTTCGAGAACACTGAATTCCTAAACCTAAGAACCTAAACAACGGAAGCTCTTCCTAACGATTGATTTTAGGTTAGCCTTAAGATTAATCCACTGCTATTAAGAGTTGTTAATT
Source organism: Ricinus communis (assembly GCF_019578655.1). Classification (NCBI taxonomy): domain Eukaryota; kingdom Viridiplantae; phylum Streptophyta; class Magnoliopsida; order Malpighiales; family Euphorbiaceae; genus Ricinus; species Ricinus communis. The sequence goes on along the minus strand of NC_063257.1, from coordinate 31,931,339 downwards.
CTTAATCTAGCTAGTTAATTACCCTTATCTCTAAGTGATTATTAACCAGTTCTTGCTATTCAAATTTCCAACTACTAAATGAATTTCTCAATTACATAAAGCAATCTGAATAACACAATTCACAATGTCTCATGAATAATGCGATATCTTATTAATAATGAAAACAAGAAGAATACAAGCATTGATAATGAAAATCTCATAAACATTAAGTGCAATCCAACAAACAAAGGAACCCTAATGCAATAGTTCTAGCTACTCATGCTGACGAATAACACAAAATAAGGAACAAGTATAGAAAAGAAATTTGAAAACATGTACACCCTTCTTCAAGTCAGATGAACAGTCCTAAATCTCCAGATATAAATAATGAACATCGAATTGCCTCTTGAATGCCTCCAAATCCACTCTTGATCTTTAATGTGGTGCTTGAACCACTGAAATTTGTCCTTCAATATGAAAAATAGTCTCCCAAAGTCGAATACCGAAGTCTAGAAAGAAGTGGCTCGGGTGCGTATGTGAGATATAAAGTCAAAAAATCGAACCCTAATAAAAGAAAATCGTTTTTGCCTATATAAATGTCCCAGCACGGTCGTGGTCAAGCCCGTGCTGGTTAATACCGGCGGAGTCCATGTAACACCCGGAATTTTTTATATATTTAATAATGAGTTTTTATTTAAGTTAATTTTAGCTTTATTTTTATTCGGTTTAATTGGAATGATTTAAATACAAATTTTGAATGTTCATGTTAGATAAATAAATGAGTTATTTTCCATATCCAATTAGTTTGATTTTTAAGGAGTAATTAAGTAAACTATTTGAGAAATGATTATATTTTGGTTATTCAAATTTTTTTCCAAATGCATATTTATATAAGTAAAATTATATATTGGAAAATTATGGTAGAATTGTAAAGGATGTTTATAAAAGAATTTTGAGAAAATTGGTATTATAATTGATTAGTAGTATTAAATTTTAAGTTGGAAATTGATTATTTAATTTAATTGTGTGTAGGACTAAATTGAAAATTTATTTTGGAATAAGGATTGAAAGTATAATGTTATTTTTATGGGGTTTTAATGGAAATTTGTGAGCTTGGTATTTTTGTAAATAAATATGCTTCGGTGGGGGTATTTTTGTAATTGTGTATTTTCAATAATTCGGATTTGGCCCAAATTAAATAGTTAAGGGCTTAATTGAAAGGCTAAAAAGAAGTTTGGGGGTTAAATTGGAATTCGCAGGGATGAAATTGTAAGTAATTAAGAAAGTTGAGGGACCAAATTGTAATAAGGAAAAGTTCAGGGGTCAAATGTCGATATTGAAGGGAAAGAAATCGGGAAGAAGAGAGAGAGAAACAAAGGGGGCGCCGCTCGTGAAGAAGGAGGAGCCGGGTGCTGCGGCCGATCGCCGGAGTGCGATGGCTTGGCGTCGGCAAGCAAAAGCAATGAGGCGCGAATCGCAAGGAGAGAAAGAGCGGATTCCAGGCGTGTTTCCGGCCGTTGTTGGCGGCCGAGTTGGGTGGCGATCGGCTCTGAGGGCTCTCTTCCGGCAAAGAAGGGCGACGCCTGGGGTGGCCGGAGTTGCAAGATCCGGCAAAGTGAAACTTAGAGTGGCAGCCGGCATTTTTGGGTTTTTTCGGAGAGATCCGGCGGAAGATGGACGATCGGAGGACGTATCCCGACTCTCCTCAGCTCAAGCTTCGAAATGGCACTGGTTTCGTGGCGATCGGGCTTCGTTTGCAAATCGACGGTCGAGATCGTGCGCAAATCTCTCCGGATGATCAGGTGTCAGATCGGAAAATCAGAAGCAGAGATCGTCTTCAGCGCGTCGTTGTGAGTTCGATGGTGTGTTCGGATCGTCGATCGGACTTCGGCGGCCGGAGGTGAGTCGACCGAGCGATCGAGCGTCTCGGTAATTTTCTCTAGCCGTTGATTTTAGAAATCCTTGATTTTAAATTTGTGTCTATTGGATTATATTGAGTATTTGATGATTTTTGTGAGTCAAAAATATTTGTCCGATTGGCTGCCATAGTCGTATTTTGTCTTTGTGTGGCGGAGTCGGGAAATAGTGAAGTTTGGGGACCCGACTCCCGTTGTTTAAATTGTTGGATATTTGGAGTGTTTTTCTGGCAGGTCCTGGACCCGTTTTTACGGGGGGTAATGTTCGTATTGTAGGGGAGGTTCACGGATTTTCGGTGAGAATTCTCCCGAGTCGAGATTCTTAGTCCTGTGAGTCTAGACCTAGGATTAATGATCGATTGTTTCAGCGTTTTGATAAATTGTTTTCCGTGATTAGATGATCTGTCTGTTCGGCTCGCTCCAACCGAGGCACCGGAGCAGAGCTAGGAGGTCGCCCAATCCTGTGAGTTAAAGTCATTTAATCTTTGCGCTATTGCTAATCCCGATTTTAATATGCTATTTAGAATTTGTGCTTAATATGATTATTAGTATCGCAAAATAAATGATTTCACTTGATTATTAATATTTGAAATAATATAAATATTATTATTAGTATGTTATAATAAGATAAACGTTATTATTTTTCCCTCACAAATTGCACGTTGTTTTACCTTAAATATTTAATCTTTATTTCGATATGTGTTGGTTGAGTTCATCAGATAATGATATTTATTATATGTGATGATTGCGAATTGGGAAATGTGGCTTATAGAACATGCCACTGATGGGTTACATCGTGATCAGCGCACCGGTAATGATTATGGACATAAGGTTATTATGGATTTGTTTGCCCTGATCGAGCATTGCTCTCTGGGCCGAGTTCGATTGATTGCCGGGAGGTAAGGTCCCTGGTCGAGCATTGCTCTCAGGCGATCTTATTGGATTAAGAGAGCCAAATGGCTACTAGATTTTGGGGTTTAGGGTTCTACCGAGCCACTCGTCCCGTAAAAGTAAAAATATATTTTTATTTATTTATTTATTAATTTATTGTGGTATGATTATAATATGGATTGTATTTACGTGCATGGTTGATATTTTGATTCGAATGATTAATATTTTATGTGAAGGAAATAGTAGGGTATGATTATAGTATGGTTTGATATACTGATTTGAATAATCTATGTTTTCTGAGAAGAAGCAATAGTCTCTAGATTATTTGATTTTAACTCACTCTAGACCCATACTCCATTTATGTTTTTTCGGATTCGTGATCGTTAGTTCTCCCGCGACTCTTATTCAGTAACCCGACTCCTTCATCATCGGGTGATGTATTTGATTTTGTATGTAAATTGGTAAATCTTAGATTCTCCGCAGTAGTAATAGTAGATGTATCAGTTGTAAATTTTCTGAGTTTCAGGTCTCGCCTAGTTTTTCTGGCAGACCGAAGTATTTATGTAGAATGTAGCTATTAAGATAATTTGTGGTTTTAATAATATTAATTTGAGATGAGATTTGTTTAAATCCGGTGAGTGTCGGGGCTTACTACGGGTTTCGGTGGCCTTAAGCCTACCCATTCCCTAGTCGGCCACGGGCCCAGAGCCGTGCCCTCGCCGGTGTTGAGCCACCACGGGCCGTGATGGAGACCGTGGTGGCCTCAGAAACCGTGTCGAAAGTCCACCTTCGAGGGTCAAATGTCAATGGTTCAGCACGGCCAGAGTCCAAGCCGTGCTCAACCTTGAAATGTTAGCCTTTGCTCAATTTTGATGGATTCTGGTCTGTATTCACACGTATCTTCCTTAAATATTGATAATTCCACCAATGATCACCTGAAACATGAAAGTAACCAAAACAGAGGTGATTCTAGCATAAAACAAGATAACTATGCACAAAAATGGAAATAATTGGGCATATAAACATGGGTAACACAATGCATATCAAATCACCCCACACTTAACCTTTTGCTTGTCCTCAAGCAATCAATAACTCAATACATATACAAGCAACAATCACCCCTCAAAATCTATGCTAAGGTTCACAACTTAGCCTTATTCAACATATAAAAAACTAAACTCAAGTAGCCAAATAAATCATACACCTTCAAAGAAGAACTATAATAATACCATCTCGAAGTACAACTTACATTACAACTCAGCATTAAGGACTAGGAACCATTGCCTCACAGGGATCTCTCAAATCACTTACAGTGTTTACAGGTAAACAAAAAGATTCCCTCAATGCAGCTGCACAAAACCTGTTTACCATAAGCTTGCTCATAAATCTCATCTTCGCTACTGCAAATAAATGAATACCAAAATCAGAGGATCTTTACAAGAGTTGAAATGTGGCTAAGGTAAAGATAAGAATATTTGAATAGAAGCGCAAAGTATACTGAAAAATCATGTAATTATTTAGAATGAATGCTTTAGGAGCTGAATGCCAAATCAATAAAAGTACTCACTAAGCCTTATTTGAAGTAGAGGATGCTCAAGGAATTGAATCCAAAAGAGAAAATAGCTAAGAAAGAAGCACAATAAACACTTATTTACATTATATTTTTTTTTCTTTTTTTTATATGCCACTGCAGCTTACACAGGGGCTGCATGGTTAATAACACAAACAACGAGAATAGTTATACAATTTGGATTGAAGGGAGCATCAAAGAATGATTAAAAGGACTAAATGAATTTATAACAAAATTAGGCACTATGATTCCATAAAAGAAGAAGCATAACACATAATTATTCAGTATATAGGGTGAAAGAAAAGACAAATATAGAGAATGGTATAAATGTAGTGTATAGGTGTAAATCATGAAGAAAGGTTAAGGCTTAAAACTGGCTGATTAATGGAAATAAAGGGTAGGCTTTTGGCCAGATGTGGTGAATCCTAAGTTGCCCAAATCATTTAATGGTATTCAAAAGTTCATGTAATCTTAACAAGCATTACAAAGCAAGTTCTAGAAACAAATTAAGTACAACGCACACTCAATCAAGAAAAATCATGAGCATAATTTGCAATGGATGCTCAAATTTTGGTTCAAAAGCTCACTTTTGAAGTGGTTAAAATCTGCAATTGGTTCCCATACTTAGCAATTGAATCATCACATAAATGGTATAAGAGATTGGCATAATCAAAGTTTAAAGATAAAGGCTAGAAACTTGCAAAGAACTCAAGCAACATCGATTTAACCCGGCCAAAGTGACATATTGAACACAATGAAATTACTTTCCAAGAATAAAAATCGAGAGGGACAATCAATTACAAGTGTGTGAATTAAGTCATTAATTACAAAAGAACAAATTAAGCTTAAGCGACATGAAGAACATAGGTCCTAACATCCTAACATTATACAACACCAGTGATAGCAATTTCAGACACATCCAAAAGTCATAGGAAAGAGAAGAGAACATATGGTTGACCCACACCCACCCCACACTTGAAGAACACACTGTCCTCAATGTAAAATCAAGTGGGTACCCCACATAGGATGTACAAATAAAGAAAGCAAAATCAATAATATCTAGGTACATGACATGTATGAAAAATAAAGTAAATCAACGCACACAATAAAAAGAAAAAAGAAGATCTAGGGGGACTTCCCTGATTATCCGCCGAGGCTGGTGGAGTGGAAATTCGGTGGGTCCAGCAAGGGCTAAAAATGAAAAATAAAGAAATAAGAGAAACTGAAAATAAAAATTAAATAAAATATGAAAACTAAAACTAAAAAAAAATGTTTCAGAACTAAATAAAAGTTGGGGTGCCTTCCAAAAGTGTATCTTTTTTTATTTCTCGAGTCATTTAGCTGGACTCGGTGATAACTCCCTAGATGTGCAGTTTGAACTAGGGAGTTATCACCTCATCCTCGACCCTAAGTTTTAACTTCCCATCACAAACATCTATCATTGCCCTAGATATTGCAAGTAAAGGTCTTCCTAGAATTAATGGTACACTACTCTCACCGTCCATGTCAATAAAATCGACAGGAAATATAAATTTATTTACTTTTACAAGCATATTTTCTACAATACCCCTAGGATAATTAACAGATCTATCAGCTAATTGTACTCATCCTAGTGGGTTTGGTCTCTCCCAGCCCCAACTTTACAAACAGGTTGTACGGCGTTACATTAATGCTAGCCCTTAAATCAGCTAAAACATCATTAACAGATAAGTTACCTATAACACAAGGAATAGTAAAACTCCCTGGATCATGTCACTTTTCGATAACTTATTTTGGAAAATTGCCGAACATTCCTCGTTTAGCGTCATGCACGGCAAGTCCTCAAACTTCCTTTTATTGCTAAGAATCTCTTTTAAGAACTTCGCATACCTAGGCATCTGCGAAATAACTTCAACAAAAGGTAAGTTTATATGCAGTTATTTAAGAATATCTAGAAATTTACCAAACTATTGCTGGACTTGCGCCTGCTTTAATCTAGCAGGGTACATAATTTTAGGCTTGTATTCCCTCAGTGGAATCTCTTTTGCCTCTTCCTTCTCTGGTTCCTTCACCTTGGTAGCTTCAGCTTTCCTGCTTGAATCTACCTGCGCATCAACATCATTGTTAGAAATAGAAGAAGGACCAAGAACATACTTACCTGACCACAATATGATTCTGTTCACATGCTCCCTCGGGTTGGACTTTGTAGTGGTAGGCAGAGTCCCCAATTGCCTCTCAGCCAACATCCTAGAAATCTAGCCTATTTGAGTTTCCAAATTCTAAATGAAGGTCTGTTGAATCCTAAATGCACTATCCGTCTGCTGAAACCTATTGTCAATAGAGGACACAAACTTCATCACCAACTCCTCGAGATTGGGCTCTTCTCCTAAGGTGGAGGTAGTTGGAATGGACCAGCCTGCTGCTGGGGATGTTGTTGATGCAATCTCTGAAATCCCGGTAAATCCTGGGTGTTGTTATTTCGCTATCCAAAGTTGGGATGGTTTATCCATCCTCGGTTGTATATATTATTGTAAGGGTCATTCTACTGCCTAGACGCATTCCCCGTATAATTAACCTGTTCATGGTCAGCAGAAGAAGATGAAGAAGAAGCAAACATATCTCCTGCATTACAGTTTGCACCGTAGTGCGGGCCACCATAGAACTTGCAGCTTATCTGTGCTACATGAACCGGCATCTAAAGTTGGTTTATTTTCTTGGTCAGAAGCTCCACCTAAGCTGCCAAGGCTGTTGTGGAATCTAACTTGTTGATCACTCCTTGCTTGACTGGTCGACTCCTAGAGGATTGCCACTGGTAGTTGTTCATGGCCATCTCCTCTATCAGATTTTACCGCCTCCTGCTCTTATCGCTCAGGCCCCACTGCTGCGCAAAGATCTACCATTTGCCTAGTAGCAAGGTTCAAACCACTATAGAAAGTTTGAACTTGCATCCATACTGGTAGTCCATGGTGCGAGCAATATCGGAGCAAGTCCTTGTACCTCTCCCAGGCATCATACATGCTCTCGTCATCGAACTGCATAAAAGAAGATATGTCATTTCTCAATCTAGCAGTTTTAGTAAGAGGAAAGTACTTATATAAAAACTTCTCAGCCAAAAATCTTCATGTCGTAATAGCGTTGGTTGGGAGTGGTTGTAACCATCTCTTCGCTCAGTCCCTCAAAGAAAAAAGAAACAGCCTCAATTGAATGGCATCATCAGTCGTTCCATTTATCTTGAAGGTGTCACGATCTCCAAGAAGTTGGCTATGTGAGCGTTTGGGTCCTTGCTCTGTAGTCCCCCAAATTGCACACTATTCTAGACCATTTGTCTCACGTTCGGCTTTATCTTGAAGTTATTGGCTGCCACAGGTGATCGCAATATACTTGTATGTGTCCCCTCAAGAGAAGGTCTAGCGAACTCGTACATTGTCCTGTTTTCATCCGCAGCTTGGTTGTTATCTCCCATCCATGCTGGTCTATTCACAGGGGCTTCAATCTCTATCCGCGCCTCCTCCCTCAAAAGACTGAGGGATCGCTTTGGTTCAGCAAGAGGGTCTACAGGAGTAGGATTAGAGCTGTTGGTCATAAACTACCTGCAACTAAGAGGCAGCAACCAAAGAACACATAAATGAATAAAACAATAAAGAATAAAAAGAATGAAAAGACAGAAAATAAAAATGGCTAGATTAACAAACACAAATTCACTCTAGTTGACATAAAAATTCCCCGACAACGGCGCCAAAAACTTGATGGGCTATTTATATAGCTATAATCTAAGGCAGTGAACCTATCGATGCAGACTAACACTAATGGCAAGTATCAAGGTCGTATTCTCGGGAAAGGGTGATCCTAGAACTACTCCAGCGTCTTATGTTATCTATCCTTAAATAAAATTGATAAAGTTACTATTCTATGACTAGATGCAAGCTAAATGATTAGCTAAATGTCAAGCAATTTGTAAATGTTTAATTAAACAAACAATAAAAGAAAGCAAACCCAAAGGGACCTAAGCTAGTTGAATTTTAGTGAAGGTATATATTAGATTGATTACCAATTGTGATTACCCATGAGCAAATTCTAAATTGAATTCGATTTCCTTCTCGAGAACACCGAATTCCTAAAACTAAGAACCTAAACGACAGAATCTCTTCCTAACGATTGATTTTAGGTTAGGCTTAAGATTAATCCATAGTTATTAAGAGTTGTTAATTCTTAATCTAGCTAGTTAATTACCCTTATCTTTAAGTGATCATTAACCAGTTCTTGCTATTCAAATTTCCAACTACTAAATGAATTTCTCAATTACATAAAGCAATCTGAACAACACAATTCACAACGTCTTATGAATAATGCGATATCTTATTAATAATGAAAATAAGAAGAATACAAGCATTGATAATGAAAATCTCATAAACATTAAGTGTAATCCAACAAACAAAGGAACCCCAATAGGTTCAACAGTTCTAGCTACTCATGTTAACGAATAACACAAAATAAGGAACAAGTATAGAAAAGAAATTTGAAAACATGTACACCCTTCTTCTTCTTCAATTCAGATGAACAGTCATAAATCTCCAAATCTGAATAATGAACCTCGAATTGCCTCTTGAATGCCTCCAAATCCACTCTTTATCTTTAATATGATGCTTGAACCACTGAAATCCATCCTTCAATATGCAAAATAGTCTCCCAAAGCCAAATTATCGAAGTCTGAAAAGGGGTGGCTCGCGTGCATATGTGAGATCTAAAGTCAGAAAATCGAACCTTAACAAAAAAATCGATTTTGCTTATATTAATGTCCCAGCATGGCCGTGGTCAAGCCCGTACTGGTCAGCACGGGCAGAGTCTAGGCCGTACTAGACCTTCGAGTCCCAAAAATCAGTCTCTTCTACCTAACCATGCCCTTACCGGTGTTGAGCCACCACAGGCCGTGATGGAGACCGTGGTTGCCTCAGAAATCATGCTAAAGGCCACCTTTGAGGGTCAAATGTTGATGGTTCAGCACGGCTAGAGTCCAAGCCGTGCTCAACCTTAAAATGCTAGCCTTTACTCAATTTTGATGGATTTTGGTCCATATTCGCACGTATCTCCTTCAAATACTGATAATGTCCATCAATGATCACCTAAAACATGAAAGGAACCAAAACACAAGTGATTCTGGCATAAAACAATATAACTATGCATAAAAATGGAAGTAATTGGGCATATACATTTGTGTAACACAATGGATATCAGCTCTCAAGGCCCAAAGGGCTCTATGCTTTAACTCAACAAGTAAATGGCTAGCTTTCCCATACACAAGCCTAAAATTTGTAAAACCTGTAGAAGTACGATAAGCTCTCCTATATGCCCAAAGTGCATCATCAAACTTATTCGCCCAATCCTTCCTACTAACTCCCACAGTTTTCTCTAGATGCGTTTCAAACCCATATTGGTAACCTCTACTTGCCTACTAGTCTGCAACTGATAGGGTGTAGAAAACCTATGGGTCACTCCATATCGCTTAAGTACTTTCTCTAGTTGAGCATTACAAAAATGAGTCCTTCTATCACTAATTAGTGCCCTAGGTGTGCCAGACTTAGCAAATAATCGCTTAAGAAACTTAGTAATGACTCTAGCATCATCAATAGGGAAAGTCTGCGCTTTCGGCCACTTAGAGAAATACTCAACAACAACAAGGATATATTTATTTCCAAAAGAAGAAGGAAAAGACCCCATGAAGTCAATGCCCCAAATATCAAAAATCTCAACCACTTGAATGCTCGTTCGGGGCATCTCATCACGAGCAGAGATGCTACCTGACCTCTAGCATGCATCACAAACCTGCACGAATGCTCTAGCATCCCGAAAGATGGTCGGCCAATAGAATCCAGCATCAAGAACCTTCCTAACAGTATGGTTACCTGCTTGATGACCTCCCATCTGTCCCTCATAGAAATGCCTCAAAATCTGGAGGATCTCCTCCCATACACGCATCGTCGAATCACCTGTTTGCATAAACTCGAAACAAAAAGAGGATCTTCCCAAATGTAGTACTTTAAATCAGCAAAGAATTTCTTATTTTGCTGAAATATCATACCCTTTGGTAGGATCTTTGCAACCAAGTAATTTACAAAATCGAAAAACCAAGGGATATCTGAAGATACCCGAATAGAGCACAAGTACTCATCTGGAAAACTGTCATTAATAGCCCTCTTATCAAGTGCATCTAGGCTCGGATTCTCCAATCTCAAAAGGTGATCTGCGGCTAAGTTCTCTGCACCCTTCTTATCCTTTATCTGAATGTTGAATTCCTCCAAAAGCAAAATCCAACGAATGAGTCTCGGATTAGCATCATGCTTTCCAAATAAGTATCTCAACGTCGAATAATCCATGTAGACCACGGTCTTGGATAACACCAAGTATTAGCGGAACTTGTCTAAAGCATATATGATAGCAAGCAACTCTTTCTTAGTAGTGGTACAGTGCTCCTAGGCATCTGTTAATATCTTGCTAGCATAATAGATTGGTTGGAGCTTCTTGTCAAGCCTCTATCCTAAAATAGCTCCAACTGCAAAATCACTAGCATCACACATTAGCTCAAAAGGCAACCCCTAATTAAGTGAAACCATAATAGGGGTTGTAGTTAGCTTCTCCTTAAGTAACTCAAAAGCCTGCAAACAGTCATCAGAAAATACAAATGGAACATCTTTTACAAGCAACTGAGTCAAAGGTCTAGTAATCTTAGAAAAGTCCTTAATGAACCTTCTATAAAAACCTGCATGACCAAGAAAACTTTTAACAGCCTTAACCGAGTTAGGGGGTGGCAACTTAATAGTGATCTCTACCTTAGCTCTATCTACCTCCACCCCGACATATGAAATCTTATGCCCTAGCACAATACCCTCTCTCACTATAAAATAATACTTTTCCCAATTCAGTACAAGATTAACTTCTACACTGCGCGCAAGCATGCGCTCTAAGTTAAGTAAACAATAGGAGAAAGAGTTACCAAATACCAAGAAGTCATCCATGAACACCTCCATAGACTCTTTAATTATATAATGGAAGATCGCCATCATACACCTTTGGAAAGTAGCAGGTGCATTGCACAAACTGAATGGCATCCTCCTGTATGCGAACATACTATAGGGGCACGTGAAAGTGGTTTTCTTTTGGTCCTCAGGTGCAATGAGAATCTAAATATAACTTGAAAAATCATTAAGAAAGCAATAAAACATATGCCCTGGTAAGCGCTCTAACATTTGGTCAATAAAAGGAAGGGGAAAATAGTCCTTCCGAGTTGTATCATTGAGCCTCATGTAATCAATGCAAACTCGAAAACTAGTTACCGTCCTAGTCGGTATCAGCTCATCCTTTCTCATTCTTAACCACCGTCATGCCTCCCTTCTTGGGCACAACCTGCATAGGACTAACCCAAGAGCTATTGGAAATAGGTTACATTAAACTTGCATTTAGAAGTTTAATTACCTCCTTTTGACTACTTCCTTCATATTCGGGCTCAAACGTCGTTGTGGCTGTACCACTAGCCTGTAATTATCCTCCATCAAGATCTTATGCGAATAATAGTTGGGGTTGATTCTAGGAATGCATGCAATCTTGTATGCAAAGGCCTCAGGATACTTCCTGAGGGAAGCCAAAGTCATCTTCCTCTCCTCATGAGTCAAATCAGCTACAATAATCATCGGCAGCTTCTCCGCCTCATCTAGATAAGCACAGGTCAAGTGTTTAGGCAACTCCTTCAACTCTAGGGCTGGTGGCTCCTCAAGTGAAGGTCTCAAGTTCTGCATCCCTGACCTATCAATATCAACAAAATGGTCAGTAGACCTGTTGGCTCACTAGCCAGCAAACAAGCAAGTTGCTCTAACACATCCTCGTTGGATAACTTCTCCTCATTATCAGCCTGTAATGCTACCTATAAAGGATCGTCAAGTAGTATCTCCTGCAATTGAGACTCCAGAATATCATCCACAAAATACACAGTATTATCATAGTTAAATGAATATCTTATAGAAGTGCTAAGGTCAAAGGTAATAGTCTTATCATCTACTCTAAGCTGTAACTTCCCATCACACACATCTATAACAGCCCTAGATGTTGCAAGGAAAAGTCTACGTAGAAATAAAGGCATGCTACTCTCACCCTCCATATCCATAACAATAAAGTCAACAGGAAATATAAACTTGTCTACCTTAACAAATACATCCTCAACTATTCCTCTAGGATATTTCATAGTCCTATTTGCTAACTGTATGCTCATCCTAGTAGGTTTAGGTTCATTCAAAGCTAATTTCTCGAACAAACTGCTAGACATTAGATTGATGCTAACACCTAAATCAGCTAAAGCATCACTAATAAGCAAATCACCAATAATATAGGGTATTGTGAAACTCCCTGGATCATGCCTCTTCATTGGTAGCTTATTTTGAAGAATGGCTGAGCACTCCTCATTTAATGTCACAAGTCCCAAGTCCTTCAGCTTCCTTTTGTTGCTTAGAATTTACTTCAAAAACCTCGCATACCTGGGCATCTGCGATATAGCCTCAACAAAAGGTATGTTAATCCTCAGTTGCTTAGAACTTACCAAACTACTGATCAACCTTCTCTTGCTTCGACCTGGCAAGATATGGAATTAGAGTTTGGTATTCCCTCACAAGACTCTTCTTCTTGTCCTCAGTTCGCACAAGCTCTATCACCTCAGGCTCTGGCTCCTTCCTGACTGGCTCATCCTGCACAATAACATCATCATCAACCATAGGTAAAGAACTAGACAACTGCTTACCTGATCTCAAGATGATAACTTTGACATGCTCCCTCGGGTTTGAATTTGTGGTACTGAGGAGCGTCTCTGGCTGTCTTTCAGCTAGCATCTTAGAAATCTGGCCTATATGATTCTCCAAATTCTGTATGGAGGCCTGATAATTTTCTAAGAGCTGTATCCATCTGCTGAAACCTATTCTCTAAAGTGGACACAAACTTCATCATTAACTCCTCTAAATTAGGCTTCGTCTCTCGGTTTTGAGGGAGTTAAGGGAGAACAGTCTACTGTTGGCGCTGCTGCTAGTGCAACCTCTGAAATTCTAGTAGACCCTGGGTATTGTTATTTCGCCACTCGAAGTTAGGATGGTTTCTCCATCCTGGGTTGTATGTGTTGTTGTAGGGGTTGTTTTGCTGCCTGGGCGCATTTCCTATGCAATCAACTTGTTCATGGTCAGTAGAAGAAGATGAAGGAGAAGCAAACATACCTCCCGCATTACAGTTTGCATTGTAGTGCGGGCTACCATAAAACTCGCAGCTAAGTTGTGCTGCCTGGATGGCATCTGGAGCTGGTCAATCTTCTTGGCTAAAAGCTCCACCTGAGCTGCCAATGGTGATGTAGAATCTACCTGGTTCACCACTCCCTACTGTCCTAGCCTACTCTTGGAAGATTGCCACTGATATTGTTTATGGCCATCTTCTCAATTAAGTTCTGGGCCTGCTCTGGCATCTTACTATTGATGGCCCCACCTGCAGCTGCATCCATCATCTGCCTCGTGGTTGAGTTCAAGCCACTGTAAAAAGTCTACACCTGCATCTATAATAGCAAACAGTGGTGTGGGCAACATCTCAATAAGTCCTTGTACCTCTCCTACACATCATACATGCTCTCATCATCAAACTGCATAAAAAAGAAAATATCATTATGCATCTTTGCAGTGTTAGCAGAAGGAAAGTACTTTTAAAGATCTCAGCCAAAGAATTTCAGGTGGTGATGGTGTTAGCTGGTAAGGACTATAGCCATCTCTTTGCTCTATCCCTCAAGGAAAATGGAAATAGCCTAAGTCGAATGGCATCATCGATAGTTCCATTAATCTTGAAGGTATCACAAATCTCCAAGAAGTTCGCGATATGGGCATTAGGATCTACACTGGGCAAGCCCCAAACTGTACACTCTGCTACACCATCTGAATGACATTTGGCTTAATCTCAAAATTGTTTGCTGCAACAGGTGGCCACAATATACTAGTGTGCGTCCCCTCTAAAGAAGGTCTAACAAACACGTAAATCATCCTGTTTGCTTCAGCAACGTTGTTGTTGTCATCTCCCATGTCTAGAGAAATTACAGAGAAGGATGAAGATTCAAAATCGCGGAGCCTTTTCTCTTTACTGGCTCATTCAATTTTATATTGTGCTTCAACACATGTCATGCTCTTGAATGTAGCAAGGGCGTGTTTTCCTCGGGAACCATATTGCTTCAAAGTGTTTAAGCTATACGGCTTAAGAATTTCTACACGGGCTTAAACACGGGTCATGCTAGTCAGCACGGGTCGTGTTGGCTTCCTAAAAGTCAATCCAAGGTCAAACGCTTCTAATTACGTCCGCTTTCGCCCGAAATTGATCTAAAAATTGCTCAAACACTGATGATGGACTTATAAAATCTCCAGTAATACAAAAGGACACAAAACACGGGTGATCTTGGAATAAAAATATAATAAATGCTAAGAAAATGCTCAATAATATGCAAGCAAACATGTGTAAAACTATGCACATCATGTTTCAAGGGATAAAGTCATGTGTATTTGCTAAAGTAATCCACAAAGACAACATAATAATGAAAATTATTAAAAGGGGTAATAGGGGCTGGTCCTTAGAAATCCATAAAAATAATCTCTAAAGGTTTAGAACAATTTAAAGATGAAGTACCAAAAGGAAGTGTATGACTTTTATTGCATAAACATGCATTGGAATGAGAAAGAATTTTACTTGACTTAGATAGAGACTTGGACGGAGTTAGTTTAAGAGAAGTAATAATTTTATGAAAAATTTTAGACGACGGGTGACTAAGGCGATAGTGTCAAGAGGAGATAGTGGCAGAGGATGACATGTTAGAGTTGACCATGAGGACTTGAGTTTGTGAATCATTATGTTGGTTCTTTAAGTTTGGGCACTCATACACATGCCCTTCATTCCGGCCTCGCACCAAGGATACCCCCGTAGTTAGATCCTTCATAAGAAAAATATAAGGAAAGAATTCAATAGAGGTGTTATTTCGTGAACAAAATTGAGAAACAAAGATTAAATTTTACTTTACTTGTGGAGCACACAAAACATTGTTGAGTTGAAAGACAAAGTTATTAGAACTAAGAGTAGTAAATCTAGTATAAGTTTGATAGGAATGCTTTTACCATCTCCGACAACAACGTTATCATTACCACCGTAATTTGAGTGAATAGATAAAATTTGAAGATCCGATGCAATATGTTGTGATGCTCCAGAATCTACAATCCAACCTGGTTGATTTTCTAAATTTTCATGTTTTGAGAAGTTTGCCTGTAGCCAAGAGGGAGTGCCTGGTGGAGGGCGAGAGTTGCAAAACTTAGCAACCTGACCAACTTTGCTTGTTTTAGTGAGAAGTTCTGACTATGTATTTGAAATGGGCATATTTCCCTTATTAGATTGGTAGTATTGATGTCTAAAGCCTTGATTTTGATTCTCAGATTGATTTTGATGTTCACTGTAACTGTTAATGTTGCCTTGTCGTCCTTATAAGTTGTTATGTTTTCCACCTTTCCCTTTTTTGTTCCTTTGAGTATATTGAGCAGTGACAATAGATGATTCATTTATTGAGTCATTATGTTTGAGACTGGTCTCATAATCAAGCAATTTTTCCAATAGCTCTTCGAAGCTAATAGGAGATTCCTAGCTCATAGAGCAGCTTTGATTTCTTTTTAATCATTCATAAGACCATTGAGTGTGTGAAAAATAATTTCACCATTGCTCATTTCATGTCCAATCATCGTAAGATCATCTACAATGGTTTTTAAAGAATGCATAAACTTAGAAATACTTTTTCTATGTTGACTGACCTCAATAAATGAATCAAGAAGACCAACCATTTAAGTGTTAGACTTATTGGAATATGTAGTCTTGAGTTTGTTCTAAGCTTCTTGATAACTTTTGTAGCAAGAAATAAGAGGAGCAACAATTCCTGTGATTGCTGTTTGTATGGCTAAGAGAACGAGACGATCTTATCGAACCCAAAGTTTGTATTTTGGATCATAAGCTGAAGGAAGGATGAGATCCATCTATAAATCTTATAAGATCGTAACCAAGAAAGAGATTAGTCATTTAAGAGCACCATATTAAATAATTCCTACCTTTTGACAACTTGTGTGGAATTAACGCAGCAATATTGATAAAGATAACTTGAGATGAAGAGCTAGTGATTGAAGATGGAGATGGAGTGGAGGTGGCTGTACTTTCAGACAGAACTTTGATATTATTTATTTTTGTCATGGTTGAAGTTGGGAGATAGGAATATGCTCTAGGGCTTTGATACTATAAAGGTTTTACGCATATAATGAGTGTAAAAGGCTCTATTTCTTCTTTAAGAATGATAAAATATATACAAGTTTATAATAGGTACAAATTAGGAATTTAATCTAAATAAGCTAATAAAATATATGCAAAGTAATTATAGAATATTACATAATAATGATGTAAATAAGTCTAACCAGATTTAGTGGAGAGAATTATGGCTTAACTGTTGATATTGGCTTAACAGCAACAACTACAATCACCACCCATTTTGTCACACATACACAATGAACATTTTGTTTAGCTTTATTTCTTTCTCTTCCAAGTTCTCATTCCAGTGCTCTACCTACTCTTTCAATAGTTATGTCTTGTTCTTTTTTTTTGTAGCTTTTAACCTCCTGAATAAACCAACAATTACATGCCTCTCATGATCAGGCATAGGAGGATCTAACCACATGAAGAAGTTGCAACTACTTGAAGCATTAGCAATCTGCTTCATGAATCCAAACATAAATTAAAATTGTAAAAATCCACAAACTAAGGCCAAATAATTACATATCTTCTAAAAATTTAAGGCCAAATCAAAATTTATCCCAAAATTCTTACATCCAAAAAATCTTCTTCTTGGGTTTGCTTTTGTCCAAGAGATTTTAAGTTCAGCTTCCTCTCTACCGTTACATCGAGGGCTCACAAATTAGGGAGAGAGATTTTTCATCTCATCCATTAATCTAGTCACTTGTGATTTTGGCACAAAGTGATATTTCCCACTCTTTCACTTTAGATTTAGTAGAAAATGGAAGGAATTTTAGAAGAAATTGTAGAAAAATTAAAAAATGTAGAGTTAGGGTTCTTTTCTTCAAAAAACGATTTTGTGAGTTGAGTTATTAGTTCTTAGCATATAGCCATTACCTTTCCAATTTTGTTACACGCCGGCCTACAAATTTACATCCACTTGCTTCAATTTGTGTGAATTCATGCACGGTTTACATGTCAGCAAAAAGGATTAAAGTGATTAAAAAAATACAATTCAGTTGGCTGCTGAGACCAAATGAATGTTCAGGTGGCAAAGTGACTAATTCCAAAAACTTCAGGGGCCACGGAAACTTTTAAGCCATCCTACAACTTAGGAACCAGCCAAAACATCATCATTCATTCCTTAATACTTACTGCATCAGATGATGTCGTCATTAATCTACTCGAGGAGATATATTCTACTGCACTGCAGTGCACCAATGACATCGAATAGTATAACGACGCGTGCCAACAGCTAAAGGTTGGACAAGCTAGGACCAATTTGTGATAGCCACGTGCACTAGTATATACACCCACACGTAAAAGTTCCTACCAAGCAATACACTTCAAGACACACCCAATCTTTATCACATATAAATAAAGACCCAAAGGGTCCAGTCTTCGTTTTCCCTTACTTTCTCGGTTATTTTTTTCTTTGTTGAATTTAGGGTTCTGTTATAAGGTTAATTTAGGGGTTTTTATTTATGCATTTTTTGCATTGCTTTTGTTTCGACGTGTGTGAAATTAGGGTTATACTCTCTATAACTAAGGATATCAATTACGGTTCTGGAGAAGCACATCTTGCTACTTATTCACCTGAAACTATCAATGCCTCCACGGACCGTGAAGAGAGGTGCCGCTGCAGCGGGACCTAAGAGGACGGCGAGAACTGCGAGAGGGGCGGCCAAGGGACAGGGTCAGCAGCTGGAAGCTGCTGAAGAGCGTCCAAAGGCGGAGGAAAGCCCGACAATTACTGAAAATCCTTTTTTTGAGGATAAGCAACTTCTTGAAAAACCAATTTCTGAAGAAAATCGAGGTTTGGAAGATAAAATTGGAGGCGAATCAGATGCCAATGGCTCGGCTCTTTTGAAAAGTAAGTATATTTGTTTTAAAATTTACGAATTTGACAAAGGTCTGATGCGTTGATACCTCTCATGTGTATGTTTTTGTTAGAATGTATGAAGCTTGCATCTCTGTAACAAAATAATCGATTTTATGGACTTTCCCTAAAAACAATAAAGTTATGCGATTACGTGTCTCTAAAAGACTTGATTCTCGTGCAATCGTGAATTGTGTTTATCTTGTCCATGCACTTCCGAGTGTTTTTAGCTGGTAGCTAATCACATAATTGATATGATGCGGTTTGCTGGATGAATATACTATCCCTAAATTTTAGTTTTTCTTTCCTGATTAACTGTTGTTATGAGATGAGCAAGGATGTTTTGGTTAAATAAGGGTCAATGAAGGGACTAAATATAAGAGGGATTGTTAGAATCATCATATTTATCCCTTGAAGGATTAGAATTTCTAAAGATGTATCTAAATCACATTGCAATTGCTATTTTGGTTCATGGAGAATTCAAGAATTTCTTGATTGATTTGGATCACCTACGCTTTTTTCATGGCAGAAGGGGAAGATGTCAAGGATTCTGTTCAGGAGTATGAAAAGGATGAGCGGTTAGAGCTTGATGACAATGAACCTGAAGAATATGGTGGGGTGGATTATGATGATAAAGAAATTGAACAGGATGAAGTTCAGGAGGTGGAAGTCGGATATGAAGTGGAGGAAGAACATGAGGAGCATTTAGGTGAAGAAGAGGAAGAAGGTGATCTAGTTGAGGAGGAATTGGAAGATGTTGCTGAAGAACTTGAGGAGGGTGAAGAGGATGATGAGCATGCTGGTGAGGAGGCGGATCATGCTCAGATGGTTAATGCAGAGGAAGAGGAGCACCATGGAGTTTTTAAGGAGAGACGCAAGCGTAAGGAATTTGAAGTCTTTGTTGGAGGCTTAGACAAGGATGCTACAGAGGATGATCTTAGGAAAGTGTTCACCCGAGTTGGTTTTGCAACTGTGGAACAAGCAAAAAAAGCTGTAACAGAGCTAAAAAATCCAGTGGTAATTTTTGATTTAATTTTTTTCCTTGAAAATGCAGATATATACCACAATTCCATCATTGGCGAAGCTTTTTTCTTTCAGTAATGAAGTATTTGTTATATAAATATATTGTGTTTAGATCATCTAACTTCAACAGTAGCTGACAAGTTATATACTAGTCCCATCCCAGTTTCTGCAGTAGTAGATTATTCTTATGTATCTATTCCCAAATTGTGTGGAATATAAGAGAAAGATCATATAGTTGACTCTAACTAGATTGGGATAAGAAGTAACTAAGATTGTTCTATGCATTATGATTGGTCAAGTGGAAATGGTGAGCATTATAGAAATCTTTATATGCTAATTGGGGCAGAAGCTAAATAGTAATGATGGTAGGAGTTGATGGATGGAAAAGTTTTGATTTAATGTGAGAATTAAATCATAGTAACATTGGAAAAGTGGATCTTGTTGTGTTCCTTGGACTTATCACTTTATCATCAAGGAATCTATTTCCTTAAAACGGGTATCTGATAGAGATGTATCTGTTTAGGTAAAGACTTTGACGTGGTTTAGTTACCTAATAATCAGAGAACACAAAACTTGAAAAAAGAACAAAAACTCAATTTTAACCCAAATGTAATGGAAACCACGCTTAAGATTTTGGAAATCCTATAATTGCATTCCTTTCTTGGTTGACCTCTACTTTTCATGGATCCAGAGACAGAAAGGAAAATAAGGAATAAAAAGGTGATTTCTTCTTTCAAAATTTGATAATTTTGTTTTAATTACCTAGATGGAAAAACTGGAGAAGAGTGAGCCTTTTTCGATTAGAATAACAATTTTCAAACAGATCGTTCCAAATTCAATTTGAAATTTAAAAGGGATCTTAATTTCACATTTTGAAGATTTGAGTTTTCTTTCTCGTTCACTTTGCATGTGATATGTCTTGAACATTCTAAATATGGGTATTTTCCTTTTTTGAGCAAGTAAGTATGGTTATTGATTATGGAGTTACCATTGGTGTGAATGTGCTATAACATTGTGATAACATGATCTAATTGGATGGTAGAACTAAGAGTCCTTTTCCCCTGCATCTTCCTCTGTTTTGTTTAGAAGGTTGCTTTCACGACCTTATAACTCTAACTAGGTGCCCAAGTGTGTTATTCAGAGCCTATTCCTTTATGTAAGTTTATCCACTTTTAATCACGTAAGAAGTAAGAAAACTTTGAAATTTGAAATTATTTCTTGCAATATACTTTCAATCTTTTAATCCAATGAGAATATGTCTTCTAGACAAAATATTATATGGTATGATTTTTACCTCTTTATGTCAATTTGGTACTAGGTTCTTATATGCAAATGCGCTTATACATGTTTTTATTTGATTTTAAGTGAATTTAATTCTATTTTTATATGTGCTAGTTGTCCTCTTGACTTTGCGGTATAAATAGATTAGTTTTTGTTCTGCAATTATATGTTTACAGGAAACTATGCTGGAGTTTCGTGCTGGTAAAATGTTTTTTGAGGAAAAGAAGGTTATCCCTGATACACGTAAAGGACTTGTTCGCATAGCAAGGGTACTTTTTTTTTTTTTTGTCTATTCATTATCCTGGAATTCATGTGTTGTTAAATTAATTTTTAATAGTACCATTTTAACATTAATTAAGATGAAAGTGAATATTGATTCTTTTAGCATTATTTTGTTTGTAAAATTTATGCTTTGTCAGGGTGAGGAGGGATTGGTCCATTTTCAGTGGCTTGATCGAAATCGGAATGTTGTTGAAGATGTATCCTTCTTAGTCGATATATTGTATTTTTGCTTTAGTGTCTATCAGGTTATTTATTTATTTATTTCTTACATGAACTGTTTAATAACTAAAACTTCATTATTTTCTATAGGTACAATTCCTTGTACAACTTTGCTGTAATGTTAGTTGTTTATATATAATTATTTTTGCTCTTTGTTTCCGTTCTCGTATACCAGATGAAAAGAAAAGAAAAAATTAAAGAGGATTTTATAATGGTTGCCCTGTCCTGGCTTGGATTTTTGGTACTTCCATATTATAGAAATGTTTTAAGGCCATAGTTGGTCATAATTGGAAAAAGAAATGTATGAGATTTTATATTTTTTAGTCCCCCTGGTTTTTATTATTGTGAAGATGCTTTGATAAGGAAACTAAGAAAAGAAAACAGAAACAAAGAAGCTGCTGTCAGCTAGTACTGAACAATGGACATGGTTGAGCACTGTTCGCAATATGAGAAGAGTTCCTCACTTTCGAAGGTTGAATGGTGATAGCTTGTTACACAATAATACCTTTTTAAGCTTTGTCTTTAAGATTAGCTATTTCTAGAGTTGCAAGTGCATTGTGGCTCATGGTTTCTAATCTTTTCGCTATTAAATTATTTGTTTTCTCATATTTGACATTTCTTTTATGTTCTATTATTGCAATCCTCATGCAACTTTTTAAGAATCTAAGTTTGGCATTTCCTCCAAGTTCTTTGCCTGGCAATTCCTTTCCTCGCTACCATCATCTTATTATTGTTAGTTTTGTCATTTTCTTGTTCATTTCTTTTCTATGCTAGAGTACTCTTATGTTTTTCTTGACACTTAATTAATAGGATCAAATTATTTTTCCAGATGAGGCAGTTTTTGAGAAGGTGCGCCATATTCATCTATTGAATTGTATCTTTTGTACATTCGCAATATTTATATGGGTAAAGTTCAAAAACTACTCTGTGGTTTGACGCTTTTACACTTGAGGGACAGAGGTATTTTTTGTATCAAATAAGTAACATGTGTTTTATTTCTTAAGCATTTTTTAGGTACATTCAATGTTTTTCTCATTTTTTTTTAGATTGTAAATATTAATAGAAATATAAATTTTTAATGACATAAATATTTTTAATTTAGCATCCGATTAAATATTTTGTGATCATAACAATTTGTTAAAACATATATTTTTTTAATTTTGATCAAATTTAAGAAATAATTTCTTAAATAAAGTCTTAATATATTTATGAACTCTATGATACATTGTTAGATGCCACATTGCTTTTAAAATCATAATTTAGTAATGATTCATGTTAAATACATGCAAAACTATATAAAAATAATAAAAATATAAATATGTACCTAAAAAATGCTAAGAAAATAAAGCATGTGATATTCTTTTGATACGAAAAATATCTCCGTCACCAAACCACATGGTAGTTTTTTGAACTTTACACCATTTACATCCCATGAATGATTTTTCATATCATTATTCTTTGTTTATTCAGGTTAATCAAGCATCGGGAAGGGTTTACATCTTGAAGTTCAATACAGATGATCGAAAATTTTTCTTTTGGATGCAGGTTGCTTTGATTTTTATGTTTTCTCTTATATTGTATATAGCCTTGACTCCATCATTAGTTCCATCTTTTGAAGTTATAGATTCATAAATGACATCTTCTGCAGGAGCCTAAAGCTGAAGATGATTGGCAATTGTGTAGCTCTGTCAACTATTATATTAACCGACCATTAGGTAATTCTTGTTGTCTGTTATAATGTTTGGCTTTTTTCTCTACCTAAGTAATTATATTTATGGAAGTATTGTTTTGATTTTCAACGGAAGCTAACCATGCTGCTATTCACAATGTTGCTTCTAAATGTCCATGGGTGAAGAAGCCTAGCACCTTATACTATCTTGCATATGCTTCTTGCAAATTTTAAATAAAACCATGCAAATAAAGATTCATTATTCTCTTATTTTCTTTTTTTGTTCCAACTTTTTATATGCTCATTTGTAGAATGATTTCATTACTTAACATTTAATCGTTTTATTCTTTTCACTAATCCATGATTAGAGCATTTGCTCGTTTCCAATTAAAGGGTGTTTTTCTCTTGTATTGGTGTTTTCTTTCCTACTTTTTGGACTCCTATGGGATTTTATAAAGAAGTTATCCATCCAATTTTTTATTGATTCTTACAAATATTGGAAGACTTAAATAACTAGACTTTTGGTGTGGCTCATAAACTGCATACTCACTCATTAGTAGATTGTCCCTCAATATGGATGCCATTTATACTGGTCTTGGTCTTTTTCTTATTTTGTCATGGGGATTTTGTGGATAGCAACAAGCTTTAATTTCGGAAGAATTTTAGGCATGGAAGATATATTTTCTTTTAAATCGAAACATATTTGCTTTGGTCCCTCTTTCTTTGGTTTTCTTATAAGGAAAGAAATAAAATTATTTTTGAGGGAGAGGATATGCCTCTCTACTTCTGGAAGTTGGGACTTTGTGGCCATATTAGTATAGTAGATATCATTTGGTGAAAAAGATGTACAGATTTAGTTGTTTCCTGTAATGGAGTTTCTTTGTGCACCTTGGTCTCTTGTAATGAATCCTCTAAAAGAATAAAAATGATTGTTGTCTGGCAGAGTTTCTTGGTGAGGAAGAGCCTGATGCTTATGCTCCTTTACAAGTTTCTGAAGATATGGTTGAAGATGATATCTCTTCAAGGTATTTATTTTAAAAAAGAAAGTGATAATTGTATACAGCAGTATCCTAATAACAATATACACATTGAGAATGAGGTCGGATATTTATTTTCATGAGAGGAAGTTCACAATCTCAAATCTCCTGGCATTTCTTTTGACAGCAGGACCTTTATCAAACTATAAATATAATATGTTTAGTTAATGTCAGTATAAATTACTAAATATAGATCAAGAATTGCCAGCATGTGCACATTTAAAACAAGGGCTGGATGATTTAGTCTTAGATGGTCTTTGGAACACAGCCTGATAAGGGCTTCATAATGAATATGTGGATGACTCCCCCAACTCTTGAACGTTGTTTGTTATTGATCAGTTTAAAGTTTGTTATTGATCAGTTTAAAGTTTGTTATTGATCAGTTTAAAGTATTCCACGGTTATTATTCAGGAAGTTTTATGTATTTAACATTGTAGGACTGTCTTCTTGTTCTTAGAGTGGAACTAAATGAACAAAAAAGGCCCTACTTGAAGTATTTCAGGACATATTTTCTTTACAACATTGTCAGTTTTGAAAATTTATAAAACTATCCTAGGTTTTTTTCCTTTAGTGGTCAGCCACATTGAAAAGGTATTAAGTTAATACATTCAGTTTGAATCAAGTGTCAGAGTTCTCTCCCAAACAATTTTTACTTTACTAAGTCTAGCTTCCCTAGAGTCTTAGTACTAAACCCTTTTTCAAATGTTATTGGGATAATCACACCCAATATGCAGTTACAAACTTAAACATAAAAACTGTTAGCCGTAACCTTTATTTATGGATTTTAATGTCCATCATTCCCTATTTTCTATATGAAAATTCTGTCAATTTGTTTTGCTTTGATAAAATTAATGTCAGGTTTAAAACCATATATATTTGTAGTAATATACATGATTTGTTATGAAATAGTTAAGTACTATGTGAGATTGGGGAGAGAAATTTTGTGTGTTAAGTTTGAATCTTTTTAACTGTATTTCACATATCTTTTAACTGAACTTGTATTTCTTTTCCTTTTAACTTGAATAGAAAACCCTTTGAGTGAGAGGTTAGTTATATAGTATCTCCTTCTGTTCCCTATCCTTTCAATTTAAATATATTTTTCATGCTTAGTGGGCTTCAATTCTTATAAATATCTTTCTCTTTTGAGAATGCTCATAAACATCGTTGAATAACTTGTATCTTAATAAATCCGTTAAGACCTAATTTTGACAGAATTCAATATGAACATTCTTATAACAGTCCTGTCTATATCTTAATGCTTAGTGGCTTATTCAGATATTTTTCCTTTCCTCTCTCTTCTTAATCTTGCTTGTAAAAGATAGCAGGGAAAATGAAGAGAGAATAGGAATATAAGAGAAACATCTCAGTTGGTGGCTCACCAACCACCAGAACATATTTGAAAGGATGCAGTATGGTTTCATGTCATCCTTTTTAGTTTGAATTTCATAATGGCAGTTTTGTTGTCATAAAAGTCAAGGTTGGAGACTTTAATGTAGTTTAGTTACTAGTTAAGTACTATAAATGAAATTCAAACAAGGGAAGTTCAACATCTGCTTGGCCATCTGACTTCCATAGTTGTCCAAGAAGCAGCTTGTGGGGTGGTGGAATGTCAATAAATTCAACTTCCTGAGAAGGAAAAGGACAAGTTTTGAGCTATGATTGAAGCAAACAGTCCCTAGGAATATTTATCAATGTCACAGGGTCATTGCTGTATTTTAAAGTGCAACACCTAAAAAGTCCCGTAAATTCAAGTAAATTAGTCGTTTGTTCATGCGTTGCACTGCTGTTATTATTATTTCAATTATAAAATCAAATTTATAGATACAATTTAATAAAATTTTCAATTTTTAATATTGATTTATAATATTTTAAAAAATAATAGCAAACTAATTATTTTTAAATGTCCTTAATCTTTTTTAAATTTTATTAGTGCAATAATATAAAATATAATTTTAAAATATTTATTTATTTATTCTAATATTATATAAATTAATACTATCAATATAATTGATATTACTATTTCTTAGAATTGAGGATTTTTATATAATTAAAAATTAATTTATTAGTGAAAATAAAATATTATTTTCTATAATTAAAATCGTTATCTAATTAGAAAACTAATTTATTAGTTAATATAATATTATAATATAATTAATATGCTATCTTTTAGAATAATCATTATCTAATTAGAAAACTAATCATTATGTAATTAAAAAGCTAATTTATTATTAATATGTTGTTTTTTAGGATTAAAGTGAGTGTTTAATTAGAAGTGTAACTTATTAATCAATAAATTAATAGAAAAAACTATAAAATTATACATAAACTTTAACTTCATGTGTCAAAAGTAAGTATACATATCAAGACAACAATCCTATTTGTCAAAAATTAAGCATACATGTCAAAAATTTTAATTCTCTGAAATTAATATATATATAGATTTACTAGAATAATCCAAAAATAAGGATTTATTTATATATGGCTGTTTCCTTATTCTTTTCCATTTAGTTTGAAATTAACATTTTCAAGATATTGCTTGGTATTTACTTTGTGGCTCTGATGAGATATTCTTTTAATAACTGTCAGGGCTGGTAACTTAGTTGTACCAAATTTAGGAGCAGAAGTAAGTGATGTATCCTCTTCTTCAGGACCAGTAAAGTTGGAAGACCTACAAAGAATATTGAGTAATATTGGGCATGGAGGTACTTCTCGGACTGCATATGAAAGCATTAACGCCACCTTTCCTGTTTTCCTTTTTTCTCCCTCTTAGTTCTTTCTCTCTATATCTTATACATGTATATAGAGCTTGGAAAACTTGTGTGATACAAAGAAAACCTTTTGCAGGTGGTGCTGGAGATCCTGATGCAGGTAATAACTCTACTTTTTGATAGGCTGTAAAGTAGTCTGTTTATGACTTTGAATGTTAGCTTTTCAGCTATTGGACCTATCTTTCATGGCAGTATTCTCATGGTTTGACCTATTAGATATCTTTTGCGGGTCTTAAATGAAAAGATATTTACTGTTTCCATGTTCTGCTTTTCTGAAATTCGATAATTGTCATTACACTTCCTTAGTATTTAAGGATGTCTTTTTGTTGTACATCTTGCAAGAGGTAATCTTGCAGGTTTCATGAATATTTTTCTCTCTTTTCCCTTTTCATTGCACTGGTTTATGTGGCTATATCAAAATGTCGAAGGTACTGAAAATTTTAGATAAACAATAAAGAAAAGAGTTGAAATGAAACCTGTTTGTGGTGCAATAACATGTTTCTGGTTGTTGCTATTTTGTGATGTTAAATGATCGTCTCAACTTTGCATTATTCCATAACTGATTTCTTTGTCCATATTATTAGGTATGCAAGAGGCAAAATAAAGTAGTATTAGGCACACTATATTTGTAAGCCTTCTTTGTGAAGTAAAATATATTTAGGCTTAGGCAAGTGTCATTACAAACTCAAGTATATTGAGGACATTTGATTTACTAGCATGTATAGGGTGGACATCATCTTATAACATGTTTTTTTCTCCTTGTCCAAGTTTTCTGTTGTGTTGCTCTTTTGCCAGTTGCTTAACAATTAAACTTTCACTGAAATCTGATGGACTTACAACTTGGATCTGTAAAAGAAAGTTTTATTGTAAGTAGAGCCAGTTTGGAATTGCTTTTGCAAAGCTTGATTTACAAAGAAAAAGAAAAAAAC
This sequence comes from Ricinus communis, assembly GCF_019578655.1. Classification (NCBI taxonomy): domain Eukaryota; kingdom Viridiplantae; phylum Streptophyta; class Magnoliopsida; order Malpighiales; family Euphorbiaceae; genus Ricinus; species Ricinus communis. The sequence continues at coordinate 31,903,611 of NC_063257.1, read as the reverse complement.
ATTAACTGCTTTTTGCGGAACTCAGGTAACTTAGTACTTTGTTCAAATGTTAGTTTGACAAAAGCATAAATGAATAAAAAAGAAAAACAATTAATTAGATCAAAGGAATTCTGGACATGCTTTTTTAAACACCAAATGGAAATTATAAACAGTCCTTATTTATTTATACTTCAATCAGGCCACATGGTGCACTCTAGTGTATACTGCTTATGTTGTCTGTTTTGATGCAAGTGTTTTGATATTTCTATTATTGTATAGGCTTGGGATTAGGAGATATTCTGAAGCCTGATTTAATATTACCATTTATTGACACATTGCCATTGGAAGAAAGATTAGCATCATACTTGCCTGAGGTATTAAGATTATCCTCTGCTCAAGATTTCATACCATTTTCTGCAATGCTGTATTTTTAAGGAAATTGAGGGTGCAGGGTCAGTGGACACCAGAGGATATTTTGGAGTTGCTGCAGAGCCCACCTTTTCGTCAACAAATGGATTCTTTTACCTACGTGAGAAAATGCAGTTCTACGTTTTAGTTTCTTTCTCTTTGAGGTGCAAGCCCATTTAATTCATTTTCCTTTTTCTCTTTTTCTTCTATAGGTACTTCGAACTGGACAGATAGATTTGTCTCAATTTGGGATCGACCCTAGTAAATGTGAGTTATCTGAAATTCAAAAAATAAAAAAATATCTGGCTTTGCTTTCTTTTTTCTTTTCTTAAAACTATTTTTTTTGTCGATAGCTTTCGGTGTCCTATTGAGCTGATTTTTAGTAAATTCTCATAACCTGTATTGGAGGTCTTATTAGTAGGAAAGTATGTAGTGCGAGTATTACAGAGTGAGAAGGGGAAAAGTAGCTATGGAGTTTAGGGTCTTATCTGTCCCTAGAAGAAAAACATTTATTTAAAGAGATGGGAAAAAGAGAAAAAGAAAACGAAATTGGTTTAGTTCACAGGCCTTATGCTCTTCCTTTTGAGCAACTTCAGGGTTTCAAGGAGCCTCCGGGCAGAAGTTATAGTAAATGCTTTAATTGAACAATGATCAAAGGTGCCATGAGACTTAAGTTTTACCCTTGTGTTGCAGATAAGTTCACAGTTCTCTCTTTTCTGGAGGCACTTGAAGATTCAGTATCTCCAGTGTCAGAAGAATCAAGGCAAGAGGACAAGGATTTAACATCCCAGTCCTGTGATCGAAATGACCCCATGGACGAGAGCCACTAGTTGAGGTCTTTCGGTGCAACCTGTTGTGTATTTCTCAGGCTCACTTATTACAGGAGTAGAGACCTTCTCCCTGTTCCATTTTAGTTTTCTTTTTTCTCATATACATCTGGCAGTGGGAAGATTGAAAAGTATTCAAGAAAAGGCGTCTGTTTTAACTTAATTTTGGTTAATGTGTATGCATAGCAGTAACTTTTTTTAAATGAATTGTTTTGGAAACATTTAGGGGAGCGTTCTGGAGTTGTCTATCATTGTATGGGATGACATTGATTCTCTGAGGAATTTGAAGACGACTCAAGGAGCTGTAATGCTTTGCCATGTTATTACCATTTGTGTTATGCTTGCAGAAGTTGCAGGTTGAAAGAGCTTGGCATCAAAACTAATGCAATGAAACCCCAATTAACAATTCAACGAGTATATTGCATACTTGGACCAATCTTTGCCTTCAATGTCCTGGACGAAGGAAATTATGAAATGTTAATTTTTGTTATTATTATTATTATTTGGCTAAAGTCTAAAAGACTATTATGTGATTTGCACCGGTTATTTTCAGACAACAATTCCAGAGTTTTAGAATACCATGCCATTTAGATATGGACTTTGAGATTTGAGATCCGAGGGAGAGAAAATTTGTTATTTTGTAGGATCATGTTTCGGGCAAAGCTAGTGACTTGTTTGGTTGTGAGGTTGTTGACCTTCTTCTTTCAGACCAATCATCAGGATTAGGCCTAATTGAACCCACAACTTCACAATGGACTTGCCAGCCTGATCCAGTTTTCCATATATTTTCTTTAAATAAGAATTCTAGATGTGAATGGGATTCCGGACAGAACCGAAGGAAATGGATGAGAAGTAAAGAAGGAAGACAGTAGGGTTGGAGAGAAAGGATACTGCATCACATCTCTCAGAAAGCTTGAAAGTGAGTTATGGTTCCTATGGTGCATTTCTAGAAGAATATCATCGATATAGATCATAGAAGAGTAAAGTATAGGCCCAAAAATCTCAATCATGGTCTTTTGAAATTGAGATGGGGCCGTCACATGCATAATAGGACAAGATCCTAATAATGCACTTGACTTAATACCTTCTTCTTTCAGACCAATCATCAGGATTGGTATTTCATTATCATCTGAGTCTGAAGAGGACTCTTGTGAATATGTATTTTATTTTTTATTTTTAAATTGTAAATATTAATAGAAGTATAAGTATTTGATAAATTAAGTAGTTTTAATTAATTTTAATTAATTTAGCATCAGAATAGATTTTGTGATTATAATAAATTATTGAAATATTTATTTTTTTAATTGTAATTAGATTTAAGGAATAATTTTTAAAATAAAATTTGATATACTTATAAATTCTTTAATGCATTATAAGACACCTCATTGTTTATAAAATTATAATTTAATAATAGTTCATATTAAATACATGTAAAATTATGTAAAAGATAATAAAAATATAAATATATATTTAAAAAATGCTAAAAAGCTAAAATACATGGTATTTTTTTGATACTAAAAATATTTTTATCCTTTAGACGAGCATGTGGTAGGTTTTTAAACTTTACTTATTATTATTATTATTATAATAATTATTATTGTTTTGATAAGAATGAAAGTCTTTCATTACTAGTTAAGGAGGATATGCGTAATGTATGATTATCCTTTCCAATTTAGTAGGAGGATTCAGTCACCATCACCTTAGGATACTATATACAAAACAAGCTTTTGACAACTAATTGGCTTTACGTCTAATATACATAATAGAAAAGAAATTAGAAAAAATTACACTATACGGTTCTTTTTTATAAAATTTCTTTTTTTACCGTGCTTTTAAATTTTATTGATTCATACTTTATCTCAATTTCTTTCATACTTCTTTTTATTATTCCTTTTTATACTGTTTTGAGATTATGAAGGAAGAAGATGAATGTGATTTGTAGAAGATGGTGGTGAGAATGATAATGAAGATGGTCTTCCAAAGCTATTATTTCTCAAATAGGATTTAGCAATCACGTCGGAGAAGAGAATCCAGTAGCAACATCATCATTGGCATTAATTAGACTTCTCGCTTAGTCGAAGTAAAAGTATAAGATGAGAGTGGAGTTTGTAACTGGTGCCGTCACTATGGGGAGCACACCTGCAAGATGTTACCGTGATCAACTTATTTCGTTTTTATTTAGCTGTTTGATCTTCTTTAAACTCAAAGAACATAGCAATGATTGCTCTCTCCTTTTGATGCGAACCTTGCTAACTTGTGAATAAGATCCAACATGCGGAATTGGAATAAGAATCTCAAGAAAACCAAATTTGAACTTTGATTACCTTGATATGAAGATAACCTTGTATCTTGAACCTTGGTATAAAAAAAGCTTTAGGTGCCACACCCAAGAAAGATTAGAAAGTGAGTGATAAGTCTAGGTTGAACGCTATAAGAATAGATTCTTGATAAGTCTGAAAGTTTCCAAAAGAACCAAGTAAGAATAATTCTCACAATAACATTTAAACTCAGTAGCCTTCTCTTGGTTGGCTATATATGTCTTAAATAACTAAATAAATAACCTTAATTCTTAATTACATAAGAAAAATAAACTAAATAGGAATTACGTGAAATATAGGCTAAATAGAAGTTTCCTGAAAACATAAAGAAGGAATATAATTTCCTAAACAACACAGGGGGTTGCTGCCTCCTTTGTTTCCTAAATAAAAATGACGCCACTAGGGTAAGAAAGGAGTCAAAATGGCGCCTCTTTGTTTCCTTTATGGAAAACAAGCCCACTTGGTCAAGTAGGAAACCAAAGTGGTGTGTTCCTTGGTTTCCTCTTCAAGCTTTCCTCTTTTGAGCATCTTCTTGATTTCTTTTTTAATTATTTGCTCCTCCGCTTTTGGGCACACATATTCGGTTCATGGTTGGTCCTCTCAAGTCCATCATATTGAGTTAAATTAAAAAGGCTAGGAGCCTTAATTAAATCTAACTCTCCATCTCTTGAATGAGCCATTAAGAGCTTTCTTTATGCGTTTGGCTTTAGATCTTATAATTGACCCATCTTGAATAATTAATGGATCCCTTGAGCTTGGATTTGGACTTAGTGTAGAATTCGGGCCTAGATTTGATCTTAGCTTTTGACTTGGGTCTTGAAGCTTGGCCTCCTGATTCGCATAAACTTTAGCAATTTCAAATAGAATTTCCAGATGGGTCAATCTAAACTCAATTTCTTTTTCAATTTCTTGCACTAGTAGCATCCGAATCAACCTAGAAATTGATCAAAACACATCAAGCCATTGATTTTGATGCAAGAGTCAATTTTTAAGGATGCTTGCTGCTTTATGATAGGCATCATATTATACATATTTACATGCCCAATTGTTTACATTCTTGTGCGTAATTATCTCGTTTTATGCTAGAATCACCTGTCTTTTGGTTCCTTTCACGTTTCAGGTCATTATCGAAAGACATTGTCAATAATTAAGGGAAATATGCACAATTACGGACCAGAATCCATCAAATTGAGCAAGGACTAGCATTCCGAGGTTGAGCATGGCCTGGACTCCGGCTGTGCTGAATTGTCAATGAGCTACCCCCAAGAGTGCCATTTTGGCACGGTTTCTGTAGCCACCACGGCCTCCACCACGGCCCGTGGTGGCTCAGCACCGGCTAGGGCACGACTTGGAAGAGGTCAACAGAACTGAATGCGTAGGTTCAGCACGGCCTGGACTCCGCCCGTGCTGATCAACACAGGCTTGACCACGGCCGTGCTGAAGGTACTATATAGGCAAAAATGATTTGGTGAATTAGGGTTCGATTTTCTGACTTGATTTCCGTTATACGAACTTAAATCATTTGTTTCCAGACCTTTATTATCGACTTTGGGAGATCAATTTCATTAATTGAAGGAAGGATTACACTTGTTTCAACATCAATTTGAAGATTAAGGCAAGATTTGGGAGCATTCAAGAGGCAAATTAGGGTTTGCTATTCTGAATTGCAAAATTAGGGTTTTCTCATCCAACTCATTGAAGAAGGGTGTACATGCCTTTAATTCACTTTTCTGATTTTATTCCTTATTTTGTGATGCTTATTAATATGAGTAGCTAAATTGTTGAACCTAATTGGGGTTCCTATGTTTGTGGATTGATCTTTAATGTTATGAGATTTTGATTATCAATTCTCGATTCTTCTTACTTTTATTATTAATGAGAAGTTACTTTATTCATGAGACGTTGTGAATTGTGGAATTCAGATTTCTTTATGTAATTTAGAGATTCATTTAGTAATAGGAAAATTGAATAGTAAGAACTAGTTAATAATCACTTAAAGATAAGGGTAATTGACTAGCCGGATTAATTAAAAAAGCTTAATAGAGGCGGGTTAAACCTTAATGCTAATCGAATAATCGATCGTTAGGAAGAGATTCCAACTTTAGGTTATTAGGTTTAGGAATTCGGTTATCTCGAGAGGGAGACCGAATTCAGTTAAGACTTCGTCCATAGGTAATTGCAATTGATAATCAATTTAATCTTTATCTTCACTAAAATCCAATTAACTTAGGTCCCTTAGGGTTTGCTTTTCCTTCGAGAGTTTTCCTAAATCCTTTCAGATAATTTGACATTTAATTAATTATTTGTTCATAATTAATCATAGCATAACACTTCATTTGATTTATTTAGGTTAGATAACATAAGACGCTACAGTAGGTCTAGGTTCACCCTTTCCCGAGAATACGACCTTGATACTCACCATTTGTGCTAGTTTGCATCGATAAGTTCACTGCCTTAGATTGTAGCTACGTAAATAGCTTATCACTTTACTTTTAGGAAATAGGAATATAGTGATACATGATTGCCATTCTTTCTTGTTCAAATTTGTCCAAGGAACAGTACCAAATTTGTCCAATGATTATTAGTTGTAATCCTTGGAGATGATACTTGGCCATATCAGATCATTGCCACATTCTACTGAATCTGAAGTTCAAAAGGTGATTGGGAAAATGCTATGGTTGCTGTAAGGCAAGCATGTCATAGCTTAGTCAGCCAAGATTAGTTGATTGTTGACAACTGCAAGTTTTGGTAAGACCTCCTTGACATTGGAGCATTGGCAAATGATGAAGGAGTCAAGGGCAAATAAAGGAGAGATAAAAGTGAAATATCCCATCCATTTCAATTACTAGCATTGGCACAAACATGTAAAACAATAGTGCAATGCTTGAAATGAGATTGATGATGTTAACTGATTAAGAGAAAAAGATTATCACGTTCCAATTTGTGGGTCCGTAACCGGCGCTAGGAAATAGATAGGCATAAAGCCACCGAAATTCCTAGCAAGTATGACTGATCAATAAATTAATTAAAATATAATTTCATTTAATATACCAAATACTTTATCTATTAATATCCATCCATACAATTACAATAGAATTTATATCGGTTCATCAACAATAATAAAATTAATACATCATTAGATTGTTCATTATGTCGGATAGAAATATTAAGTCTGAATGCAAATATTGCAAAATATCTAGAAATTTAAGTAATTAGAAATACAAGAAAAATAGTTACATTAAGTCCGAGGAAGGAAAGAGTCGGGCTGCCTGAACGAGAGGAACTGTAGAAGACCAAGCTGACACCTAAAAAAATTATTAAATTGAGACTGTCAGTCTCGAGAGTGAGTTAAAATCATATAATCTGAAATAAAAGCAACCATCTATATAAAATAATTATTTAAATAATATATAATATTATAGAAAATTCAAAATTTAATTATATCAAAATTCAATTGTAACGACTCTTGTAATAGTTACATGCGTATTATATCAAAATTCAAAAAAAAAAAAAATTTGATTGATTCCAACTTGAAAATTCTATTGAAAATTCGATAGAACCTCTCATAAAATCAGACGTTTACTCCCCGTATAACAGATCCAGAACCTTCTAAAAACACTTCTAATGTTCATCAATTATTTAACAGGAGTCAGGTCACCTATATCTGCATTATTTTTCCGATTCCGCAACACAACTTATATCACAAATATTAAATAACAACCCAACATAAATATTTATTTCACAATCAATTCATAAATAATTTCTCAAAATTTTTAATTTAATCATAAGCCAAAATCTAACGTATCTAACTAACTGATAATTTAAATTATCCAAAAATTAAGCCACAATAAAATTAATAATTAATTTATAAGAATTAACTACATTAAAACCACTAATTAAATAAATTATATAACTATAAACAAATATTAAGTCAAATTAAATTAATTTCTCGAGTCTAATATTTTTACCAGGACGAGTTAAATTTGCAAAATTAGCACATGATAAATCGAGAAGCCGAGACGGACTTTTCTGCCTGCCAGCACGCGTCACGAGGTCACCAGAGTCTGTTCGCTGGAATTTTTTGACAGTGATGAAAATTGAATCCGAGGATGCCAATTTGTAGATCGGGGTGATAAGAGTCTGGATATGCAGCTACCTTCTCTAAATGACCACCGGAAGGGCACCAAAAACACCAAAAATTGAACAAGTCCAGCGAAACCACACCCACTTCGATCACTGGTCTAGAGGTAGTGTCAGAGGCTGCAATTGTCCAGGTTGGGTTTTAGGGGGCGGGGAAATTATTTCTAGCATTTGATTGGCAGGAAAACGCCGGCAGCAGAGGGACAATCTTCTTTCCTTCTCCCTCGACGCTACCGGCGGCTTCAGGTAGGGAAAGGAGGCGTCACGATGCTGATGACGTCGAAAACTTCCCTTGGCCGGAGGTCAACATCCAATGGCGGCTGGAAAATAGAAATTGGAGGAGAAGTCGACCGCAAGGGGGAAATGTGCATAAGGGTCCTTTGGCAATTTCTCAAAAAAGAAAATTATGTTTAGACCCCCCCTTAAAAGACTTGCTACAGTAACATCCCCATTGTTATTTATTCTATTTATTTTATATATATTTATATACTCACTTAATTACTATTCCAATAAATTAACACTGGTTTAGACTCATAATAATAATGATAATTATATAAAATAAATAAATCATTATAAATTAAGTCCCATTTATATAGAAAATAAGTATTTTTAATACTAGTTTAAATAAAATTTGACTCACTCACTCACTTAAAATCATAAAGTTATATTTAAAATTCATCAAAATCAATATATTAAAATTATTAGATAATATTAAATTAAATGGTACTCATATTATTCGATTATTAAAATAATTCTTAGATGCTCAATTAATCACAGAAAATATTAATTTATCATTGCCCGCGAATAATAAAATTAAAATTTCAAGTTAAGGTATTACATTCTCTCCCTCTTAAGAAAATTTGTCCTCGAATTTTGAAAGGAATAAAGCTTACCTTAAGACTGAAACAAATGAGGGTAGGAATCTCCCATCTCCTGCTCGGTTTCCCAGGTACATTTCTTGGTAGAATGATTTCGCCACAACACCTTAACCATCAGTATAACTTTAGAGCGAAGCTGGCAAATTTGAGTATCCACGATCATGACTGGTTGCTCCTCATAAGTCAAGTCTTTGCTCACTTTCACATATTGAGGTTGCAACACATGCGAAGGATCTGAAATATACTTTCTCAACATAGATATATGAAATACCAGATGCACATGCGAGAAATTCGATGGTAAATCCAGCTTATATGCTACCTCTCCAACTCTTTCGATAATCTCGAAGGGTTCCACATAACACGGGCCAACTCGCCTTTCTTACCAAACCGCATCATGCCATGCATAAGAGATATCTTCAGGAATACATACTCCCCAATACTGAGCTCCACGTGTTTCCGCATAACTCTCGTGGATAATAAGAATCTTTTCCGAGGTAATCTGAACCAACTCCAGTCCTGCTAACTTTCGTTCACCAACTTCTTTTTAACACACGGGAGATTTGCACTTTCTGCCATACAATGCCTCACAATGAGCCATCTCGATGCTCGCATGATAGCTGTTATCATTATCAAATTCAATTCAATGGCAGGTACCAATCCCAATGACCACCAAAATCCATAACACACACCTGAAGCATATCTTCCAATGTCTGAATTGTCCTTTCTGATTGCCCATTAGTTTAGGGTTGGAAAGTTGTGCTGCAGTCTAATATGGTGCCAAGCTCTTCTTGTAGCTTCCTCCAAAACCTCGAAGTGAATTGTGGTCCCCTGTCAAACACTATAGAGGTAGGAACGTCGTGAAGACTTATAATTCTCTCAAGATACACCCTTGCATACTTAGCCACAGACTAAGTATAGTCAACAGTCCACTATTAGCCAGACAAAGGCATAACCACCTCAAGTCTTAGGCAAACTCGACACAAAATCCATAGTAATTCTTTTCCATTTCCACTATGGTATAGGAAGTGGCTGCAACAACCTTGACGAATTTTGGTGCTAAAGCTTAACCTGTTGACACGTCAAACACTTGGAAACAAACTCTGCTACATCTTTTTTCATCCTGTTCCACCAATAAATGCCTTTCAAATCGTGGTACATCTTGGTAGAACTTGGGTGGATATTTTAAGTTGTGTAGTGAGCCTCTTCTAGAATCTTCTTTATGAGATTATCCACATTGGGAAACCACCCTCAATAATTACAAAATCATTAGCTTGATCCTACTTCACTTCTTCCTAGATTTTTCTTAATTGTGGGTACTGACTCTTAGTTGACTTAATTCTGTCAACAAGCACAGACCTAACCCTGAAATGTGCCAACAATGCTCCTGATTCAAATATCTCTAACTGTAATCCTTGAGCGTACAGTTCATGTAATTCTTTAGTCAGAGGTTTTTTCTCCTTGCCGATGTGAGTAAGGCTATCTGCTGACTTCCTGCTTAAAGCATCTGCCATTACATTTGCTTTACTTAGATGGTAAAGAATAGTACAATCATAGTCCTTCAGAAGCTCCAACCATCTTCTCTGCCTCAGATTCAACTCTTTCTGCTGGAAAATGTACTTCAAACTCTTGCGATCCTTATATATTTCGCACGTCTCCCTGTAGAGATAGTGCCTCCAGATCTTAAGGGCAAAAATTACTGCTGCCATCTCCAAGTCATGAGTGGGATAATTCTATTCATGCATCTTCAACTGCCTGGATGCATAAGCCACTACCTTACCATGTTGCATTAAAACACAACCTAATCCCATTCTGGAAGCATTACAATACACTGTGAAACCACCAGTTTCAGATGGTAAAGTTAACACTGGAGCTGAAGTTAAACAATCTTTTAGTCTCTGAAAGCTCCTTTCACAAGCATCAGTCCACTGGAACCTAACATTCTTTTGAGTCAGCCTAGTTAAAGGCGTTGCTATTCTTAAAAAGTCTTGCACGAATCAGCGGCAGTAGCCTACCAATCCTAGAAAGCTGTGAACTTCTATCACCATAATCGGTCTTTGCCAATCAGTCACTACCTCAACTTTCTTAGGGTCCACTTGAATACCCTCTCTAGACACCATGTGTCCTAGGAAAGCTACGCTTTCCAACCAAAACTCGCACTTGGAGAACTTAGCATATAACTAATGCTCCCTCAAGGTCTGAAGTACCATTCTCGAATGTCACGCATGCTCCTCTTCACTTCTAGAGTACACCAAGATATTGTCAATAAATATAATGAAAAAGCAATCTAGAAATGACTTAGACACCCAATTCATTAGCTCCATCCATAGGGTGAATGAGTGCTCCACTATTGATTGTAGGTGCTTCCATATGAGTCATTTTGCTAACTTCCCGTATAATTTACCTATTCATAGTTATAAGAACAATGAGCAACATCACTATATAATGGATAATCATTACTCAAATGTAAACCACAACAAAATTCACAAAAAACTTGAGATGAAAGGATAAGAGTGGAGAGTTGATCGGTAGCCCTGCAAAACGATTCCACTCGAGCTTCTAAAGATGCACGGGTATCCCAATTTTTAGCACTCTCTTGGTTCCTAATCCCATTTTCCAATGCGTCATACAAAGAGTTTGAGTTTAGCATTGAACCTCCTTATCATTCACTATCTGAATCATAAACTTAAACTAAATAAATATGTACAAATAAAATAAAATAAATAAACAAATAAAAATAAAAATCATAAAATAATAAGAACAAAATGGCTAAATAAACAAATAGTAAATTTCACTCTAGTTTTCAAACATTCTCCGGCAATGGCGCCAAAAACTTGATGCGTGCTAAATTGTGTTAGCTACAATCTAAGGCAGTGTACCTATTGATGCAGTCTAGCACTAATGGCGAGTATCAAGGTCGTATTCCTCAGGAAAGTGAAAGCCCAGAGTTACTCCTTTGTTCTTTGTTATATTAACCTAAAATGAATGATGAATAATTTCTAAACTAACTAATAACTACAAGCTAAATTCTAAGGGAGATGCAAGAGTAATTGATAACTAAATTAACCAAGACAAGAAAGCAAACCCCAAAGGGAGCCTAAACTAGTTGGCAATCAAATAACAGATAAAGGATTGGTGAGTCTAATTATAGTACCCGTGGACAAATTCTTAACCGAATTCGGTTTCTCATCAATACGAGGAAACAGATACTTATTGCGAATCGTTGCCTTATTCAACAGAGGCGTAAGGTACCATCTTTCTTCTTGACAAACAGTACTAGAGCGCCCCACGAAGACATACTGGGTCTAATAAAACCCTTATCTAGAAGGTCCTGCAATTGCTCCTTTAGCTCTTTTAACTTTGCTGGTGCCATCCTATAGAGTGGCATGGAAATGGGAGCTGTACCAAGTACCACATCGATGCAGAACTCTATCTCCCTGTCAGGCGATAATCCTAGCAATTCTTTAGAAAAAACATCGAGAAACTTGCAGACAACATGAACATCCTCAACTTTGCCTTTTTCTGCAGAGGTATCTCTGACTAGAGCCAGATATCCTTGACACCCACGCCGAAGCATTCGTCTAGCCATAATGGCTGACATGAGATTCGATGGTGCAGGTATCTGTTCACCTTTAAAGTGAAACTCTGAGTCTTCCGGAATTCAAAAAATTACCTGCTTCTCCCAACAATTCAACATGGCATAATGCATAGCCAACCAGTCCATTCCTAAAATTACATCAAAGTCTATGGCATCCAATAAAATCATATCGACAGTCAGATCTCGACCCTCAACTAACACCGGACTCAATTGAAACACATTATCGGTCTCTAAAGCGTCACTCAACGGCGTAGTCATTAACATCGAAACTTGAAGTCTAATTTGTTAAACACCCGATCTTAATGCAAAGCTAGGAGATATAAAAAAATGGATAGCCCCAAGGTATAATAAAACTCTAGCCTCAAAATAGCATACTGGAATAATACTTAACATCACAGCATTAAAGGCTCGGGCATCCCGGTGGGTGAGAGTGAACACTCTTGCCTGTCCATGGCCTGACTACTATGAACCTGAAGCTTGACTCTGAACTCTACTCCTTAATCTGCCTCCCACAGCCCTGCCTCTAAAACCACGGCCCTACTGGCCAAAAAGCTGAGATCCAACTTGAGAATAAACCTGAGTTGCAGAATAAGCTGGTCGGGCTACCTAGTAGATGAGCCTTGAGAAAAAGCTGGCTAGCTGAAATAGCAAGGGCATGCTCAAGCCATATGACCCATCTCATCACATCTGAAATAGGCTTCACTAAACATTAGGCATGGTCCTTGATATGACCTGCCATACATTTGGCATGCACTAGTTCCAGAACTAGAACTGCTGTAACCAGAACTTTGTCTACTGCCATCAAATCCATGTCCTGGCCTGAATCCTCAGCTACCTTTCCGATTGTATCTACCCTTTTTATGAGTACGACAGGCTTTTTGCCTAGCCTACTGGTCAGAACCCCTAGAGTATCTTCCACTACCATAAAATGACACTACTAGTGGTGCACTATTCTGACCCTCAGTCTTGGTCTTCTTCTTCTTATCCTCATCAGTCCCCTGGCTAAATCCTTGCAGGGTCATCTCCATCTGCCTAGCCATATCGGTAACCACTAGGAAGCTGCTCTTCCTAGACTAAACCAATGAGACAGACTTTAGACCAAGACTTGAAATGTACTTGCTATTCTTCTACTCCTCTATTCCCACAACATAGGGCGCATACCTGCTCAGCTGAACAAACTGCCTAGCGTACTTTGCCACTACAGATCTCCCTTAACCAGCCTTTCAAATCTCTCCTTGTACTCCTGCCTCACACTAAAGGGAATGAAATATTCCTCCAGGTCATACCATCCAAAAAGGGATGAATATAATCTCTGAACCACTGAGATGTTATTCCTTTCAAACAAAAACCTATCATCTCGATGGTCCTTTTATTTGAACACCGCAAGTCGGATGCTCTCTTCTCAACCTCATCCAGAGAGTCCAAAGGGTCTCATGATACCCCACTAAACTCCATAGGTCTCAGCTTAGTATCATTGGACATAGGAACCTTATCTGGATTTTCGATAACGGAACTACTACTACGATCTTAAACCTTGAGCAACCTGCTGCTACTAATGAACCAATAACTACTCTAAAGCTCTCTGCACTCCAATCATGTCGGCTACAAATGCATCAACTGGAACTCCACTAGTACCGAGCTCTGGCTGGGCTACCGCTCGAGGCCTACCTCGCCTTCTGGTATCACGGGCTAGTACTAGTGGAGCCAATTGGGTAGAGGCCTCATAATAGGCCTCTTGGGCCGCTGCTGCTGCTGCAACTGCTCAAGTCCTCGGCATACTAAAAATAAAAAATAAACAAATATAATATAAAAATGACAATAGACTCTCTAACATGCGGCGCAGATACTAGAATCAATGAAACATGCAAGGAGAGACTCGAGCCTAACTCCGTAATAGCTAAAGAAGCTAACCTAGGTCGAAGGAAATCTAAACCTAGGCTCTAATGCCAACTTTGTCATGACCTGATCTGGCCCATGATCAGCGCTATCGAAACCCGTAGCAAGCCTAACAGATCAATAACTTAATTAAAATATATTTTCATTCAATATACTAAATACTTTATCTACTAATATTTATCCACACAATTACAATAGAATTTACATCGGTCTATCAACAATAATAAAATTAATACATCATTAGGTTGTTCATCATGTCGGATAGAAATATCAAGTCTGAATGCAAATACTGCGGAGTATCTAGAAATTTAAGTAATTATAAATACAAGAAAAATAGTTACGTTAAGCCCGAGGAAGAAAAGAGTCGGGCTGCCAAAACGAGAGGAACTGTAGAAGACCTAACTGACACTTGAAAAAAAATTATCAAATTGAGACTATCAATCTCGATAGTGAGTTAAATTCATATAATCTGAAATAAAAGCAACCATCTATATAAAATAATTATTTAAATAATTACAAAATAAAAACACGTGTCTTATCAAAATTCAGAAAAATGCAATTTAGCATATACGGGACGAGTACCTCAATAGAACTCTAAACCCCAGTTCTATCAGTTCTTCGACTCTTTTATTCTAATAAGACTGGCGCCCATAGAGCAAAACTCGACCATGGTCATTAAATCCAGTTTGGTCACATAAGTACCAATATAGACGGCGCCTAAAAAGCAATGCTTGACTAGGGACCTTTCCTCCGGAAAATCAAAATTCTATAAGCCTAAAGAGTTATGCTCGACCAGGCACATCAGAAAATATTTTCCTATTACCTGTCTCTGATTTATACTTATACGCACACAGTCCTGATGCAACCCATTAGGTGACATGTTCTACTGCTGTCTCATCTCGAGCCACGTTTCAAATTTAGCATCAATAATATTAAAGTAACATGATACACAAATCTTCATAATATTATTCGATCTAACATTAAATACTAAAATTAAATAACCTTAGTTATAACAGGCTTAAATTAATAATAATAATAATAATAATAATAATAATAATAATAATAATAATAATAATAATATTGAAAATAATGAAAATAAAATGCAATGATACTAATACTACTAATAATAAGCATAATAATTATTGATCAAATAAAATTTCATTTAAATCTGGATATAACACATGCAGTAGATTATATGACTTTAACTCATAGTTCTCCGAATTTTTTCTAGCTGCTCCTACGCTTCTGGCGGAGCTGACTGAACCGTCAGATTATCTATTCATGAAAATAATTAAATTAATAAAATATTTCATAATAAATTCTAAATCTAGACTCCTAGAATTAGACAGTCTGAAAAAGAATCTTGACTGGTCTCGACTTGAAAATTCTATCAAAAATTCGATATAACCTCCCATAAAATACAGATTTTACCCCCGTATAACGAGTCTAAAACCTGCTAAAAACACTTGTAATATTAATCAATTATATTACAAGAGTTAGGTCACCTATAGCTGCATTATTTTTCCGACTCCGCAATACAACTCAGATTACAAGTATTAAATAACAGCCCGACATAAATATTTATTTCACAACCAACTCACAAATAATTTTTCAAAATATTTAATTTAATCACAAGACAACACCTAATGTATCTAACTAACTGATAATTTAATTACCCAATAATGTATCTAACTAACTGATAATTTAATTACCCAAAAAAATTAAGCGACAAAGACTAATAATTAATTTACAAGAATTAACTACATTAAAACCACTAATTAAATAAATTATATATTTATAGATAAATATTAAGTTAAATTAAATTAATTTCTCAAGTCTATAATATTTTTATCAAGACGAGTTTAAGTCGTGAAACTAGCTCACGATAAATTGAGAAGCCGAGACGGATTTTTCTATCCGCCAGCACGTGTCACGATGTCACCGGAGTTCGTTCGCCGGAATTTTTTGATGGTGACAAAAATTGAATCCAAGGATGCCAATTTGTAGATCGGGGTGCTAGAAGTTGGGATATGCAATTATTTTCTCCAAATGACCACCGGAAGGCCACCAAAAACCAAACAAGTTCGCCGAAACCACACCCACTTCACTGATCTAGAGGCGATGTGAGAGACTGCAACTGTCCAGGTTGGGGTTTTAGGAGGCAGGGAAGCTGTTTCGACGTCAGATTGGCAGGAAAGAAACCGGCAGCGAGGTGGTTCGGGGGTGGTAGCAGAGGGACAATTTTCTTTCCTTCTCCCTCGATGCTACCGACGGCTTCAAGCGGAAAAAGGAGGCGTCACGGTGCTGGTGACATCGAGAATTTCCCTTGGCCGGAGCTCGACGTCCAATGACGGCTAGAAAACATAAATTGGAGGAGAAAAAGTCGTCGGCAAGGGAGGGAGAGGAAGAAGGAGAAGGGGGGGAAATGTGCATACGGGTCCTTTGGCAATTTTTCAAAACAAAAAATTATGTTTAGGTTTCCCTTATAAGACTTGCTACAGTAACATCCCCACTATTATTTATTTATTTTATTTTACATATATTTATATATTCACTTAATTACCATTCCAATAAATTAATACTAGTTTAGACTCATAATAATAATTATTATATAAAATAAATAAATCATTAATATTTAATGTAAATTAAATTCAAGTTAAATAAAAAATAAATATTTTTAATACGGCTAGTTTAAATAAAATTTGATTCACTCACTTAAAATCATAAAATTATATTTAAAATTCATCAAAGTTAATATAATTTTTATCCATTGATAATGTTAAATTAAATGGTACTCATATTATTAGATTATTAAAATAATTCTTAGATGTTCAATTAATCATGAAAAATATTAATTTATCAAATAACTCTTAAAAAATAATAAAATTTAAATTTAAAAATTATGGGTATTACACGGACTTTATTTATGTTGAGATTGCTTGATATTGTTGTATTGGTAAGACTGACAGTGACTTTTTCTAATTGTGTCCTATTTACTCATGATTTTACTGATTCATATGATCAAATGTGATTTGTGAGCTTTAATGTTAGTTGAGTGCTTTTGTCATTGCTCGGTCTATGTTTCCTTCTCAAGATCCCATGTTTCAATTTTATCATGAACTGTACTTCCTATTTTTTTAATCTTTAGATGTGTGGATTCAAAGCCCAATATCTATTGTATATGTTACTTTGACTGTAACAACCTTTGCTGATGGAATTATTTTATATTATGATAATTTAATTAAATTGAAGCATGAAAATATGGCAGCTTACATCTTGTATGCGCGAGAACATTACACGCCCTAAAATTTTTCTCTACAAATTGAGGTTAAGATGGGCAGATTTCTCGTAGGCTATAGATTTTCGGCAGCGCAAATTGAGTATTGCAGGTGTGGTAGACCACTTTCGGCAGTGCAGGCCAGCCATGGGAGCTACCTCACCCACAGCAAACCCAACATGCATGATTGGCCTGCGCCAAACATATAAGTCTTTATCTCGAAGACATTGCAATGGTGCGGTGGTGCAGGAGGCATTCCAAGATGGAGAATGGGCTAAACAACATCAACACATGGAAGGAGTTCAAGCAGGAACTCAAGCGGCAGTTTTACCCTGAGAATGTCGAAGACGAAGCTAGGGCCAAGCTTCATAGGTTGTGTCAGCACCTATTTTCCAGATCTAGATATCGAGAAAATTACAGAAAATCCTATGATGAAAGTTACTGTGTTTTCGGGTATAGAAAGACGAAGGACAGGCAAATCTGAGGTTGGAATTGAGGTTAATCCGACTAAAATCACTTTTTTAAAATCAATTTGGACTTAATTATTAAGAAAAATAAAGTTTGAGGATCAAAATGATGAATTTCACAAGTTTAGGGACTAAATTTCAAATTTTTGTCAAACTTCCCATGTATAGAGCCAATCGGCTCCACATTGAGCCAATCTCCAAGACTCGTAGAGCAATCAACTACGGTGACAACTTGAGGATTCCCCAAGCATCATTATCCATATCAACTTCCAAACCTGGTTCTTTTATGCTTTTCTAAAAACATGATTAGGATTATTTTTTATTAATTTATGTGCTTTCATATCATTAGAATATGTTATTAGATGGTTGCATGTTATGATAATGCTAGGGATTTGAATATGATAATAAGAACTTCTTAGGAATTGAATATGATAATAGGAACATGTATGGTTTTGATTGTCTTATTTTCTTTAATTATTAGCAACATGGTTAGGATTTAGATTAGATCTTGTTAGCACTCATTTTTTGGATCCAGATATCGAGAGAATTGCGAAAAATCCTATGATGAAATTTACTACCTTCTCGAGTCTCGGGAGATGGACGAGCAAACCTGAGGTTAGAGTTTGAGGTTAATCCAGCCAAAATTACCTTTATAAAATCAATTTGGAGTTAATTGTCAAGAAAAATAAAGTTTAAAGGTCAAGACGATAGATTTTGCAAGTTCAAGGACTTAATTGCAAATTTTGTCAAACTTCCCATGTATAGAGCCAATCGGCTCTGCGCAGAGCCCATCGACTTTGTGCAGAACTGGTCGGCTCTACACAGTGCCGATTAGGATTTTCTCCTTTAATGTCATTTTTTCTTAATGCGTTTATGTCCAGATATAGATTCTAGAAGGAATTTGACGATAATTATGGATTTTTAATGATATTTATTCAAATTTTAAAGAATTAATATTGGATATTTATCGATTTTCTCTACACCAGATCCAACACTGGATTTCTTCCCAGTCTTTGACTCAATTTTTTCCTTATCATCTGAGACTCGCAGATCCATCAACTACGGTGATAACCTGAGGGTTCCTTTAAACATGCATCCATCATCATCCTAAAATCGATTCCTTCGTTCTTTTTTTATATTTTCTTTTTGCTATTTTTTTAGATACATGATTAGGTTATTATTTATGATCAATATGATTAAATTAGTGTTTCTGTGAATGTGTATGTTAATTGGGTTTTGAATTTGATAAGAACTCTACGGTTTTGAATCTGATAATTTTGCCAATTAGAGTTTTGAGTCTGATTAGATACATGCAATAGAATTAGTGATTATATTTATATTTCCATTGAGATTCAATAGTTAAATATGATTAATAGAATTGCATGATGGATTTGCTATTTTTTATTACTATACTTTTTAGTCTCCAGGGTTTTTATCAGTTTTAGGGTTTTTAGTCGTTCGATTGATTCTTGTTGCTTTTACTTTTGTCTTGGTTTCATTTTCTTTCTTATCTAATTAATTTTATTCACTATGCATGTGAGATTCGACTCTAGGAATGCAAAATACACTGATGAATCAATAGAAATCCTACCAAGAACCCTAGAGCCAATCGGCTAAATGCAGTGCCAATTGGCTTTATATTGAGCCGGCCTGCTCAATGCCTACGTATTAGTTTTTAGGTCTTTTTCTTTCGCAATTGTAGTTGTAGGCCGGCTTGTAATAATTAGTTTATTTCCTACTTTTATTTTGTTTATTTTTATTTACTGTATGATTATCAAACATGTGTTTATATAATTGATTAATTAAAATGGCCACATACAGTTAGGATTAAAACTGGATCCAACATGAATATTATAGTCCAATAGGTTAATCATCATTAACTGGGCCTAAAACCATAAAATCTAAGTTGTCACGACCCGATCTGTGGGCTTGTGACTGGCACTAGGGAATGGGTAGGCGTAAGGCCACCGAATCCCTTAGTAAGCCTGATACTCATTAACTTAATTAAATCTCATCTCATATTACTAATGTCACAATTTCTTAACCATTAAATTTTACATATTTAATTCGGTCTGCCAGAAGAATTAGGCGAGACCTGAAACTACATAAAATTACAACAAAAAAGTCTATTACTTTTACTGCGGAGAATCTAAGATTTTACAATTTAACATACCAAATCAAATTACATCACCCGATGATGAAGGAGTCGGGTTGCTAGATAAGAGCGCGGGAAGACTAACAATCACGGATATGAAAAACAGTAAAATTGGGACTGTCAGTCTCGAGAGTGAGTTAAAATTATATATTCAAAGAAACAGTTACAAAACACTTCAATAACACATTTATTTAATTTTAAATCAATACTAAGTCATACAAAAATAAACATGTCATGCCATGCTTAAATAAAATAATTTTCACACACTATGGGACGGAGTACCTCAGCAGAATTCTAATCCCAACACTAATCATCTTGACTCTCTCTCATTCTAACAGAACTGGCGCCCAGAGAACGAGGCACGACCAGGATCCTTAAATCCAGTTCAGACACTTAATTATCACTAACACTTTTAGCCTTTCGGCTCTCTTACTCCAATAAGACTGGCGCCTAGAGAGCGAAGCTCGACCAGGGTCCTTAACTCCAGTCTGGTCACTTAGGTTCCAAATAAGTTGGCGCCTAGAGAGCAATGCTCGACCAGGGACCTTTACTCCGGCAAACACACTCTACTAAGCCCAGAGAGCGATGCTCGACCAGGGCAAGTCCTAAAATTTCCTTTTTAAATTTACCATTTTATCCTTTTTTCATCACTCTCGGATTTATACCGATGCACTCATCAAAATACTATGTTCTACTGCCGTCCCGTCCGAGTCAACACAAAATTGATAAAATCGTAATGCGGAAAAATGAAACATATATAAATAGTATATAACTAAATAAATCAAATATTAATCATTTAATTAGAGATATCGCGTAAAATATTAGCATGACACACGTAAGCAGATATATGACTTTAACTCACAGCTTCGACAACCTCCTAGCTCTGCTTCGATGCCTCGGGTGGAGCAAACCGAACTGACAGATTATCTAATCACGAAAAATAATTAATCAATAACGCTGAAACATTTGATAATTAACCCTAGGTCTAGATCCCTAGGACTGACTGTCTAAAAATCTCGACTCGGAAGAATTCTACCGAAAATCCGGCAGAACCTCCTCTAAAATATGGACATTTACCTCCCATAAAACAGGTCCAGGACCTGCCAGAAAATACTTCAAATAATCAACATTTCATTTTAACGGGAGTCGGGTCCCTAAGACTTCACTATTTTCCCGACTCTACCGCACATCATAAAACACGACCCAAGGTAGGCAGTCCGACAAACAATTATTTTGACTCATAATATTTTCTAATATTCAACACAAATCAATAAACATATAATTTACCAAAGAATTCTAAAATCAACGGGCTAGAGAAAATTACCGAGACGCTTGATCGTTCAGTCAACTCACCTCCAGCCGTCGGAGTCCGATCGATGATCCGAGCACACCAACAGACTCGAAACGACGCGCTGATGACGATCCCTGCTTTCGATCCGACCCCCGATTGTCTGAAGAGATTTACGGATGATCTCGGCCGTCGATTTTCAAACAAAGTCCGATCTCCACGAAACCGGTGCCATTGCGAAGCTTGAGCTAAGGGGAGTCCGGATATGTCCTCTGATCATCCATCCCTCACCGAAGCTCACTGGAAAAGCTGAAAAACGCAACTGCCACCCACTTTCTCTCTCCACCGCGAACTTCCATCTCCAGCCACCAGAAGCATCGCTGCTGTAGCTAAAAGGAAGCTCACTCTTCGACAAGCCGATCACCATCCTTGGCGCCACTAGACATGCCACGAAACCGGCTTTTCCTCTGCCGCCATCGCTACCGAGCAGCCACCACTTGCCATGGACGGTAGCCCCTCACTCTCCTTCTTCCCCGACGTCTTCTTCCTCCCCCCTCTTCTCTTCCTTTTTTTTCTTTTCTTTTTCCATCCATATCGACAATTGGCCCCCAAACTTTTCTTCCTTACCATTTGGTCCCTCAACTTTTTTAATTAAAACAATTTTGTCCTGTTAAATTTCCAATTAACCCTTAAACTTTTCTTTAGCTTTTCAATTAAGCCCCTAACTATTTAATTTAGGCCAAATTAGAATTAATGAAAATACGTAATTACATATTTACCCTTGCTTTTAAATATAAAATTACAGAAAGCCCTTGCCCACATATTTAATTACAAAAATACCAAACATGCCAATTTTCATTTTAACTCCATATTAATAAAATTATACCTTTAATCCTTATTCTAAATTAATTTTTCAATTTAATCCTAACACACAATTAATTTAATTAATCAATTTGCTAAATAATTCCAATTAAAATTTAATACCATTAGCTAATTAAAATACCATTTCTCCAAAATTTTTTTTATAAAAATATCCTTTACAGATTCTTCCATAATTCTCCAATATATAATTTTATTTATATATATGAATTTGGGAGAAAATTTCGAATAACCAAAAATATAATTTATTTCTCAAAGAATTGACTTAATTAATTTCTTAAAAATTCAAACTAATAGGATATGGGAAATAGCTCCTTTATTTATCTAGCATTAAAATTCCATTTAATTAATTCCAATTTAAACCAAATAAAAATAAAATAAAATTAATTTAAATAAAAACTCATTTATTAATCATAATTAATATTATCATTATTATAGAAAAAAAATTCAGGGTATTACATAAGTAGATTTAACGAGCCTTGGCATGCTTTAGTTAGGATTGGGCTTTATTAGAATTAGGATCACAATAAACGAGCCTTCCTATAATAAGCAGTCCATTAGTTGTATAGGCTGGAAATCAAAAGCATAATATGTAATGGGGCTAGACTAGGTGGGCTACATACATAATTAACTAGTAAATTAGGCTAACAAATCCAATATTGGCTCGGTTTGAATAAAATAGTCTACACTTAGGTTAATTATGTGTGTTATTTGTTATGCATATGTATAAATTGCTTGCATTTATAGGGAATAATTTATTAAATAACAAAATTAAAGACTAATATACACAAATAAAGAAGTTGGCTTCTAGATCCATCTTTGGATTTTGTGGCGTAAGCTTCCTTATGGAATTTAAAAAATGTCACTCATTAGTAAAAGTGTCCCGGTGATTACCCGGGTGGGACTCCCATATCTGCGCTAGTCTTAATGACTAATTAGCATGTTCCCAATTAGGTTAAAAAGCCTTACAGTTTTGTAGTCACTAAAGATACTTGGGTGCGCGCCCGAAACTGCTGCCCACAATGGCTACTCCACTAGGGATAAGAGAAGCTGACTCCAGTGTATGTCTTTAATTTTATTATTTAATAGATTATTCTTACATCACTATACTTTCACATACTATACACTTTGGTCCCGATAGCGTCAGTTAGTGGTTCTTTGGTTCCACTTGAACCTTAGAATTGCAACACTGGCCAACCATCACTCATAAGTAATGAGTGAATTTCCTTCATCGTATGGACCCTTGAGTGGGGAGACGAGCCAAGAAAGAACACTTTTTTCTTGTGAGAGTCTTTTATCCTTACCCAAGACTCAGCTCATGGTAATGACCATAGTAATCTCCCCTAGGAATCTTGTTGCTTGCTATATGAGATGTTTTTTCTTATAAGTACTTAAGCCTGAGTATTGGAAAGTCTTGGACTAAAGACATATGGAATCAGGCCCCAGGCTCAGAATATACATGCTTTTTATGCTTATACTGAGAAACATTGCTTTGTTATTTAAATCTTCTTTGAGAGCTTATGGCATGCGCGTCGCACCTACTATCCCATGTTGGTAAAAAGCCTAGACCCAAAATCTTAGGAAAGAAAGACTCATCATAACCATGTACGGGGAGTAATAAGGTTGGAAGGATAAATTGTATACTACTGCATGTGCTAACATCTTCTTTTATCTTTGTGTATTACACGTGCATTATGCATCTTATGCATCGCAGATATCATAGTAGCCTTTATTTTTTAGCCATATAGACTTATCACCTTTGGTTTGGAAGAGACAAAAAGGGAGTCGTGAGGACCCATGAGCAAGACATTGATGCTATCAAGACTGCAATCATGGCTGACCTAAGGATTATGATCCGAGAGGAACTCTAACAAGCTTCGGTTGAGATTTTTGAAAAACAGACTATCCAAAAGACTACTATTCCCCTTGCAACTATTATAAGAGCTACTCATAATGTGGAAGCGTAGTGAGCACCTTTGGAACTTAGATGATTATATGCTAGAACAAGCTAAGGAAGAGTCGACTCTTACTGCAAAAGCCGTTATAGAATTCGAGATTTTATTAGAGTCTGACTAAAAGGCTTGAGAAGATGCAAGATATGCTGAAAGATCAAGGTTTAGATTCAACCTTTGATTTTGACGAACTGATGTTGATTGGAGAGGACAACTTACCTCCTAAATTTCATATGCTTGAAATGCAGAAGTTCAATGGAGCTGGAGACCTAAAGGTGCACTTGAAGCAATATTTTCACTATCATATGAGTACTACTCATTTGGCTAAGACCCAAATCATCAAGCCATTTATACTCTCATTAGAAGGGCTAGCTATGAATTGGTACCATGAGTTGGAAAGGTCCATCAAGTCTGATTGAAAAAGACTTTGTGATGCTTTTATGCAACAATATGACTATAATGATTAACTAGAAGTCTCTATATGAGATTTAGAGTCAATGAAGCAAAAGCCTAATCAATCCTTTCTTGAATTCTTAACTAGATGGAGGAACAAAGCGGTTTTAATGAAGAACAAGCCTTCTCAAAAGGATCAAGTTCAAATGATAGTCCAAAATGTCCTTCCATCTTGGGTGGAAAAGCTACAGATGATGAATCCCAAGACCTTCAAAGGCTTATACGACGATGGCTTACAAGTAGAAGAAATTGAAAATGCTAAAGCTAGTTGGAGCATGGAAAATTTTGAAGCTATGAAAATTGAAAAGCTACCATCTGAAGATGATGAAGCTTCACAAGATTAAGCTCTCGACTTGTTTTAAAGTAAAAACATGCTTTTAGGATCAATGATATAACTTTGATTTTTACTTGTTTTATGATGTTTATATTAATGGTATTCTGCATTACAATGATTATTACATGAGCGTGTTCAACATTAATTCTATTCAAATTGGTTTATTTAATAAAAGCACAAATTATAATCTTAGGTGCATTTCTATCACACGTAATATAATTCTTAAAGAGAGAAAAATGAGAGAATAAGAAAAAGAAAAAAAAAAGAAACAGATAGCATTTGATACGCACGATTGAGTACAAGGTAGCATAATTATCTAACATATCGGAGCAAAGCAAGAAGACTAAATTCAGCCCTCATCACATAACAACCTTAAGAACAACAAGGACCTCTAGGATAGAAGTAACTAAAGATTGGTGCTCTAATTCTGAAATATGCAAGGCTTATTGCATTTGGCTCCAAAAAGAAATTTAGATCGAGCTGAAAAAATTCCATATCAAAGAAAAAAAGAAAAAAAAAGATTAAGTTTGAAGATGCTAAAAGGAGTTCAAATCTTGGGGCAATAAGTTCACAATTCAATCTGGACTGTATCAGATACTATTTTTGAAGAAAAGGAAATCGGAAGAATAAAAAGAAATGAAAAAAAACCTGCTGACTAGAAGACTTGTACAAGCTCATCAGGAAAACGTTAAGGAAATAAGGTAAGAAAAAATAGTCGACTAGAAAATCTGAAAGGACTAGTTGATACAAGGAGTGCTATTATGTGAAATAAAAAATGTACCATTTTGTGCCCTTATTAAATAAATAAAATTTGATTAGAATTTTTGTCAAACTTGCATATCAATTTTCAGTGCTTGCGCACTACTAGAAAGAAAAATAAAATAAGAAGCAAAATCTGTGAGATCTGAATAAAAGCAAGATCAATTTCTTTAACTCTCTTGCAGGAAAAAACTCAAAAATTTGTAGCACTCAAGTCTCCATCAATCTTGACATCTTGCACAAGGAATCAATAGAGTTTGGAGCCTTTCAACATACATTTAAAGAAGTCTTGTCTCAAGAGAAGTCTTGAAAATCAGTAAAATCATCTGCAAGCTTGATAAAAAAGACTATAAATACTTTGAGTAACCAAATAAGACAAAAGAGAAAATAAGAAAAAAGAGAAAATAAAGAAAATTATAAAGAGAAGAATATGCTAAGCTGAAAACCCGAAAGGGCGGCTTATGCAAAAATAGAGTCTGCTAAGTTGAGAACCCGAAAGGGCAACTTAGGCAAAAGTTAAGACATTAGCCTCCTAAGTTGAAAACCTGAAGAGCGGCTTAGCCAAAAGTCAAGGTGTAAAAGTAAGAAAAGAAAAGAGATTTGGTTACTATCTGCATGAGATTTTTGCGAAGCCAATTGTCATGGGACAAGTATCAGTACAACCCTAAGGCAAAATGATCCAGTCCTTGCATACTTGAGTTATCTCTAGACCTGCACTTCTTGTCATCACCATGATATGCATCATCGTCTTCATCATTTTCTATCAACCATTTAGCTCCATGCCCTATGACCGAAGAGTAGACAACCTGCTTGTCAAAGTGTCAATCTTTTGCCGATGAGCGTCGGAATGCCTTTATCCAAACTAAAGGATGATGTTTAGAAATGCATTACATGTGATACATAACATGCATATCACATACCTTAACTACTTTTGCTTGATGAGATCTATATGTATACTTGTATATATATCACTAACCTATAACAAGAAAATGAAAACAAGTTTAAAAAGAAATAACGTCCTCGAGCTACACTCAAGTTTACCTTCCGAAGCGGAAGATACATCAGTTTACTTCTTGAAAGAGAAGTTTATCAGTTTACAATCAGTGGAAGATCATCAATTTACTTTTTGAAGTGAAAGCTTACCGGCCTATTTTCTGAAAGTAGAGAATTAGTTTAAGTTCTAAAGAATTGACACACATTTTGAAGTGGAAGTTATCTAAGAAAGTAAATTACATACCAAATCACAACCCGAAGCAAAAACTACAACATAATTGAATCCTAAAGCGAAAAATAACCAAAAAGCTAGAAGGGAGTCTATACAAATGTTTATCCTTGTGCGTGGTCCCTAATTCAGACGGGCGTGGTCCCTAAATCAACAGGTGTGGTTCCCTAAATCATCGAGCATGGTTCCCAAGTCATTGGGCGTGGTCTCTAAATCAAAGGGTGTGGTCCCTAAATCAGTGGGCATGGTTCCTAAGTCAGCGGGCATGGTTTCCAAATCAACGGGTGTGGTTCCTAAATCAATGGACGTGGTTCCCAAATCAACAGGCATGGTTCCCAAATCAATAAGCGTGGTTCCCAAATCAACGAGCGTGGTTCCCCAACTCAATTAGCGTGGTCCCCAAATCATCGAGCCTGGTTCCCAAATCAACGAGCATGGTTTCCAAATAGCAAGCGGAGTCCTCAACCCAAGCAGGCAAAGTCCACAATCATTCAAAATTCTCAAGCCAAGTAGGCAAAGTCCTCAACCTAAGCAGGCAAAGTCGTGGCCCCCACATCGAATCAGCAATCGAAGTTTAAGCTTACGAGGCATGGATTCTATAGATCACATGTCCTTTTGCTATATCCTTGATTTCTAATTTGTCTCCATTTATTTAACATATTGCATGATCACAAATTTTGACAAATTAGGGGCAGTTGTCAGCACCCATTTTCCGGATCCAGATATCGAGGGAAATATGGATAACCTTATGATAAAAGTTACTGACTTCTCGATCTTGGGAGATAAAGGGCAGGCGACTCCGAGGCTAGGGTTGAGGTTAATCCAGCTGAAATTTACCTTTTTAAAATCAATTTGGATTTAATTGTCAAGAAAAATAAAGTTCAAGGGTCAAAACAAAGGATTTCACAAATTCAGGGACCTAAGTGAAAGAATTTCTTAAACTTTTCCTGTGTAAACGTAATGCTGCTTGGCTTTTTCGCACTTCGACGTCATTTTCTCGATGATTTTATGTCTAGATATAGATTATATAAGGTTTTTTTATGATAATTATATAAATCTTAAAAATTAAATTTAGATATTTATCAACATTATTCTTAAAATTATCGTCTCCCTTAGGTTTTTTCTTGAAACCCTATCTCGATAAATTGAAAGAGATGATTAGGGTTTGGATTACTAACAAGTAACAACGACACTCAACAAAAAAAGCAACATTCAAAAAGAAGAAAAAGAGAGAAACACTCACAGAGAAAAAACCAGAAAGAAAAGAAGAAAAAGATTGTTGTCCTTATTTGAGTATAGAACTGAAGTCATTGAGAAAGAAGCCACTCAAGAAAGAGTTGTTCTTGGAAACTAGCCACCCAAAAAAGAACTATGTAATCGACATAAGTTTTCTCTACACTAGATCAAAAACTGGATTCCTAACCAGTTTTTGACTCAACTGCTTCCTCATTACCTAAGACTTACAGATCCATCAACTATAGTGACTACCTGAGGATTTCTTCAAACATGCATCCATCATCATCCTAAAATCAGTTCCTTTATTCTTTATTTTTATATTTTATTTTTATATTTATATTTTTAGAAACCTAATTAGGGTTATTATTTATGATCAGTATGATTAAATTATGGTTTTTGTAAATCTGTATGTTAATTGAATTTTGAATCTGATAATAAAAACTCTAGGGTTTTGAATCTGATAATTCTGCCAATTAGGGTTTTGAGTCTGATTAGATACATGCAATAGAATTGATGATTAGATTTATATTTCTATTAAGATTCAATAGTTAAATATGATTAGTAGGGTTGCATGATTAATTTTCTATTTTTTTTATTACTGTGCTTTTTAGTTTCTAGGATTTTTATCAGTTTTAGGGTTTTTAGTCGTTTGATTGATTCCTGTTGTTTATTTTGTCTTTATTTTGTTTTATTTTATATCTAATTAACTTGATTAACTGTGCATGTGAAATTCTGCTCTAGGGATGCAAAATACACTGATGAATCAACAAAAAGACTGCTAAGAACCCTAGAGCCAATTATAAAGCCAATTGGCTCTGTGTTGAGCCGATCAGTTGTGCAGCCTTCAATCTCAATTTCTTTTTGTTTTTGGATGATTTTTTATGTATTTTGTTATTCCGTATTACTTTTTGGGTCTTTTTCTTTAGCAATTGTAGTTGTAGGCTGGGTTAATAAGTTTATTTTCTGCTTTTATTTTGTTTATTTTTGCTTACTGTATGATTATCAAATATGTTTTTATGTGATTAATTAAATAAAATGGGCCACAAAAACTTAAGGTTAAAACTGGATCCAACATGAATATTGTAGTCTAATAGATTAATCAACATTAACTAGGCCTAAGACCTAAAATCTAAGTAGATTTAGCGGGCCTTGGCATGCTTTAGTTAGGATTGAGATTCATTAGAATTAGGATCATAATGAACGAACCTTACCATAATAAGTAGTTCATTAAGTCTAAAGGCTGGAAATCAAAAGCATAATATGTAATTAAGCTAGACTAGGTGGGCTACATACATAATTAACTAGTAAACTAGGCTAACAACTCCAATATGGGCTAGGTTTGAATAAAATAGGCTGAACTTAGATGAGTTATATGTGTTATTTGATATGCCTGTGTACAAATTGCTTGCATTTATAGGGAATAATTTGTTAAACAAAAAAATTAAAGACTAATATACACAAATAAGGAAGTTGGCTTCTAGACCCATCTCTTGGTTTTATGGCGTAAGCTTTCTTCTGAAATCTGAAAAACACCACTCATTAGTAAAAGTTTCCCAGTGATTACCCGGGTGACGACTCCTATCTCCACGCTAGTCTTAGTGACTAGTTAGCACATTACTGGTTGAAAAGCCTTACAGTGTCGTAGGCGCTAAAGACACTTGGGTGAACGCCCGAAACTGCCGCCCACAGTGATGTTCCCTGGAACCACATCGGACATGGTTGTCGGATGTGCCTCAGAGGCAACACCAGCAAAGGAAGCTGAAATATGGGAGGGCCTAGAACATCGGACAGATTGCCCCTCGGTCAACTCACGAGCAGCGGGGGCACGGTGGATGAAGTGCAAACAAAATGCTTAGAAAACCGGAATATAAAAGATGAAGAATTCGAAGTGGACCTAAAAATGTATCTGAGCTATGATATCATCGTCGAAAGGCACAGTCCCCAGCAACTGTGGCATAAAAGAAGTGTAATACGTCCTTTGAGACTAGATGGTGAAATTTTCAGGCTCGTCGTACCCCACTAAACACTCTACTAGTTCCTCCCCAGCGAGGTCCATTATCCAGAACATAGAGAGAAGAGGAAGCAAGGGAACTTGGCGTCTACTAGGGCCTCACTCCCACCCATAGATCCTCTCACCTAGGTACCACACCCGACAAGTAGGTCCGGCCAACAGAATCCTCCTCTGCTCAAGGTCAGCCGCAGAAAGCATATGGCGATCCTAATGACAACAGTCCCCTAACCAATCATCCCGAATTTATAAACTGGAAAGGTGAGTAACTATATAAGTAAATCACGGGTATGACTAATAAGTTTTTTTACATTGTCCTAGGTTAGAGTGTTGATCCACATATAGTTTACATGAATCTAGGCCCACTCCAATGGGATGCTCCTGCTCGAGCCCCAACGACTAAAGCAAGGGAAGGCCTACGAGGTGCAGATGGGCTGTGAGCCTACCAGAAGGCCGATCTCTAGGGCCTAAACCTACAAAACAAGAATCAGCATTCGCAATACCAGTAAAAGAAATCAAAAAAGTGAAGTCAAAACATAACTTACATGGATAGCGTACCAGAAGCCATAGATCCCCAGTTGTAGGAGGAGACCCGGTCCAAATTTTACAGCAAGGCCAAATAGTGGAAGTTCAGTAAATTTTCGAGTCACTGAAAAAAGACGTACTAAAGAGGTATACCAGAAAGGCTCGAGCCATCTGATCCACCTACTGAGCATTTTGAGGCATAAAGCCTCAGTAGTGGGGAGGTATGCTCTGTTAAACGATGCAACGAGTGTTCTTGCACACCGGCAAGAACCCGAGTAAATCAGTAATGAAGCGCTCCTAAACATCGGAGCACTGATCATGGGTCGAGTCTTCAAATGGCACGGCCGTGCCTGTAATGGCAGCAAATGAGAGAGGGGAGAGAGTCAGCTCACTGACTGAGGTATGGAAAGTGTGGGTGGTGTCCACCTCTCGAGCAAAGCATAGACAAAGATATGGTCCATCCTTGTAGTAACCAATGAAAGCGTAGCAAAAAACGGCAGAAGCCGGTATCACCAACCCTAGCTTGGACAGAGCTAGGGAGCTCATCAAATCACTTACGGGCCCCATAAAAGTTTCTGGCGAACTAGATCGATACAACGTCACTCTGAAAAGCTAGAAACGTAGGTATAAAACATAATTTACACATGAAAAGACTATAAATAGGTAAGTATACGTTTATTTATTTATATTTTGTATAAAAATGCCCTGAAAACCTTATTTCAAATTTCGTGCGAATCGAAAACTCTAACAGAGAATCAGATCTGCGTAGATTTGATCAACAGACAAGATACCGAATTGGCTCTGCCTAGAGCCAATCAGCTTTATGGGTTAGGCCATGCGATTTTTTTTATATTTTTCATGAATTTTGAGCAAATAACGCATGTATCTAGTATATAAGTGATTGGAAACAAATTCTAAAGCCGAAAGAATATTTATCTGACAGTCGAAAATGCCCGATGAGTGTTCAATTTTGCCAAAAGGGGATTTTCTCTCCCTTCACAAGCCACAAAGGCCCACTACTTCTTCATTCATAGCCTTTTTTTTATTGATCTCCCTTTCGTATTCATTTAACCCGAGGCAAAAGAGAAGTCATACAAGCAAGAAATTGGAGGTGAAAACTCCCAATTTGGTGTGACTGGGATACGTTAAACAAATCTTGATGAAGAGGCTGCCATTTCAAGACCGGTTCCATGAAATTTGGTTAAGAACGAATAAGAAATCAAAGAAAGAGCAGAAAAGGATATGAGAGAAAACAAAGGAGAGACTCAAATGAAGTGAATGAAATAGGGTGGAAGAATGTATATATGTCCAAAAAGGGCGATAATGTCATTTAAGTCCCTAATTATTTGAATTATATTTTAGTCCTTAAATGGACCAAGTATTGATACAAGTCCCTAGAAGACACATAGAAGGCCAATTTGCATCCCAAGGTGGGGATTTTTAAGAAATTATAGTTTGGTTCCTGACCCGTCAAAATTATATTTTAGTCCCTGAGTGGGCCAAGTACCAGTATAGCTTCTAGAAGACCTCAAACAAATCAGATCACACCCTGAGGCGGGAAGTTTTAACCAAAAGTACCTAGAAGAGGAAAATTATCAAATTGACCCGAAGTGGTAAATTATTTCCTAAAATGAAAAATAGTCATAGGAAAGTCTTTGCAAATATCAAATTAGCGGGTGTGTCCCCATATTAACGGACATGGTTCCAAAATCATTAGACATAAAAATCCTATGATGAAAATTATTGCCTTCTCGAGTCTAATGAGACAAAGGACAGGCAAATCCAAGGTTAGGATTAAGGTTAATCTGACTAAAATCACCTTTTTGAAATAAATTTGGACTTAATTGTTAAGAAAAATGAAGTTTGAGGGTGAAAATGATGAATTTCACAAGTTCAGGGACTAAATTGCAAAATTTTCATCCGCTTTTCCCATTTAGAGCCAATCGACTCTGTATTGAGCCAATCAACTCTATACAGAGCCGAGCGGCCCATCATAGAGCCGAATCGGCTCTATGCCCAGCTGACCGGCTCTACAGAGTGCTGATTCGTGATTTTCTTGATTCGACGTCGTCTTTTGGCACTTTTACATCCAAAATGATTTTCTAGAAGGTTTTTATTGATCAATATGAGATCTTATTTGATTTTATCAGAGATAATCTTTATAAAAACTTAAGTCTATCATTCTGCTTTGAGGGTTTCCTAAACCGTATGTCTATAAATGTATCGTTAACTCCTAGGTCTAAGAGGGAAAGTGTTACCAAGGAACTGATTCTTAACAATCGATACACTTTGAGCAAAACACACAAAGAGATAAGCACTAAGAAAGAACTGGCATTAGGAAACCTTAAAGGAATGACAGAAGCTTTTTCAAAACCTCATCCGGCGGTGAATCCTTAACCGAGCTTTGACTCAACTACATCATCATCTCCTAAGACTCACAAAGCAATCAACTATGATGAAAACCTAAGGGTTCCTGGAGAAAATTGTCCTGATGCATGCCCACACAGTTTTTCCTTGTCATTGAGATTTTCAAGAAGAATTGCCCCCTATGCGTGATCTGATGCATCTGTCTGTAGGATAAGATGTCCTGTAGATGGGATGGTAAGTGGTGGAGGATTCTGAGCCAATTCTTTTAATTTTTTGACAGCTGTTGTCTGTTATGTTTCTCAAGAAGGGGGGGGGGGGTTCTTTTTGAGCATTTTTGAAAGATGACATGTGTGACTGGAAGTCACCCCTTCAAAGGTGGCTCCTTCTGGGCAGATTGAAAAGCTCACTCAAGCAGAAGAAGTGCTAAACTAGCAAACTTCCAATGCTCTAGCCCATAACACGTACCTAAAAAAGATCGATGGCAAGTTAGACCAGGCCTTACATTTCTCCCAGAAGTTAGATCAGAAGTTGGATACCTTCTCTCAAGAAGTACTCCAACTGTATTCCTCCTTAACCTCCAAATACCAAGCCCTGGATAGAGAGCTTCGAATACCCCAACCAATTACACCAGCCTTCACCCAAAAAGAAAAGGAAGTTACGAGACTTAAAAAATAGATTGATCAAATTGAATATGACCTTAAAAAATATCAGTCTTCTATGGTCCCTTCATTCACATCTGCAGCCTCCACATCTTCTGCAATAGCCCTCTCATATTACTCTGCATTTCCTTTCCTTCCACAGCCAGAGCAAGAAGAAAAACTTTAACCACCTTTTGGTACTTTCTCACCTCTATCCAAAAAACTCCACACCCCGACAAAAGAAAACTTTGCATCCTCTAGTCTTGAAAGGCAATAAATTGCCAGACCAATCTTTAATCAGCCCCTATGATTCTGATTCTGATTCTTCTTCTAATACCTCTGAAATGGCTGATATAACAGAAATACTCATGAATACCTCTATTACTGAACCCTCTCCAGAAGTAGTAGAGTCTGAAGATAGCACAGATGATGCACAGTCATATTTTGTTCCTATTGGAACCCCACACCTAAGGTCAAAATCCACAGCTGGAACAGGACCTTGGTTCACTTTTGATGATCTGCCTCCATCAAAATGGAGAGATAAACTTTCTGAATTTTTGGCATGGATTGATCTTCAAATGACCTTTGATGGTGCCACACTCAAAAAGGTTCTTACTGAATTTGTGATAAGATTCACAGGCAGTTTAAGGGATTGGTTCCAGTCACAGCCTGAATACACCAGGCTCTAATTTGTGACTTTGCCAACTCCATCAACTGCAGTCACAGTCCTCCATAATCAGTTCTTTGGAAGCTTTGATCTCATTATACGACAACAGAAACAAGAACATTTTGATCGAAAATGTTGTTCGTTAAAAATCAAGGATCTTGAAAGACATTATTCTGTAATGTCCAAATTGTATTATGTCATTGGTGGACACGATGGTGATGATACGTTAAAATATACTTTCATCACCTCATTACTAGATGAGATTCAACCAGAAGTCAAAATTATGATCGCCGCAACAAAGAAGCCGGTTACCTCAATTACTATTGGAGAAATCTGGCAGTTTACTCTCTCCTCTATCAAGAGATTATGTGACTAGCAAGAATTATTCAGGAGACTGTCTCAACGAGATTTGATTGTTCAAAAGGCCTGCAACAAAAGCCACCTCAAGATTAAATGTAAGTCCTCTAATTGTGTTTGCTCCAGTCACAAGAAGAAAACAAGACACCATTTCCAAAAATTTCCTCATAATAGAAGCAAGGAGTTCAGAAAGAAAAGGCCATATACAAAGTGGTTCCAATATTTCCAGAAAAAGAAAAATAGAGGCAATAAATCAGACAGATGCTACATCTGCCGAAAAAAAGGGCATTATGCTAAAGGTTGTCCTCAAATCTGAAAAAGTCAGCAAGAATGGTCCAGCAAGTTAGTATGTCCATGTCTCTACCAGATTCATTTGAAGAAGAGATAGAGTCTCTCTTATCAGAACAAGACGATCTCACTCCAGAAAGTCTCTTTGGAATAGAGGAAGAACATTCAGATTTTACTGATTCTTTAGAAGAATCCTCCTCAGATTATGATGCTAATATGATTCCAATCTTGATGATCAATCACCCTTTAAAAGGAGAAGAGGACATGCTAGCAAATATGATACAATATCTTGTCTCTCCATCGCCAATTTCCCAATTGTCTTAACTTGCTACTAAGATACCTCCAGTACCTTATGTTCCTGTACAAGTATTACCTTCAAGGTATTCAAAGCCCATCTTAGTCATAGCCTTCTTCGACACTGGAGCTCAAAGAAGCATGATCAATACTGATGTTCTCCCGTCTGAGCACCAAGAAAAGACCGAGAGCTATTCATTCTAATAATTCTCATACTGTAAGCATAAGGCAAGATAAATCCTCAAGCTAAGACCAACTGAAGGCAACTCATCCATGAAAGGTGTATGTGCTCTATTGAATTCTTGTAGCCGAGCTAGTCCTTTTGAATTATAGAAGAACAGATCGTGTAAACTAAAGACTCATTGCTAAAGGATCAAGAGGAAGAGATAGAGAGTTTAGAAAGCTATAAAAGAAAAAACTTTTATTTCTTGATAGATGAAAGAAGGCAACTTGCCATACACCACTCAGGACTTCTCTTTATATAGAGGAGCCTTATTACAATAAGACAGTAAAGATAAGATAGGGAATCTTATCTTTTTACACATGCACACATAAGGATGAAAATCATAAGATTATACACTTTACATAAAGATAGATAAGATAGGGAATCTTATCTTTTTACACATGCACATATAAGGACGGAAAAGATAATGCACACATTAGGTTAGGAAAGATAAGATAGGAATCTTATCTTCTTACACCTTTTTCAATTATTTCATGAAATATGGATGAGAGAGATTAGGTGTTGTGTTATTTTTATTGCTTGGATTGCCAACAAAAAAGGTTGGATACCATGGACCATTGTCATTGTCTAATGGTTGGGAATCTTGCATAATGGCATCTTGCTGTTCTGTGGTCAGACTTGGATCATCTAGAGGTGATGGCAGCAAAGATAAAGTGGATTGTTCAGTGATGGAGTGTTCAGTCCATTGATTATCAGGTCCATTGTAAGTGCAGACAAGTGGTGTAGAGACATTGGTCCTTCCTATATCATTTCTCAATTGCAGAGTAAGCTTTAATTCCTTTGTTATAGGTGGAGGAGCAAGATGTAAGAGCATTTCAATTGTTCTCCAGTATTGACAGAAGAGCATTTCAATTGTTCTCCAGTATTGACAGATGTTTTGGGTGGCATATGTATCTTCTGAGATCTTAAAGTAAGGCCTGTGAAGAATATAGATGGCATGGTATCCTAGAGCCTTGAAGTCATTGTCTGTGAATAGTTTATTTTCATGAATGATTTTGAGGAGATCCTTTTTCCATTGATATGGGGTTTTGAACCAAGTGAGGTATTTCCATGGATATGTCCCTGCATTTGTATCAATATTGAAGAAGTATAGAAGGTCCATGACTGACACTTCTATAGCATGATAACAAACTGTGGAAAGACACCATAGAAACCATAGTTCACTTTCAGTTTGTGAATGGGTAGGAGAAAGGTGGTAGATTAAGCACCAAGGGTAATCTGGATAAAAGAAATTAGGTTGGATAGGTAGTGAGAAAGTCTACTGGATGATCGCCAGATAATGGAACATCATATTTTTGGCAAAACTGTTGACCTGTTTTGTTGTGAGATTTGCAGAAAGGTTTGGTGGAGAGGGAGGTTGTAAAGGCTTTTTTGAGGACGTAGAGGCCATGCAGATTATCAGAAGTTTGGTTGTTGAGGTAAGGAGGACAATAGGTTGGGGTTTTGATTGTGGCTTTGATAGTCTGGATAAGAAATCTGGGATGAGGTTTTTTGTTCCTTTTATATGTTGAACTTCAAAATCATACCTGCTAAACCATGACTTTAACCTCAATAATTATGGTTTTGCTAAGGTTTTCTAATTGGATTCAAGAATTTTTGGAAATGAAGAGTTATCCATTCGTACCAAGAAGTGTTGACTGATCAGGAAGAATTTAAACCTTTTTATTCCATATTTGACTGCCAGAATTTCTTTATATGTTGAATGGTAATGCTTTTCTGCTGGAGAAAATTGTCCTGATGCATGCCCATACAGTTTTTCCTTGTCATTGAGATTTTCAAGAAGAATTGCCCCCCATGCGTGATCTGACGCATCTGTTTGTAGGATAAGATGTCTTGTAGATGGGATGGTAAGTGGTGGAGGATTCTGAGCTAATTCTTTCAATTTCTTGACAGTTGTTGTCTGTTCTATTCCCCAATAAAGGGGGTTCTTTTTTAGCATTTTGGAAAGATGACATGTGTGACTGGATAGATGTGGTATGGCTTCCCTGACATAGTTGAGTATTTCAAGAAATTGCTGGATTTGCTTTACAGAGTGATTCTCATCTGGAAAACTATCAAGCTCTTTTGTCAAGTGTGGACCATACGTATATTGGCCGTTCTTAAAATGCATTCCAATGAACTCTATTTCTTGCTGGCCAATAATACCCTTCTTTTCTGAAAACATTATTTCGTACTTCTGGATGATAGCAAGGAATTGTTTCAGAAGCTGATGATGTTCTTCAGCCGTTTTTGAGAATAGGAGAATATCATCAATGTAGATTAGGGAGGAATAGAGGATAGGTTCAAAGATTTCTATCATTATTTTTTGGAACTAGGAAGGGGCTGTTTTGAGCCCAAACGGCATGATTGTCCATTGGTATTGGGCATTTAGGATACAAAAGGCTGTTTTGTATCTTTCTGAGGGATGGATACCCAATTGCCAAAATCCAGCTTTAAGATCAAATTTTGAATAGTATTGGGCCTTCTGAATGTGGACTTTTAGGTTCGAGATGCGAGGAAGAGGGAACTTGTTGTCTTGCAAAAAGTGATTCAGAGGCTTGTAATCAATAACAAGTCTCTTTTTTCCTTTTAGTTTTTCAGATCTTTTTTCCACGTAAAAGGCTTGACAGGCCCATTGTGAGGTTGTGGGCTCGATGAGACCTTGTTGTAGAAGAATCAGGCACTCGGATCTGGCAAGAGCCAGGTCTGTAGGAGACATTCCTAGTGGGTGGCCTTAGTTGGATTGACATCCTCGTTAAGCTTGAAAAGGAGCTTGATATAGAACTGAGGATTTTTCCACAAAGGTAGTGGATGTTGAAAATGTGAATGGGATTTCGAACAGAAAGGAGGAATTTCTCCTTGTATTACAGGAATGGCGATTCTGTGTCTGCTATGGCGAACAGATTAAAAGTATCTGTATATGGACGGAATTGTCTCTTGAACTTTATTCCTGTAGGAAGAATTTGAAGCCTTTGCGCTTGATGATAAACATCAAAACCTATCAAGAGGTCTTTATTTGGGAGGTCTGAGCCAATAATGTGTGTCCATACTACATAATCAGGAAAGAACTGTATCCCAATTTTTTGTTTCGTGATCAAGGTAGTCTTGAAAGTCTGGCGATTTGCTGCTCTGAAAAATTGGATATGAGATTTCCAGTGCTCAGATAGGAGAACATCAGGATTCATCATGCTTCTTTGGGCTCCAGTGTCGAAGAAGGCTATGACTGAGATGGGCTTTGAATACCTTGAAGGTAATACTTGTACAGGAACATAAGGTACTGGAGGTATCTTAGTAGCAAGTTGAGACAATTGGGAAATTGACGATGGAGAGAAAGGATATTACATCATATTTGCTAGTATGTCCTCTTCTCCTTTTGAAGGGTGACTGATCATCAAGATTGAAATCATATCAGCATCATAATCTGAGGAGGATTCTTCTGAAGAATCAGTAGAATCTAAATGTTCTTCCTCTATTCCAAAGAGACTTTCTGGAGTGAGATCGTTTTGTTCCGATAAGAGAGACTCTATGTCTTCTTCAAATGAATCTGGTAGAGACATGGATATACTAACTTGCTGGACCATTCTTGCTGCCTTTTCCGGATTTGAGGACAATCTTTAGCATAATGCCCCTTTTTTCGGCAGATGTAGCATCTATCTGATTTGTTGCCTCGATTTTTCTTTTTCCGAAAATATCGGAACCTCTTTGTATATGGCCTTTTCTTTCTGAACTCCTTGCTTCTATTATGAGGATACTTTTGGAAATGGTGTTTTCTTCTTGTGACTAGAGCAAACATAATTGGAGGACTTACATTTAATCTTGAGGTGGCTTTTGTTGCAGGCATTTTGAATAATCAAATCTCGTTGAGACAGTCTCCTGAATAATTCTTGCTGGTCACATAATCTCTTGATAGAGGAGAGAGTAAACTGCTAGATCTCTCCAAGAGTAATTGAGGTAACCGGCTTCTTTGTTGCGGCGATCATATTATTGACTCTTGGTTGAATCTCATATGGTAATGAGGTAATGAAAGTATATTTTAACGTATCATCACCATCGTGTCCACCAATGACATAATACAATTTGGACATTGCAGAATAATGTCTTTCAAGATCCTTGATTTTTAACGAACATTTTCGATCAAAATATTCTTGTTTCTGTTGTCGTATTATGAGATCAAAGCTTCCAAGGAACTGATTATGGAGGACTGTGACCGCAGCTGATGGAATTGGCAAAGTCACAAATTGGAGCCTGGTGTATTCAGGTTGTGACTGGAACCAATCCCTTAAACTGTCTGTGAATCTTGTCACAAATTCAGCAAGAACCTTTTTGAGTGTGGCACCATCAAAGGTCATTTGAAGATCAATCCATGCCAAAAATTTCAAAAAGTTTATCTCTCCATTTTGATGGAGGCAGATCATCAAAATTGAACCAAGGTCCTGTTCCAGCTGTGGATTTTGACCTTGGGTGTGGGGTTCCAGTAGGAACAAAATATGACTGTGTATCATCTGTGCCATTTTCAGGCTCTACTACTTCTGGAGAGAGTTCAGTAGTAGAGGTATTCATGAGTATTTCTGTTATATCAGCCATTTCAGAGGTATTAGAAGAAGAATCAGAATCAGAATCATAGGGGCTGATTAAAGATTGGTCTGGAAATTTATTGCCTTTCAAGACTGGAGGATGCAAAGTTTTCTTTTGTCGGGGCGTGGAGTTTTTTTGATAGAGGTGAGAAAAAGTACCAAAAGGTGGGTAAAGAGTTTCTTCTTGCTCTGGCTGTGGAAGGGAAGAAAATGCAGAGTAATATGAGGGGGCTATTGCATAAGATGTGGAGGCTGCAGATGTGAATGAAGGGACCATAGAAGACTGATATTTTTTAAGGTCATATTCAATTTGATCAATCTATTTTTTAAGTCTCATAATTTCCTTTTCCTTTTGGGTGAAGGCTAGTGTAATTGGTTAGGGTATTCGAAGCTCTCTATTCAGGGCTTGGTATTTGGAGGTTAAGGAGGAATACAGTTGGAGTACTTCTTGAGAGAAGGTGTCCAACTTCTAATCTAACTTCTGGGAAAAATGTAAGGCCTGGTCTAACTTGCCATTGATCTTTTTTAGGTACGTGTTCTTGGCCTAGAGCATTGGAAGTTTGCCAGTTTAGCACTTCTTCTGCTTGAGTGAGCTTTTCAATCTGCCTAGAAGGAGCCACCTTTGAAGGGGTGACTTCAGATCTCATATTTTCTGACTTTCTTAAAGGAGGAAAATCATGGTCCTGAAGCATAAAACAACTTTGGACAGGACTGTGGACACAAGAGTTTGTATTTTCGCGCGATAGGATGGGGGAGAGTCTTTTTTGGAGGATGGTCTCTCCTTTTGTATTATCTCTAGTGCCTCTTCATAGATAGGTAAAGGAGTCCTTACTTTTGATGCACTATCTGGGTCCTGATCATCGCGTTTGGGTTTTCTGTGTGAACATGGTGAACTGTAGAATACCTTTGGAATCAGTCTGGGCTTTTCAAGTTTAGGTTTCTGGAAACATAGTTCTCCTAGTTCCTCTGCACAGTTGCATCCTGGATCACATTTTGAAGGATCTATATCCCAAATAAAATGGCCATTGATTTTGGCTGGATAGACATAGTGTCCGGAAGGCGAAAAGCCATGTACAGGAAGGCCCTTTTCAGGTTTTGGAGATGGGACCGGTTGTATCATTGATGCTTGAAAGATGGACAGAGAGGAAGATGAAGATTCTTCAGTTTTTCTGAAGATGGTTTTTACAGTACCATCTTTTCCCTTGATAAAAAAGGGATCTGTGGCTTGGATCTGCTTATCCTGAGACTGGTAAAGTTTCTCATAGTTTGTTGCCCATTCAAGAGGGATAAGCTTCTCTAGATCTCCTTTTTCCAGTTCTCGTGGTGCCTGCACAATTGTGGGAACTTGTCCTGCATCAGCCATGATGAACAGGGCATCTGATAAAGATTGAAGACCTGGTAGTTGTAGATTTATTGCATGATCCTGCAACCGATAAACTAATTGGTGATGCAGTGTCGCTACAAGAGAATCAACCACCTGGTCAGCTCTAGTGATCTAGATCTGTACTTTTAATGCCGTAGAGAGATACGGATCATTGAGTGACATATTGAAATTAGGAAAGAAAGTGAATACTACACTTCCTGTATTGAGGGTTGTGACAATTGTTTCAATAACGGCATGCTCATATATAAGATATCTAGTGTCTAAGAGTGACATCCAGGCAGTGACAGGTAAACCCATTCTGCCATGGTAGGATAACACCAATCTGATGGTTCCGAGGTGGAGACGAGTATATCCTTGCCTCTTCCATTATTGGATAAAAGACTCAGGAATTTCTAGGATAACATATTGTTCTTGGGTAGTAGCTGTTAAAGAACATTGAGATAATGCAGAAGACTGGATGTATTCCTTTGACTGTGAGGTTTGTGTAGTAATTGTTTAAAGGTTCTTCTCACCAAGGTTTGTTTCTTAAAAATGTTGTATGGGTTGGTTATAAGGACAAGAGTTTTATCAATTTGGACAGTTTCAGGGATGTGGGAAATTTCTACAAGATTGTCTATTTTATAGGATAGGGTTTTTCTACAAGATGGGAAAAGTTGAAGAGTAGCAGTTTGAGTAGTGAATTTAGGACTTGCAACCATATTTATCCCAAGCATTATCATCCATGTCATCTTCCAAACCTTGTTCTTTTATGTTTTCCTAGAAACATGATTAGGATTATTTTTTTATTAATTTATATGTTTTCATATGATTAGAATAGGTTTTAAGATGATTGCATATTATGATATTGCTAGGGAATTGAATCTGATAATAAAAGATTCTTGGGAATTAAGTATTATAATAGGAACATGAAGGGTTTTGATTGTCTTATTTTCTTTAATTATTAGTAACATGTTTAGGATTTAGATTAGAACTGTAATTTTTTTAATCTAATAGTAAAATGTTTTTAGAAATCACATAATTCAAATATGATATTTAGTCGTTTCTTGTTTAGTGCTAGTCTAGTTTTTTATGATTTGCATGTTCCATTTAGGGATTCTAATTGATTTTGTCTTTTTTTATGTTTTCTAATTTCTAATCAATTTTATATTTTTTTTATATTTTCTATATGATTTTACACCTAATCGGTTTCACGTTTCCTATGCATGTGAGGTTGGCTCTGAGGCATCGAATCGAGGGCAGAACTGTCAAAAATGATCTGCCAAAACCCTAGATCTGATCGGCTCAATGCAGAGCCGATTTCGCTTTACACCCATAGTCGATTCCACTTTATTAATGTATTGTACTTAGTTTTAGACCTATTTAATTCTCTTTTTAGTTGTAGGTGAGTTGTAATAGTTAGATTTATTTTTCCACACTTTATTTCTACTTATTTCTGTTTACTGTGTGATCAAATAAGTGTAGTATGATTGACTAAAATGGGCCATATAGACTTTAAGCCTTAAAGTTGGACCTTACTTGAAGATTGTGGTCCACTAGGCTAATTAATGATAATTGGACTTAAAATCTAAAATCGATGTAGAGCTAGTGGGTTTTTGCCATACTTTAGTTAAGAAAACTGGGCCATATTAGATTTAGGATCACATAATTAGGCCTTATCATCATATGTAGTCCATTAGGCCTTAAAGGATGAAATTCAATAGCATAATTGTAATTGGGCTAGACTAGGCCTTGTATATAATTGATTTAGTAAGCTAGATAAACAACTTAAATGTGGATTAGGCTTAATAAATGAGCTAGACTTATGAGGACTTTATGTGTTGTATGGTATGCTTGTATATAAACTGTTGTGTTTATAGGGAATAATTTGTTAAATAATAAAATTAAAGACTGATATACACAAATAAGGAAGTTGGCTTCCAAATCCATCTCTAGATTTGTAGCATAAGATTCCTTATGGAATATGATAAACGTCACACATTAGTAAAAGTGTCTTGGTGAATCACCTGAGTAGCGAGTCCCATCTCCGTGCTAGTCTTAGTGACTAGTTAGCATGTTTCTGATTAGGTTGAAAAGCCTTGCAGTGTCGTAGTCACTAAAGACATTTGGCTGCACGCTCAAAACCGCCACCCACAAATTGATGCAACGAGGCAGTGTAAAGGATTACATGAAGGAATTCTAGGAGTTGATTCTAGAAACTCTAAAATTCTCTCGCAAAGGAGTATTATTTGCATCCATGGATGACCTCCAACCATGGGTGAAGATGCAGATCAAGTCTAGAGGTGTGCAAGATCTTGAATTTGCCATTGTTATTGTTGACTCCCTTATTGAATACAATAAGTCAAAGAAAGGCAAACCATCGAAAGGTTTCAAGGGCAAAGGTAAGGGAGAAAAGCAAGCAACCCATGAGTCCAATAAGCATAAGGGAGACAACAGTAAGGGCCATAAAGGCAACAAGAACAAAGGAAGCAGCAGACCAACGTTCATTGCTTCCTCTATGAAGTACCCCATATGGCACGAGACTATCCTAAGAGGAGCAAGCTATCAACCTTCATTGAGTTTAGGGAAGAGACACAACCGCATCAACAGACCAAGATGGGCTCCTTATAAATTCTCAATGCCATCAAGGCTAAGATGGAGATGCCTGAGTCCGAGAGAAGAGGTAGATTATACGTCACAACTAAGATAGGTTGGCAAGAGGTACAAGCTCTAGTAGATATCGATGCAACCCATAATTTCTTAGAGGTTTGACTTGGCATCAAATGCAGTAAAGAGTAAGGATGGCTTAAGGCAGTAAACTCAGAGTCTATATGATAGGCGAGCAAGAGAAAAGGGGTCCTAGGAGAAATTTTTAAATGATGAGTTTCGACTAAAGGTAGATATTCCATCTTTTGGTGGTGATTTAGACATTAAAGGTTTTCTAGATTGGATGAAGCTCTTTCCTTCCTTATAGGGGTTTGAGCTTTTGTACGTGCCTTGGCCTTTAATTGAAGAGACTTATGGTGTTGAGGCTTTAACAAATTTAGATATGAAAGTTCATGAAGTAGATGATAATGCACCATTAAATTCCAATCCATATTTGGTCAAATGAGGCCTTTGGGATACAATTAGAGTATCCAAGGCTTCCTTTCCCTTGTGGAATTTATTTAAAATGGAGTTTCTCAACTCCCCAGCCTCCATTTTTAAAGAATCATTCTCTTTTGAAAGATATTTTAAAGAGGTGGTTTGAGATAAGAGCTCATTCAAAGTTTTCTTTAAACTATCATTTGAAGATGTTAATAAAGAAATTTATTTTTGGAAATCATTTAAATCTTGCTCAAATTTTGAGCATTTTACTTTATAAACCTTCATTTTCAAATAATATTTTTTTTACATTTTAAGTTCGTAGCTTGAAGCAATTCATCATCATCGATGCAATGCATGTCACTGTCACAATCAAATTCATCACAAGAGTTGGATATGGAACATACCTCATTAGA
Organism: Ricinus communis; assembly: GCF_019578655.1. Classification (NCBI taxonomy): domain Eukaryota; kingdom Viridiplantae; phylum Streptophyta; class Magnoliopsida; order Malpighiales; family Euphorbiaceae; genus Ricinus; species Ricinus communis. The sequence continues at coordinate 31,858,747 of NC_063257.1, read as the reverse complement.
TTCATCCTCTTGTGCCATAAAGCATAGATTGGCCACTTCTCCATCTTCATCTTCACTTGATGAAGAGTCATCCCTTGTTGCTTTGAAGGCCTTCCTTTTCTCCTTCTCCTTCTCAAACTTCTTCTTATTTTTACTCTTGAAGCAACCGGCCTTGATATCCCCTTACTTCCCACATCCATAGTAAGTGGGATCATTTTTCTTCTCCTTACTTGCTTTAAAGCTTGAGTTGATGTTGGAGTTGGAAGATGACTTCTTGAAATGCTTCTTCTCTCTCTTTCTATTCTTCATAATTTTCTTGACTCTCTTAGAAAGCATTGCTAGTTCTTCATCCTCATCTTCACTAGATTCAGATCTGCTAGAGCTTTCACTCTCTTATTGTCTTGTAGAAATCTTAAGAGCCAAGGACTTTCTTCTTGATTCCTTTTCCTTTTCTTGCTCTTCTTCTTTTCTAAGAGTCATCTCGTGAGTAAGGAGCTTTCCATTGAGCTCATATATGGACACCTTTCCTAAGTTCTCATTAACTTTTTCTATACTTGCCACCCTTGAATTATAGTTCTTGAGTGGTAGAACCTTGAGGATCTTGTTGTTAATGTCAACAAGCTCATAGTTCTTACTTAATTTACATAAGTTGTTGATGATGGTGAGAAGCCAGTTAGTCATATCGGTGATGCTCTCATTTGGCTTCATTTTGAAGAGTTCATATTCTATCACTAAGAGTTTGATCTTTTTGGATTTAACTTGCTTAGTATCCTCATGATAGTTCTCCAAGGTCTTCCAAATCTTATAAGTGATAGGGAGGTGTTGAACTCTATCACATTCCTATCTAGAAAGTTAGCTAAGGAGGATGACCATTACTCTTTTATTTTACCACTTGCTTTTCTATGAGCTTACACTCATTCATCTCTATCAAATGGAATGTCTACACCATATTTTTTCCTGCATCAACAGTCTCCATTGATTTCTCACACAATCCCACACATCCATTATGTCGCTATCTAAATATATCTTTATCTTATACTTCCAATGGGCATAATCAAACCCATCAAAGTATGGTTTAAGATGGTGGATACCTTATTGGCCATCTTGAATCTTTAACTCACGCATTTAAGTTTGAATTGTGAGTACTATGCTCTGATACCACTTGTTTGCTCTTATGAACTAAGAAGGGGCGGTTGAATTGGTGAATTAAAGGAAAGCTGGGAAATAAAGATTTTGATAATAAAGGAAAGAAGGGTAAGGAAGAAGAAACACAAAAAATTATAGTGTTTTATATATTAACCAACCCTATATCCGCTCCACAATCTCCAATTGGGTATTCCAATCTATTACAATGAAGTTTTCATAAGCTTACTCAAACTTAATGTTTTGAGCTCACACCAAACCTTACAATTTGTGCTTTATAAATTACACACAGCCCTCGGCTAACTCGCAAATTCAAGCCTAAGTGTTTCGGCTAATAGTCAAACCTCATTAGAGCATTTAAGCTTTTACAACAACTAAAGATTGTTAAAAATGATTACAGGAAGAATTAATGCATAATCGTATAAGCTTTTGGAGGTTCTTGGTCGACCATTAAAAGTCATTTGAGGTGGTTTTTATACCCTAACAACTTCAAGGAGCCGTTGCTCATTCTTTCATAAAACTTCACCAAACATTTTCTTTGGACAGTGCATTAAATGCACTGTCAGGGTGCAAATCGGGGTCGCGAATCTTGAAAAGCCTCCAACGGCTATCTGACATAGTACTGAGGCATTGGTTGCTTTGAAAATAACCATTGGCGTTTTGTAACTGTCACAATGTTTCATAAATCTCGCGATTGCTCCTTCCATGAGTACAGTCGTGATTCTCAGCCTTTGAACCCTTTTTGTCTATACTTTAGAAGTTTCTATTTTTATGGTCGTGTCTTTTGGAGTGCGATCGTAATTTTCATTAAATGGAAAATAGATGAAGGCTAGGAATAAGAGCAAAAACACAAGATTAAGAATGAAAATAGAGTTTAAAGAGAGAAAGATATAAACACCTTATTTATAGAGGTTGGACCCTCAAAATCTATATCTTCTCTTCAGTCGCAATTGAGAATTTCAATCCATTAATAATATACTTTTGATGTAGATTACACTTTTGTGTTTTACAAATTCACATACAACTTAACTCAAATATTTTTTATGGCTCATATTTAATGTCACAATCTAAATTTTTCAACTTCAGTTACAAGAGTAATACTTTGCTAAGAATCAATTAATTATAATGGAGAGAGAAAATGGTCGTCTTGAGATTGATTCACAATAATGGAAGTTCAAATATTTACTCGGTTAACCCTATTGTAAAATAATGTATTTACACTTCTAAGGAAAGAAGGCTATTAAAGCTTTATTTAATATAAACTTTTCCGTTAGACAACTTTAATAAATGCAGTATTACATGCACGGCACTATCTGTTGCAGGCGCAAATTTTATGGGCTTGCTTGGTGTCACAGGCGCACTTGATGTCTCATAAATGCAACACTGTCCTATGTTTTGCTTTTAGTTCTTTTACATAGAAAGAGTTCGTTTAATTTTGAAATATTTTTACTTGGGAGGCACATTAATTTATATGCCTTCAATCGTTTTTCAATCATCAAAACATAAGGATATTAATATTCTCAAGGTTCAACATATCTTTTTATAATTTTATTTGAGCAAGTTGTTAGAAAAAAATAAGCATATAATAAGGAATGGTTTCAATCAATGAGACTTATATATATATGGATATCCATTTTTACCTATGGAGCAACTATAATAACATTTTGCTGATTTAATTTATAATTTTTGCCCAGTTAATTTTGGCTCCATTTTATTCATAGGTGCATATCTTATTTTGAGATACGTAGTAAATTTGAGTCTTTTTTCCTAGGTATAATAAAAAAAAAGCTTTAGCTTTATTGGTTCAATTTTTTATTAATATTCTTTATAAGCTTTTACTTTTTATTATTATGTACTGTTCAAGAGATGAATTGAGTCGGCCAGTCAAGTCTATCTTCAAAAACCATCTATTTTCTCTAATTTGATATCTTATAGTATTATAGCCATAATTACATCCATGCTTAAAAGATTATGAATAGTATTTTAAAATCAAACGAGTAATTGAACCAGTCAAGATGCCAAAAATTAATTTAATTTAGTGGATCGATTTGACCAGTCTAACAAAAATTCAATACAGTTATATTGCAGTTTATGATATTGTATAAAATTGTAAATGTATTAATAATGTATGAAATTGCCATCTATTGTACTCCAATTAGCAGGTTAAACAAGATTTATATGAATTTCAAGTTTTTAGTTATCACCTTGACCAAATTGACCATTAGTTTCGGATCAAACCGGTTGAACTAGCTAGTATGGCTTTAAAAAAACATTAGGTATGTTTAAAGCTCGTAAATGGTATGTATGATTGAAGCTCATAAATGGTATGGATTCGTGCATTAATAGGAGTTGGGAAATTATTTAGGTTTTGGTGGGATTTATGTAGAAATATATGGATGACTTATTACGCACAAACACTTTCTTTGTATTAAATAAAATTTAGTACACACACCTCACTAATGGACAATCTATTTCACACACAATATACATAATCACTAATGGACAACCTCATAAATACTTGTACTTTTTATAAACTGGTACACACCTCACTAATGGACAATCTATTTCACAGAAAATATACATAATCACTCACACTTTCTTCACCTTATGTTACTAGCACATACTCTGACTCGTTACACTTACTATATTCCTTTTCATAGACAATGTAAAGAGCAGGCTCCTTAAATAGTTTTGTAAAGCTGGTAACGATAGATTTTCTCAATACAAACTACCAATTAAATGGTTCCTTACTCCTTAATTAATTTTTGTAATTGGATAAATATGTAAGTTTTTAGAGAAAGAATTCACTAAATAATTACAAAGAAAGAGAGAGACAGTGCTTCAACGATTCCCCTTACCGACTACTCTCTTTTAATGTACATGTTTACTCATTATACCAAGTTACTGTATAAAGTCTTCAAACTTTGCATTATTGATCCCTTTAGTAAATGTATCTGCAACTTGGTTTTTAATCTTGACATACTTCATCTTTGTCTCTCCATGCATAACTTTTTCTCGCACAAAATTGATAATGTACTTCTACATATTTGGTTCATGCATGAAATACTAGATTCTTAGTCAAGTGGATGGATGCTTGATTATCGCAATGTAGTTGTACCGAGTAATTAATAGGTTGATGGGCATTCCTAATAAGTTGCATCATCCATGTATACTCTTAAGCCGTCATAGCTACTTTGCTCCCAATACTTGATAATGATATTGCCATTTGTCTTTTTTCGCACTAATAAACAGCCCCGTGTCAACACAAAGCACATATCATGTAGTTGGATGCCTTGTATTATGATCTCCAGCATACTCCATATTGCAATACCCAACTACCTCATTTTTCCTTCCTTTTTGTATAGTATACCATAACCAATGGTACCTCTAACATATCACATAATTCTCACAGCTTTTAGATGAGGCTTATTCAGCGTATGCATGAATTGACTCACTATATGATATATCCGACCTTTTGAGATTTAGGTGGATTAGACTGCCACTAGTTACATATACCTTATAGCATCCTCCAAGTCCTTTCTCTCAACCAAGGATAACTTTATATATACCTCCATTGGAGTTGAAGTAATTTTGCATTCTAGTATCTTGTACTTCTTTAGGAGATCCTTAGTATACTTTTATTATCATAAAAAGAGTCTACCCTTGGTTCGCTCAACTTCAAAGGAAATGCTTTAGAGTCTTCTAAGGCTTTCATTTGAAAGCGTAATGATAAGTTGGCTATGATTTAATACATCTCCATTTTGGCGTCTTTTGTGATGATAAGATCATCTACATAGACTAGTACTACAGCCAAGTTACCACTTTGAGCTATTATAGAAAAAATCAGTGTCTGTTGGTGCCAATATATAATCACTTTAGATTAGAAACTATGTTATCTTCTCATACCAAGCTCTTAGTGTTTACTTCAAACCATGGAGTGCCTTATTTAGCTTGCATACATAGCTTGGATGAGTCCTGCTCTCAAGCCCTAGAGGTTGCTCCATGTATATTTCTTGATCCAACTCTCCATGTAGGAATGCATTTTATGCATCCATATGTTAGAGCTTCCAATCCTTATATGTAGTTAAGGCAATTGATCCATCAAGATAACTTTTTACTTTATAAACCCATTGATAGGATATCAGCTTCACTTCTTTGAACTTCAAGACTAATTCCCAAGTCTCATTTTGCTTTAAAGCTTCTATTTCCTTTTCCATAGCTATCCTTGCTTTTTGCTTGAGGATGCTTCCTCATATGTTACAGGCTCTTTTGCTTTACCATCCTTAATGATTGTTGCATTAGCATACTTATAGGATTTGGTTTGTGTTGCTTTTTTTTTCTTTATAGATGTGGCCCAATATGTATTGTACCTTCAACATTTTAGATTTCCTCAAACTAGCTGCTTCTTCTTGTTTTTGGTATTACACTCTTGTACGCCATGGAGACTTGGCCTTTTCAGGGGACTTAGTGTGTTTGAGTGACTTATCACTAGCTATTTCTTTGTCTAATTCCACCTCCTAAGTGATTCATTCAACCTCTTCATCTTGTTCAAATATTTTCTGTATTTTCTCAATTTCTTTTGAACATAGTAAAACTACTGCTTGAGGAGATTATCAAGATAAAAGCCTCATTAAATCTTCTTGTTGTAGGATCATAATAATTTCACTGTGTTCTTTGATTGTCATAACCCACAAAATTCACCTTATTGCTTTGTTATCAAACTTGATATGCAAATAGTTAGGTATAAAATCATAATATACACAACCAAAAACTTGAAAGTGATTTATAGTGGTATAGCAACTTGTCGATCATGTGCACATTCGTCTTCATGCACTCTGCCCAAAATCAAAGTGGAACATTCTTTGTATATGGAATACTTTTACGTATCTCTGCAAGGTGTTTGTTCTTCCTTTCTGCTACTGCATTTTTTTATGGAGTGTGAAGACACTTTAGTTATTATCGTATCTTGCAATCAAGTAAATACTTCTAGAACTCATTTGAAGTATATTCGCCTTCATTGTCGGTACATAGGCGTATAATTCTCTTATCAACTTCTTTTTTAGTTTTCTCCTTAAACTCCTTAAACTTGCTTAAGGCTTCTCATTTCTCCTTCACAAAGTATATTCATACATACCTTGAGAAGTCAATAAAGGCTATCATACACCAAAAACCATTGATGGTAACTTTACATGTCTAAAGATGTATGAATAAACCAACTCGAGAGGCTCCTTCGCTCCATACTTAGAATCTTCATATGGTAATTAGTGTGCTTTCCCATATTGACATCCAACACATACTATATCCTTTCAAACATCGAGTTAAGAAAGTCCCTTGAGCATAAACTTATCCATCATTTCTTTCAACTTATGATAGTTCATGTGTCCTAGGCGTGCATTCCATACATCAATTGTCTCATTTATCCTTGTACTATCAATATAGAGTGGTAGTGCTGACATCACATCGACAAACTCTAGCTTTTGTCCTTGCATCAGTAGTGTGCTTGTTAGCTACATTGATATACTTTCACATCTTTTAGCTCGAATACCATATAGTTCCTCGAGGATGTAAGTTGTGATATAGATGTTAAGTTCTTCTTCATACTAGGTACATAGAATACATTATCCAGTGGCATTTTGTCTTGAATTATAATGTGGCACTACCATCATCTTGCCAATATGAGTGATGCATAGCCTTAAGTTGTCTGTAGTGATAACAACTCATCCCCCTACATACTATGTCATGCTTGATAATTATCTTTATCTCATATCTTATGGTTAGAGAACCAGAGTCTACTATCCAATCATCATTGTAATTGATTGATTTAGCACTCACTATGATAAAATGCTTGATCCTTTTTTAGATTAGTTATAAGGAGGGTGTAAACTCATTAGAGTCACCTATTATTAGTTCTAAAATGGCACATAAACCTGAAAATCCATTTATCTTCACTTTCAACTTGAGGCTTAGTGCATATTGCAACATTTCTTTATGCTCTTCTACATTAGTAGTCTCGAGTATAGTGACCTCATTTGTTGCAATTGTCGCACTGATAACCATTCTTATGACGACCAATTTGGTCCTTTGGCTGATGGTTATGTTGACCTTCCCTTGTTGCTAGTTCCTTCCTTGATGATGTTTCTACCACTCTTCTTGTTTTGGTTTTCATGTGTTCCTTAATCTCGCAAACGTAAGAAATTACCTTTTTTATTGTTGAAAAGGGTCTTCTTCTTTTCCCTTAATTAAAACTTTACACATTTGTTTATCTAAATCTTTCTGATTTGTTAATACATTCTCTAACTCATTTAAAGACGGCTCTTTAGACCATCTACGAGTTACCGAGACCCTATAACATCTTGTCTTTATAGTTTGATTTTAAAGATCTAATTTGAAAGTTCTTAACATAAAGTTTTAACTTTGTTAAAGTATTCACTCACTATAAATATCATGATGTAAGATTGACCATAGCTCGTTCTTGAGTTATTGTAGTTTGGTGTCATTCGTCTCATCATATAATCCAGCAAAAGTGTCTCATGCCTTCCTAGGTGTCTTCATGTCCTTGATGCATTGAAGCAAATCATCTTCCACCAATACAAACAAAGCATACATGGCTTTATCGGCCTTGACCTTGCATTTTCTTAAGGTCATCTTGGTTTGTTGGAGGTGTCATCTCACTCCTTTCAATAATTTTTTATAAATCTTGACTGATCTGGTAGAATTGCATAAGAGTACTCCAAACGCTATAATTATTACTATTAAGTTTTTCAAAGCTACTTACCGAACTGGATATATCTATTAATATGACTTAGTTGTTTGGTAAAAAACCAATGAGTTTTACAGTCCCAAACTGCACACTAGTAGCACCTCAGTATAACACAATCCCTAATTACGTACTCATAAAGCACTTAGGTCCCAAACCACCTGCTCTAATACTACTTATAGAATAAATGTGAAGGATTCGATTGCACACAAAAACTTATTTTATATTAAATAAAATATAGTACAAAATACTTGCACTCCTTATAAACTCCTTATAAACTAGTAAGCACACCTCACTAATGGACACTATTTCATTCACTTTCTTCACCTCACGTCACGAGCACATACTCTCGCCTCGTTATACTTATTATATTCTGTTTCATACACAACTTAAATAGTTCTGCAAATTCGTTAACCACCTAATTTGCCAATACAAACAACCAATCAGGTGGTTTCCTTACTCAATTGGTCTTGTTTTAAATTGGATAAACATGTAAGAAAGAATCTCTGGACAATTGGAGAGAAGGATATAGGGGGTGATCTTCAACATTTTATTAATTAAAGAATTAAGATCACATTCAATTATCCTAGATTGACAATTTGGTGCAGACACTGTATGAACACATTAAAGGGTTTGATTTCTATCTTGGATATAATTGCCATCTGATAAGTTCTAGGATAATGCAATTTTTTATTTAAGAAAAAGCAAACGAAGATGAACAAAATTCGAAATTAGACTACATGTTCAGGGTATTTGCGTGCTGATGTTTGGCGACTGTCAGAATTTGGGGAAGACAGCAATTTCGAAACATCAAATTGGATAGACAAGTTGATACAATTTCTTACAATTTCAACTTCCATCCATATTGATACAAACTCAGCTACGGTAAATGCTTAGTTCCTCTGTGGACTTGAGGTTGGATAAAGATCATGATCGACCGACGGCTCAGAATTGCTTCTTCCTTTCGATTGATTGCTCCTTGTAGTTGGATCCTTTTTCCCGTGCGGAGTAAATGGGGAAAGCCCCGGATCCTCATAAAGAGTCACTCCTGTGTCATTGCTTTGAAAAAATGCATCTTCATCCTGGGTCTGAACACCTTCAAGTAATTCAACCACCTGGCTCATCAGGGGTCTCCCTTTTGGATTTTGGCTAAGGCATTGATATGCCAAATTGGCAACTTTCATTGCCGTTTTAACCGTGTACTGCCCTTCCATTCGTGGGTCTAATATCCTCAGAACCTTCTTATTATGGTTCAGAAGTGGTCGTGCCCACTCAACCAAGTTGTGTTCTCGGCTTGGTCTGCCCTTATCCAATGCCCTCCTTCCAAGTAGCAATTCAAGCAGCACTACTCCAAAACCATAAACATCACTTCGGGCAGTTAAGTGCCCTGCTCAGATCAATAATTGTAGTTAGTTCCAAAAAAACTTAATTTCTGCTACAAGCATTTGATTGCAAATTGGAAAATGCAAATGCAAAAAAGAGCTATGAATCTCTGAAATGATGTTGCCATAAAAGGGGACAAAGAATACAACAATAGCAAATAAGTGCTCAACCTTATCCAAAATTTCAATCTTTACTCTCCTTCAACCTTTGCTTCAGGAAAAGAGAGGGGAACCATAAATGTATCTCATATACCAGGCAGCTGATATCAGATTATGGCCTACATGAATTCCATTACTTTAAGTGAAAAAAGAATCTTTGTCAAGCAAGGGGGTATTTCTTTTTCTTCTTTTTCTTTCTCCCCAAGTAAAACATGGAAAATAAGATTGTTTCAAGATCAATTTATCAGATGCACATGGCACATCAATCACATACAACAGAAGTCACTAATGCTATGCATCAAATACTACAGAGAAAGTAACAGTGATATTTGTGCTTTGCCTTTTATGCTTGGCAGGCAATTAAAACTTTTCAAGATTTACCTACCCACCAGCACACACCCTATAGAAAGAGCTGTGTTTAAAATTGTATAAGTTACAGCGACATGTCAGCATACTCACCGGTCATTACATATTCAGGTGCAGCATATCCATAAGTACCCATGACCCGTGTTGATACATGTGTCTGATCTCCCATTGGTCCATCTTTTGCAAGCCCAAAATCTGAAAGCTTTGCGTTGAAGTTCTGCATGTTGTACCATAATTCAGGAAAGGGTGTGGTTGTTCCCACTTTAAAAATATTAATAACACTTCATTTCATCTTTTTCTTTAATCAAATGACTAAATTAACCATTCTTTCGTAATTAACTATAAATAAATACCAAGCGTCTCTGAGCTATATAATAATTACTAGTAAAATGAAGAAAAAAATTAATTAATTTTAACTCTTTTAATCTGTTCTTTAATTTTTTTTAAATTATTGGTTTAAATAATACTACTTTTTAGCGCAATGTTTTATAATACTGCATTGTTATATAATTTTAATTTTTTTTTAAATCATCAGGTATTCTACCTAGGATTAGGCACAACTTAGCAAAAACTTAAAGTTAAAGATTTAATAAAAATTTAGGCAATAAATTTATCAAGCTTACATAAAAATTATATTACTAAGCTTTATTGCTCATAAAAGTGTTTGGCATAACAATAGTTATGACTTTTCCTGATGAAAGGTAAAATATGGATAATATAGCCATCTCATCAAAGAAAAGAATAAAGTGGAATGATTTTAAGATCTCTGTAGTGGGAGTAACCACACCCTTCAGGAAAGGGACAAGAACAGAGTAAAACTGCCTCAGAAACAGGCACTAACTTTTAGACAACTTAAATTGTTAACCTCATTTAGTCTAATGATATTATTTGTTGCTAAGAGAAATTCCAATTAGTCATTGCTATTAGCCCTCCCTGGCTTTTCTTTTCAAGGGGCATCGACTGCAATTTGACACTTTTCCTGCAAGGATCTCTAGAATTAAATGATCTTGGTAATTCTAATTAGGAGATCAAATCCCATTAGGGATGGAAGTGCAGGAAAGCACTAATAGGATGGAGCAAGCAAGAGGCCAAAAAACGAACTCAAAAGATCTGGGAAGAAAATTGTCCCAGAAGTGAACTATTGTGGAAAATTAACAAGACTTTTAGATTCCAAAAAAAATAACCCTTATATGAGGTACTTAATAGATGCACAAAATAGCAAGACTATAAGAAATGAGACGATGAGAAATAACCTATTTACTATAAGCAATGGTTACCAGTAACTAATGAATAACAAAGCAATGGCAACTCACCGAATCCAGTAGGATGTTGGATGTCTTAAAATCACGGTATATAATTGATCTTTCAGCACCATGAAGAAAAGCAAGGCCCTTGGCTGCATCTAAAGCAATCTTCAATCTTTTTGACCAAGTCAATATGCAACCCACTCCTAGCACCCACAAACACAGAAAGGATAAGAACAAATATTCTCTTTCTTGAGGCTTACTAAATGTATGCATTCTAACAAATAGATTACTGCAGGATACTATAATCCAACACGATGTTCAGAAAGGATGAGTAGAGGGAAATATAAGATTTTAAGAGGAATCTTTTGAAAATATATGTTTTAAAAAGTAGTTAAACCAGGACAGAGGAAATTTGGGAAGATGAGTCTCCCACCAAACCAATAAAATACTCCTGCTTAAGGAGCACAATCAGGTGAAACTGATTAATATTACTCAGTTATCCCTGGTAAAATTTTGTGATTAAAAAAAAACAGGGATATAATTTCCATTGTGGCATCAATAATACCTATTTATCTACATCCGTACTTCTCAATTGTCCCTTATATGCAAACAGGAGAATTCAACAGGAGAATTCAAAATAAATTTAACCTCCTCATTAGTTTCCTCTTATTTCCTTCCCTTCACTTTCTGACACCTCATCATTTTGCACTAAGTAGTAGCAATGAGGTAACAAAAACAAGGAGTCATGGCAAAAGAATTCCTTGGATGCGTGATTCAAAATTAGCATATAACGAAGTTACACTGATGGTATTGCAAGTCAGCCATATAGACTCGTACATATGTACGTAAACAATCATCGTCCTCCGCCTATATGTATTTCATGGTTTGAATTTTGAAACACTTCTACAGTAACCGGCCAAACTACAATATATAAGCATAAATTCTTTATACTATAAAGTGTTTTGATAGCCATATAAAAAATACAAATAATATTTTCTTCTTATTTTCTAGTGCTTCATACAAAAAAGATACAAAAGCACACAGAACTAGTTCTTTAGCTGTTAACTAGATGTTCTACTTATGTATTAACTTGCTTACATCTCTCTGTTCTTTTTCTTTTTTTCATTTTAATGATGTTGAATTGGGGGAAGGGGAGGTTGCACTTGTACAAGTGATATAACTGTTTTAGTTACTAGTCATATTTTGACCATCCATAATTAAATTGCTACAAAAATATTTCAGTTTTAAATTTTAACGGCTACAACTATGGTTATATTATTGTGTTTTGCAACGTGAGTCTGCTGTCTTAATTAAGCCAGCAAAGCAATTCACTGAAACCTACATGGGTCAAATAGTTCAAATAAAGCTTAGATTTTTAGATACGTCCTTGGGAAAGTTCATGAGATTTAGCCAGAAGCCATCTATAGTTCCATGAGACATAGGAAATAGAACTGTACTGCGACATGTGCAACTTGATTGTGTTGAATCAATGAGTTGCAGTTAGAGAGCAGCCCTATAATTTTAGTGCAGCGGTTTCTAAGGTGAGTTTAGACACATGAGATTTTCATGCCTATCTAGCTCTAAAAAACTGCACATAAATGAGGATTGGATATGATAGAAATTCTAGAAATCCATGATGGATCATAAAGATTTGAAAGAGGCTTGTGCGCTTTTGGATTTAGGTACCAAATTATCCAAGCATTCATAAGAAACTAACTGACACTTGGAGAAACCTTCTAAATGCTTTTGCAATGAAATAGCACTATTACAAGCTCCATGCAAAATCAACAGCCCAAAAATTGTTTCCCAACTTAGAATTCTTTAAACTCAATACCAAACAAGCTAATCCAGTGAACTTGCAATTTTTTATAGCAGCATATAATCGCTTTAGAATCACAGTTGACACAATGATGTTAACGCAGATTACAAATAAATAAGAAAATATCTAGGCTATAGAGAATTTTTTTTTTCCAATACACAATAAATCATTACTTCTCACACTTCCAAAAAAATCCTTCAGTAAGTTAAAAAATAAACACTATTAAGATGGTCGCTACCCTAATTTTATGTGTATTTTTCACACATCTTATGTGCTTTTTAAGAGGCCGTTTTTCAAATTCAGTTAACCAAATAAGTATTCGATGTTAAATTTGGTAATTTAGATTGATTATATTACTGCTTCTCTAAGATAGTTCACTAGATCAAAGGTTTAATTTACTCCAAACATCAAGTCCTTTAGTCCACATTTCTGTTTAGATTTGTGAGAATGAGGCAAAATTCAGCTCTATCAACTTTCCTGAACATAAATTATCAGCTGCATTCTCAAACTTACCTCTCTTAACATAATATTATGGTATAAATGAGACTTTTCCATCTAATGTGATGAATCTATTCTCTGATGTATAAGTTCTAAGACACGCTGTTAAAAGAACCCCTCACACACGGCCATGATTCATAGTTGCAACAGCCACTTACTACGAAAAAGATGTTTCTCCAAGCTCCCACTTGCCATGTACTCATAGACCAATAGCCTGTGTTCATCTTCACAGCAATAACCAATTAGCTTCACAAGATTTGGGTGACTAAGTTGCCCTAGATAATTGACTTCCGCCTGCAAGGAAAACAGTAATTCATAAATACAAACAGCCAGAAGCCTTCTCTTTGCAAGTGAATTTTTTAAAACAGAAAAGCTCCTTTTTAGTTAACGAAAACAGCTAATTAAAACCGAAAGAAAAGGAATGACCATCTCTTACATCTGTACGCTGAAATCTCTCTCCTAAATACAGGAAAATGTGTTTTTCATATAAAAATTTTTTAGTTCCAAAATGCCAGGAAATGTGATACAAGATTCCTTTCTTTTGAATAGAGTTTCACCTGAATGATGTGAAGTTGATTTCAATTGAATAATGATTCTCTAGCCATTATCCTAGCTTAGTTTAGTTATGTGATGTGACCATAAATGCCTGTCAAGCAAGCTAAAAGGAAAATTCCATAAACTGCAATTACACCAACTGTACCAGCAGGAACGAATGTTGGCAGCTAAGTAAAGAATCTTCCCGCAAAAAGAACCATAAAAATGAAAGCTTTACGGTGGATGTGAGGAAATCCTTGGACAGACTAAATAAGAAATGATTGGATGCATGGGGAAGGTAGAGGTAGAATAAATTGATGAAAATAAGGAGGGAAGGATATCTGCAAATGTTTTACACAAAGTAAATCTTTAATTAAACTAGGGCAAGGAAGCAAGCAGAGTGAGATAGTAGAAAAGCCAAGCCAAAAGGCAGACATAAAATTATGTGACCTTAAGTAGTAAACAACGCTTTAATCTCGCTATATGGTCGATGATATGGCTTAAACAGGGAGGAATGTGTTACCCGTCAACTAGATTTAAAATTTCAATAAAACTTTATTGAGATGAGACATTATTCCTTTGGCATAAATTCATAAATATACACTTAGCAAATGCACATATCGAAGAGAAATGCCTCTCTAAGAAAGAAATTAAGAAAAAAGTTAAGAGTATTAATTTTATTCCAAAACCATGACACATGAAGATACAAGTAATGCAAGCACTTTAACAGTTATGTTCGATTAGAAAATGGAATAGATTCTAAGACTCAAATGGAACTTGTGGCTTAGAGAAATGTTCAAAGGAAAATCTAAATAAAGGCCATTAATCATAGTAGTATGCATGAGTGCAAATGGACAACCCAACTATGTAACTCATGGAATGTACGGTGTTAGCAATAATCATTTGTAGATTCTTTTTTACTCTCTTCGCAATCAGACAAAAAATAAGCCTTTTCTGCCTATCTATGAAGATATTTTATATACAACATAGGATTCCTAAGAAGATAGAAGTTTAGATTTTAGACAATCTATTGCACACCTATTCTATCATCACAATAGCCCCATATCTACCATTATTTGCTATGACTAAAAAAATTGATCTACTTGTAAGTTCAAAATTTAATATGAAAAATTTCCTAGAATCTTTAATTGGTGCAACTATAAATTGTAAGGGAACTATCCACGCAGAAAAGAAAATGATAAGACAAATACCAGCCATTCTCTGTCACCTTGTAACCCATCAGGATTAAGCTCTTTAATGGCGACGACTATGGTCTCATAGCCAGGCCTTACGCTCGCATCAATGACACCCTTATAAACAACACCAAATCCACCCTCGCCCAGAATATAGTCTGGTCTGAAATGCTTCGTGGCCAATGTCATTTCTTCATATGTAAAGATATCAACATTACCATATCCAGGACTCTGGCGAAGGTCAGTGACATTCTTGGGGACCAACTGATTGCTGCTTGCACTTTTGGCCCCAATTGAGTCTGGCTTGTTTAGTTTACTTGGAGAGTGGTCAAAATCTTCTCCTGCTTTAGTTTCATCAGATATATTAATAAGCAACCATATATGTTCTAGCTACTACTAGACAGCCAAATTTACTTAAATCCTTTTCTTGAGCATTCACAAATCACAAAATGACTTGTATCATTCTCTTTCAACATGCCCCTATCATTGTAATACTTCAGTTCACTTTTGGTTTTACAATACATGATGAAAACAATAACTAACTCGAACATGTTCATTTTGTTGCCCTTAAATCCATACAAATGCCAAATCTCACTAGCATATAAAAACTTCCTCATGGGGTACATTTCTATATTTGGTATTGCATTTGTTATAAACATTAGTACTACAAATGAGAGTACTCGAACTTGAGAACTTGCTCAAATAGAGATATATAACTGAGGTTAAGCCTGTGAGTGCATTTGTTATAAACATAATTGATAAAGCATTTAACTGATACTTAAACTGCCAGTCACATATCATTGATGTAAACCCGCAATATACTCTTTTAACAGCTTCCAATATACAAACCAGATTTTAATTAATGCCCCATATTTATGCTTATATGATGATAAATAAAACAAAGTACCCTTTGCTCTATGTGCAAACAGCAAGAAAACACATGTACATAAACAAAACCCATTTCTTAAATTAAGCTTAATATAAAGAAAAGACAGACTTCAACAAAAGAATTGAAAGAATTACCATATAGGATTACTTTTTTGATGATATATAAATACCTTTTTTGGCAGAAGATAAATGTGGTTGTTGTTGAGACAGTTGCTCATTCTCGATACTGAAACAAATACCCATTATCCTTCGTGACCTTAATCCAAACCTCGATCTATTGCATTTCATCTTCCCATTTTAGACATTTAAAAGAAGTTTAACCAAAGAAAACACCCAGATGGTTTCCTTTCTGTACAGATAAATACACTCAAATGGCCGCTGGCTCCGATCTGGGTATTACCCGCAACACAAATGGGTCAACCGGAAGTTCAAAGACTAATCCAGCAATAAACTATGAAAAGAAAGGAACCAGTTGATCGTACAAAACCAAGAAGAGCTAGACTTATTAAAAAAGAAAAAAAGTTGAAAATTGAAGAGAGCGGATGATTGGTTAAAGATAATGAAATCAATAAATGAGTTTTGGTTTGAGAGAAGGTTTTTTTTCTTTTTCTTTTTGGTGTACTGAGAGGAGGTTTCTTTGAAAGAACAGCCGCCAAAAGCGCCAAAGCGAGCGGGCCCCTCTCTTTGCCTCCTTCCAACTTTTTTTTTCTAATTTCCCTTTTGCCATTTTCTTTCACCGAGTTTCCCTTGAGATTTGTCTGAAATTTGACCTATTTAAATTATAAAAGTAAAAGGAATAAATAAATAAAATTACACCATGATTTTATTCATTAATAATTTTTAATAGATGACTATCCCCAAGAACTAAAAAAAATATGTAACTATAGATCGTATCATAATTATATATAAAAGAATAAAGTGGGATATATAAATCTATTAAAATAATTTTATTAATTATTTAACTAATTAAATTTGATAAATAATGTTAATAATTTATTAATTTAATATTTGATTTTAAAAGTTCAAATCCATTAAAAATTCTAAATATTGAATATAAAGCAGAATTTCAAAAAAAATAAGAATTTAAATTTAATAAACATAATAGAAAAAGTGACTATACTTTTTAATGGATTAGGACTATTTTGTATAATAAAATTATAAATTTAACTACTTAAATAAAATTAAATAATTAATTTTTATTTTCATTTTTTATATAAATATAAAATATGATTATCAAAAATAATTATAAAATAAAGTACAAAGTAAAAATTATTTATAATTGATTTTAATTAGGATAGAACTCATGATTCTAAAATAAAAAATATTTTTTAATTTATTAGATAAGAAAGTATTAATATATTAAAGAATTTAAGTAAATTAATTTATTATTAATATAAAATTATTAACATATTATAATTTTTTATTAATCCTACTAGATAACGTAATAAATTAAAATTATATTTATAATTGTATTATGAACTCATTTGAGTCTGTGGGCGGCGATTTCAGACACCCTACAAGACTTTTCAACCTAATCGGGAGCATGCTAACCAGTCACAAAGATTAGCGCAGAGATAGGAGTCGCCATCCGGAAATTTACTAGGACATTTTTACTAATAAGTGACGTTTCTTGATTCCATACGGAAGCTTACATCACAAATCCAAAGATGGATTCGGAAACCAACTTCCTTATTTGTATATATTTGTCTTTAATTTTATTATTTAACCGGTTATTCCTTATAAATGTAACAATTATATATTACACATCAAGTAATATAGCATGTGATATCTACCTAAATCTAGCCCATTTTATTAAAGTCCAATCCATACTCAAAGTTATTAACCTAACTTACTAGTTAATTATATACACGGCCCACCTAGTTTAGCCCGATTACAAATTATGCTTTGATTTCCGGCCTTTTAGCTTAATATACTACTTTTTATGAAAATGCTCAATTCAGTGATCTTAAAGCTAATATGATCCAATTTAACTTAACTAAAGCATGGCAAAACTCATTAAATCTATATTGATTTTAAGGCCAATTACTATTAATTTACCTAATGGACTACAATTTCATGCTAGGTCCAATTTTAAAGCCTATGTTTATATGTCAGTTTTAATTAGACAATCACACAATAGATATTTAGCATCCATTACAGATAAAGCAAAAAATAAAAGGCAGAAAATAAATCTAACTATTACAACCCGCCTACAACTAAAAATTGGAAAAAAAATCCTAAAACTAAGTTACAGTATATAAAATCGCCAAAAATACTTCAAAAACTCAAAAATTAGCCTAAAATCATGCATAGCTGATCAGCTCAACACAAAGCCGAATCGGCTCTAGAGGCTTCGGATGGCTTTCCAGTAGTTTTTCTTAATTTTTCGCGCTCAGAACCTATTTTTCATATGCATAAAGGGTAAAAGTTTAGTTAGAACATGTAAAATTAACAAAAAAAAAATGAAATATAATCTAATTCTATTTACTATTCATTAACTAATCAAATTCAAACCCCAATCAAATCAAATTCAAAACCAATAAAATCAGCATGTTAAATAGAAAGGAATTCTAGTCTAGTCATATGAATCATATGAAATAAACATCAATAATTAAAAAAAAAAATTTGTAATCATGTTTCTATAAACAAAAAAAAAATAATTGAAGAAGAGATATTGATAACGTGGATGTAGGAGAACCCTTAAGTTGTCACCGTTAGTAGTTGCTCTACGAGTGTCAAGAGGAAGCTGTTGAATCAAAAAGTAGTTAGGCATCCAGTTCTGCTTTGGGATTCAGAAAAGTTATTGTCATTCTTCAATAGGTTTCCTAATTTGGGAGCTCTTTTCTTAGTGACTTGCTAAGGGCTAATTCTCTGTATATGTCCGATAAAAAGAAATTTTGAGGAATCTTGTTGTTACTCTCTACTCTGCTATCTATGCTATGCTAGGCTTTGCTAACCCTAGACCTAGGGTGCATCCATTTATTTATAGCAATAGAGTTTGGAAACCTAGAAAATACTGATAAGTATGCAATTATTAAAAAAAAAATATTGTAATTATCCCTCCCATTTATTAGATTAATATCAAATAAAAAGGGATTAAATCTTTTATATTCAAACAATTATCATTAAAAATATTTAAAAAATTTAATAATTATCATAAATACTTTCTAAAAACTTGTCTTTTATCAATTTTTGATATTTTAGGTCAAAAATATATGTGAAACAACGTCAGATTTGAAAAAATGGCGAATCAACATTATGTAGAGCCAATCGGCTATGCATAAAGTCGATTCGGCTCTATGCTAAGCTGATTGGCTCTATGTAGAGCCGATTCGGCTGTGCACAGAGCCCATTGGCTCTAAGGAATAAAAGTTTGACAATTTAGTCCATGAACTTGTAAAAACTATCGTTTTACCCCTCAAATTCTATTTTCTATTAAGTAGGTCTAAATTGATTCTAGAAAAATAATTTTAAGTCCAATTATTCCCATCCTTCACTCAGATTCACCATTCCTTAATCTCCAAAGACTCGAAAAAGGTAATAATTTTTATTATCGGGTTTTTCGTAATTCCCTTAATATTTAAATTTGAAAAATGGATGCTAATAGAATCATTCTATTAAAAGTCCTAGACAAGTATAAGTTGTCTCGATTCGTTATGTGGGCCCGTGACCCGCACCTAGGGAATGGGTAGGCTTAAGGCCACCGAATCCCGTACTAAGCCTTACTAATCAATAATTCAAATAAAAAGCTAATAAAATATCATAATTCATGACTGACATGCCATAATTAAATCTATCTGATCTTAAAACATCATATGTTCATCATAGACCAGAAAAGTCACAACAATTTGGAAGTACTCTACTGCGGAAGGTCTAGAGTATATAATAACAAAATTATGGAAGTACAGGTCATTTATAAAAAGTCCGAAGGATAAGAAGTCGGACTGTCACAAATTTAGGACGACAAAGAACTCTAATTGTCACCTGAAAAATAAAACTAAGACTGTCAGTCTTGGGAGTGAGTTAAAATTAATTAATCTTGTGACTATAACAGTCTTCTCAGAAAATAATAATTATTACAATCAGTATAACATGCCATGTACATCAAATACGAGTCATACTATAATCATACCATAATCTTTAAAATAAAATACATTTTAACATTTGTGGGACGAGTGGCTCAATAGAACCCTAACCCCAATTACTAGTAGCCTTTGGGCTCTCTTAAATCCAACAGGTCTGGCGCCCAAAGAGCAAAGCTCGACTAGGGTCTTTACATCCAGCTTGAACACTTGATTCCCAACTAAGCCAGCGCTCAGAGAACATTGCTCGACCAAGGACCTTTCTCAACTTTAACAGCCTAGAGAGTTATACTCGACTAGAGCAAAATTCCATAATAACCTTGTTATATGTCTTTAATCATTACCAGTGCGCACGCGGTCCTGATGTAAGCCATCAGGTGGCATGTTCTACTGAAGCATCACCCCAATATCACAATCAACACATATATAATAATCATAGTCTAACATAATCATTCAACAGATACCGAAATAAAGATTTAGAAATTCAGAAAGACAAACATGCAATTTGTGTGTGGAAATAATAATAATGATTGTATTAATATAACATTAACTATCAAAATAACGATATAATATTACTGATAATAATATTAAAATTATTCTCAGTAATTAATAATTAAATGAAATTATTTATATTGCGATACTAGTAATCATATTAAACATAATTTCTAAAGTAACATATTAAATTTAGACTTGACAATAGTGTAGAGATTATGTGACTTTAACTCACAGTTCTAACGCGTTCCGCATTCTGCTCCTACGCCTCGGCTGGAGCTGGCGGGAAGGCTGGATTATCTAGTCATAAAAAATATTCAATTAATAGACATTTTTAAATTTTTCTTAGATCTAGACTCCTAGAGTAGAATGCCTAAAATTAATTTAGACTTGAAAAATCTGTCAAAAATTCGGCAGAACTTCCTATAAATTACAGATATTTCCCCTCCGTAAAACGGGTCCAGAACCTACTAAACACACATCAAATATGCTGAAATTAAATAACAAAAGCCAAACCACAAAGAACTGCATTATTATTTTTCCGACTCTGCAACACACCACAACACAATTAATTAAATTCAATTTATTTTTAAGCTAGCCATCACAAGCAATTACTAGCCACGATAATTTTCTAACATTACAACATAATTTTTTTCAGAATCTAAATAAAATTATACCGAATCGAAATTGTAATATTTCGCACGTCCGGAAAACACAGGGGTTCGGAAGCCGGTCCTGCCAACAGTGTCATCAGAATTCGAATTCAGAAGCGCCTGCGCTAAGCTCAAATTGCGGGGGGTCCGGAAGTACAAGAATTTCGGCTGAAAAGTGGTTGGAAGGCGCCAAATCGGGGTCGGAAAGAGGCTGCGTCGGTGACGCTTCCCGAGGCTGCCGACGGGAGATAGTCATTTCCGGGATTTTCGGGGGTGGGGAGTCTGTTTCCGGCGTCAGTTTGCTAAAAAGATGTCGGCAAGAGGGCGAACGACGAAGGCAGCCCCTTTACTCTTGACGGCGCCAGCAGAAAGGAGGAAGGGGAAAGAGAAGGACAACATGACATGAAAGGAAGGAGAAAGAGGAGGACGGCGTGACGCGGAAGGAATAGGGAAGGAGGTTGGTGGCGGCACGCAGGCGGCGGGGAAGGTGAGAAGCCGGCGAGAAGGAGAATAAAAGGGGAGGGAGAGAGAAAGGAGGAAGGAAAAAGAAAGAGAAGGAAGGAAAGAGGGAGAGAAGGGAGGGAAAAGGAAGAAAAAAAAAGGAAATATTTTTTTATATAACTATAATTATTATTATTATTATTATTATTATTTATTTATTTATTTTAAAAACAAGGTATTACATAAGTAATTTTTCTTTTTAGTAGATAGAGGTGACATTTAACAATAAATTGTAATGAACATATTCGAGAAAATAATAGTTAACCAAGACGACTAAATTTTCAAGACATTACTAAAATTCTTACTAATCAAGCCTTTTGTGAATAAATATTAAGAATCATTTATTGTGAACCTTTTAACTAAATTTCTATCTCTATCAAAAGTTTAATTAGTTATAAAAATAATTTATTATTTTCTAATAATTTATTATTTATAAATATTTATATAATTAGTAATCTCTTAATTAAAATCTTATATAATTTTGTTAAATTTATTAATAAAATATTTCTTTTAAAAACGAGAATTTAAATTTTGTAAAGTAGAATTTCAGTTATATAGAAAAATCATAAAATTTATTATCTTTAATTAGATATTAAACCAAAATAAAAGTATTATACCTATACAAGAATCATACTAATATAGGAGTTGAATTATTAATATTCACCTGCATTGAATATATGTGAAAAATTATTTATTTAATTTCGTAATGATAAATAACAAAATAAAATATTTGAAGAATAAAAAAACATACTTAAATTTATTTATTTAATAGCCACGAGCAATGTGTATTATTTAAAATAATGAATTATTAACTCATCATTAAGCTTTAATAATAATTTTAAAGTAATTAACCTTGATTTAAACATAAAAGTTTTATAAATCTTTATAATGATTTAGATAACTTTTTAACATTTTAAAAATTCTTAAAAAGTAAATTATCAAGCTTTCATTTAATTAAATTTGTCATAAATAGTAATTTTGACTTAAATATATTTTAGACATCTAAACCTATATAATTCATGCTGAAAAGTGTTTGTTATATTCTACCTTATTAAAATAAAATATTACTATTATTGAATAATTATTTAATTATATTAATATGCTTTTACAATATATGTAGATTTTAATTTTTTTATAATATATTAAATTTATTTCTTAATAGCTATGTTGATAACCAGTATAAATTTCATAAGTCATAAATAAGTTTATTTAAAGATGAATTTACCATAGAAAAAGGATTTTATCATTATCTTAAAAGGATTATCTTAAAAGGTTCATTTAAAGATCAATTTACCATAAAAAAATGATTTTATCATTATCATTATACTAGAAATATTTACGATGATAAATTTACAAATATATATTATTTTATTTTTAAGTTATAACGAGTATTATATATTATTAAATTAATTTAATAAATAACTAAATTAACTTAATTAATTAAGTAATTAGTAAGGCTCTATTAATAAATTAATTCATCCCCTTTGATTATTTTTTTATTAAAATTATTAACAGATAATATTAATAATTCATTAAGGATAAGTCTAACCCTAAAGTCTGATTCTATTAAGCTTTTCATTGTTGATTATAAAATAGCAATTGAAGATGATCTTCCTGTTATTGACTTTTTTTTGATAATTTATAATTTTTAATAAAAAAATAAAAATGCCAATATATATACATATAAATATATATATTAAAAATAAGATTAAAATGTTATTCCTTAGGATTAGAATTATTTTTGAGTTAAAATTCTATTTTAAAGATGGGCTTCCAAAATTAGACTTATACTAAATAAATTATTAATTGTAAATACTATACATCATTAAATTAAATTATTAAATGACTAAATTAACCTAATTAATTAAGTAATTAATAAGGGCTTATTAATAAGTTTATTCGTCTTCTCTAATATGATTATTTTTTATTATTTTTTAATTAAATTTATTAATAGATAGTATTAATAATTCATTAAGTACAAGTCTAACCCTAAAATTTAACTGTCGTAGGGCTTTAAATGTTTATTATAAAATAGCAATTATAGATGGCATTCATGTTGTTGACTTTTTTCTAATAGAATGTAATTTCTAATTAAAAAAAATGAAAATCACCTACATATATGTGGCGTTGTTTTCATGTTGTTGACTTTTTTCTAATAGAATGTAATCTCTAATATGATTATTTTTTATTATTTTTAATTAAATTTATTAATAGATAGTATTAATAATTCATTAAGTACAAGTCTGATTCTATTAAGCTTTTCATTGTTGATTATAAAATAGCAATTGAAGATGATCTTCCTGTTATTGACTTTTTTTTATAATTTATAATTTTTAATAAAAAAAATAAAAATGCCAATATATATACATATAAATATATATATTAAAAATAAGATTAAAATGTTATTCCTTAGGATTAGAATTATTTTTGAGTTAAAATTCTATTTTAAAGATGGGCTTCCAAAATTAGACTTATACTAAATAAATTATTAATTGTAAATATTATACATCATTAAGTTAAATTATTAAATGACTAAATTAACCTAATTAATTGAGTAATTAATAAGGGCTTATTAATAAGTTATTCGTCTTCTCTAATATGATTATTTTTTATTATTTTTTAATTAAATTTATTAATAGATAGTATTAATAATTCATTAAGTACAAGTCTAACCCTAAAATTTAACTGTCGTAGGGCTTTCAATGTTTATTATAAAATAGCAATTATAGATGGCATTCATGTTGTTGACTTTTTTCTAATAGAATGTAATTTCTAATTAAAAAAAATGAAAATCACCTACATATATGTGGCGTTGGTTAGCCTGGTTTTCATGTTGTTGACTTTTTTCTAATAGAATGTAATCTCTAATATGATTATTTTTTATTATTTTTTAATTAAATTTATTAATAGATAGTATTAATAATTCATTAAGTACAAGTCTAACCCTAAAATTTAACTATCGTAGGGCTTTCAATGTTTATTATAAAATAGCAATTATAGATGGCATTCATGTTGTTGACTTTTTTCTAATAGAATGTAATTTCTAATTAAAAAAAATAAAAATCACCTACATATATGTGCATGTGAATTTATATACTATAAATGTATGGAGATCAAATATACTATAAATGAGTTTTTCTCATATTATTAAAAATTATGATAGTTTAAATTATGAATTTTTAATAATTCATACACTTAAAAGAAAGAGCTTTGTAACAACACTAAAAAATAATATACAATAAGCAAGAAGTGAAAAAATTATTTATCTATACAATAAATATAAAATATTTATATAAATAAAATTACCAAAAGATATGATAAGATCGTCCTACAATGCATGTTGACTCATACAATAAAAATAAATAAATGATAAACAAATATATAATGGTAATGCTTTGAATTATAAAATTTTAATAGTAATTATTGAGATTAATAATGAATAAAAATGATAATATTATTAATTTTAATTTATTAATAATTTTATTTTCATTTATAAGAACTGAAGTCAAATTATGTCAAAATTGATGAATTAACTTAACTAATGCGTTTGTGAAAATAATAAATTATATTATAAATGTAATTGAAAAAAGATATAATATGATCATTCTATAGTGCATATTAACTCATACAATGAAAATAAATAAATAAAAATATACAATATATTTGTGAATAAATACTAACTTAGAAAACTACATGAATATTTAAGTTTAACGAGTTATATTCACTAAACAAATATGATGTCATGTTTAGAGAAATAAAAATTTATTATATAAAATATAATTTTATATAGAAAACTTTTAATTGAAGTTCTAATTCTACTAAGGTTTAATTAAATTTAATTAATACAAATTATCAAACAAAAAAACATAGTCTATTCTTAGAGATTGTTTTAATATTAGACGACATTTCCATCATAATTGTATCATATGATTGAATTTGGCTTATTCGAGCAATTAAATATCGACTTGATTTATAGAGTATCAAGTGATGCAATTCGTTATATCCTCGTGACATAGAATGCAATTAATTTAATTAAGAAATTTTTAGGTAAATACTTGAAATATAAATTTTTATTTGGATTATATGCGTAATTTTTAATTAATTGTTTAAAATTAAAAACTAGGTAATATAAAAAGAGAAGATTACAATAATAAAAAGCTACTAAATATAATTTGAGTATATAATTTAAAATATACAAAGTATTATTTAAATTCATTTAATTAAATAGAATATACCATGAAAAGATATTATTTTTTTATGTTTTTATTGTATTTGTCTATTTAATTATTTAATTATTTATTTAATATTTATTATTAATTGAAACTGTTCTAAAATATTTTATAACAATCAATCTAAGTAAAGAAAACTTTATGTCACGACCCCACCCATGGGCCCGTGACCGGCACTAGGGAATGGGTAGGCTTAAGGCCACCGAAACCCGTAGTAAGCCTGACACTCACTGATTTAAACAAATCTCATCTCAAATTAATATTATTAAATCCACAATTTATCTTAACAGCTACATTCTACATAAATACTTCGGTCTGCCAGAAAAACTAGGCGAGACCTGAAACTCAGAAAATTTATAACTGATACATCTACTATTACTACTGGAGAATCTAAGATTTACTAATTTACATACCAAATCAAATACATCACCCGATGATGAAGGAGTGAATAAGAGCCGCGAGAGGACTAACGTCACGAATCAAAAATAAGAAAATGAGACCGGTCTCGAGAGTGAGTTAAAATCAAATAATCGGGGACTATTGCATTCTTCTCGGAAAACATAGATTATTCAAATCGATATCAAACCATGCACATAAATACCAATCATACTATAATCATACCCTATTACTTTCTTCACGTAAAATATTGATCATTCGAATCAATATATCAACCATGCACGTAAATACAATCCATATTATAATCATACCATAATAAATTAATAAATAAATAAGTAAAAATATATTTTTACTTTTACGGGACGAGTGGCTCAGTAGAACCCTAAACTCCAAAATCTAGTAGCCATTCGGCTCTCTTAATCCAATAAGATCGGGCGCCTGAGAGCAATGCTCGACCAGGGACCTTACCTCCACCGTCACTTAAGTATCCAAATAAGAAATCTAGTAGCCATTCGGCTCTCTTAATCCAATAAGACTGGTGCCCCGAGAGCAATGCTCGACCAGGGACCTTACCCACCGTCACTTAAGTATCCAAATAAGCCGGCTCGAGAGCAATGCTCGACTAGGACCTTACCTCCTAATCAATCGAACTCAGAGCAATGCTCGATCGGGCAAACAAATCCATAATAACCTTATGTCCATAATCATTGTGATGCAACCCACCAGGTGGCATGTTCTACGAAAGCCACATTTCCCAAAACGCAATCATCACATTTAATAAATATCATTGTTTAATGAAATCATTCAACACATATCGAAATAAAGATTAATAATTTAGGATAAGGCTACGTGCAATTCGTGTCGAATAATAATATCCGTATTATTATAACGTTACTAATAATAATATTTATATTATTTTCAATAATTAATAGTCCAGTGAAATTATTTACGCTATGATACTAATAACCATATTATGCATAAACTTTCAAAATAGCATATTAAATCAGACTTAGCAATAGTGCAATGATTAAATGACTTTAACTCACAGGTTTGGCGACCTCCTAGCTCTGCTCCGGTGCCTCGGTAGGAGCGAGCCGAACGAACTGACAATCTAGACACGGAAAACAATTTATCAAAACGATGAAACAATTACAATAGATCCTAGGTCTAGATTCCTAGGACTGACTGTCTAAGAATCTCGACTCGAACTACCAAAATTCGTGAACCTCCCTTACAACATGAACATTACCCCCCGTAAAAACGGGTCCAGGACCTGCCAGAAAAACACTCTAAATATCCAACAATTTAAACAACGGGAGTCGGGTCCCCAAACTTCACTATTTTCCGACTCCGCCACATAGCACAAAATACGAGGCAAGCAAACTGACAGACAATTATTTTTGACTCACAATATCATCAAATACTCAAAATAATCCAATAGACACAATTAAACCAAGAATTTCTACAATTAACGGGCCAAAGATAATTACCGAGACGCCGATCGCCGGCCGCGGAGTCCGATCGACGATCCGAACACACCATCGAACTCACAACGACGCGCTGAAGACGATCCCCGCTTTTGATTTTCCGATTTGACACCCGATCATCCAGAGAGATTTGCGGACGATCTCGACCGTCGATTCGGAAACGAAGCCCGATCACCACCAAACCGGTGCCATCGCGAAGCTTGAGCCGAGGAGAGTCGGGATACGTCCTCCGATCGTCCATCCTCCGCCGGAGCTCGCCGGAAAGACCAGAAAACACGGCCGCCACCACTTCGCCGAACTCTCTCCCGGCCACTAAAACCGACGCCGCCGCCAAAGGAAGCTCTCCAAGGGAGCTGATCGCCACCGAGATCGGCCGGAAGCCGAAGCCGCCGCCACACGCGATTCCCTCACCACGCTTGAGCAAGACGCTCCGCGCCCGAGCCACCGACGCCTGCAGTCCCTCTCTCTCTCTTCTCTCTCTCTCTCTACTTTCTCTCTCCCCGATTCCATTTCTTTCAATATCGACATTAGGCCCCCGAACTTTTCCTTACTACAATTTGGTCCCTCAACTTCCTTTAGCCTTTCAATTAAGCCCTTAACTAATTAATTTGGGCCAAATCCGAATTATTGAAAATACACAATTACAAAAATACCCCTGACCGACATATTTATTTACAAAAATACCAAGCTCACAAATTTCCATTAAAACCCCATAAAAATAACATTATACTTTCAATCCTTATTCCAAAATAAATTTCCAATTTAGTCCTAACACACAATTAAATTAAATAATCAATTTCCAACTTAAAATTTAATACTACTAATCAATTATAATACCAATTTTCCCAAAATTCTTTTATAAACATCCTTTACAATTCTACCATAATTTTCCAATATATAATTTTACTTATATAAATATGCATTTGGAAAAAAATTTGAATAACCAAAATATAATCATTTCTCAAATAGTTTACTTAATTACTCCTTAAAAATCAAACTAATTGGATATGGAAAATAACTCATTTATTTATCTAACATGAACATTCAAAATTTGTATTTAAATCATTCCAATTAAACCGAATAAAAATAAAGCTAAAATTAACTTAAATAAAAACTCATTATTAAATATATAAAAAATTCCGGGTGTTACACTTTATCTTTAAATTAATTCATACAAGAATTATATGAGAAAGAGCGTATATAGTAAATTAATAATAACAAGTCAAACTATAAATATTCACTGCAATGCATGTGGATAAAAAACTAGTTGTAATAAAAAAATTAAAAAATTTTCATTTATGAAGATTTAGTAATTTTTACTCTGATTAGCCATCATTATTATGTTATCTGTATCTGACAAATGGGTTTAGAGCTTAATAACTCCTAACTTCAGTATTTCACCGTCAAATTGTGGTTTAAAAGTTATTAATACGATGAGATCAATTTGACCGTTTAAATAATAACCTTATGACTTGTTAGCAATATGATAATGATGACTGATCGGAGTGAAGATAGTTGAATCAATACGAATTATAATTTTTTTAACTATGAGATACTTTCTTCGTCACGATTTATAACCACATATCTCTCTTTATCTCAAAAAAGAATCACACACTAAAAATTGTAAATGAGTGAAACCATATAGTGCTCTTATGCTTATCCCGAAGTAAAAAAATATGAATCCAAAATGACATGAAATCGAAATAGTTAAACTCGAAATAATTTAGATTTAAAGCGACTCGAGATCGAGATAATCTGAAACTGTTGCAACCCAAGACTAAATCAATTCAAGATAAAAATAATCAAAGACTGAAATGACTCGAACTCGATATAATTCAAATCCAATAACTAAATGACCAGAGACCCAAACACCATCCAAATTCATAATGAACAAAATTCAATTCAGAATTCAAAGTATGATTGGAGATATAATTATTAAGTAGAATAACATAATAATTTATGACACTTGATATCATATACATAATAATAACTTACAATATAAGTTTTTATTATATATTATCGTCTTCGAGTATAACAATCTATATCTAGATCACATAAGATATTATCTACTTTGATTCCATAAGCCTCATGGCTTTGACCTTTTATTGAACTTGAGAACTTTCCAAAAGATCACCCATCTTAAAATTTCCTCAAACCTAACACGTTTCACATGGAGTTTCTTTAACTTTATAGCCAAAGTATCAAAAAACGTCTCATATGATTGGTTCCAACTTTGTACATTTACATTATTAGTCATTATCTGTCTTGTGTCAATATGGGCTTCAAGTTATTCATGTACCCAAACCCTAGAGTGATGCTATTTAAAAGTATGCCAAGAGTCGCTCCTTATCTAGGCATCTCGCCATTGCTCTAATGTTAATTCACTATCTTAGTTAAACCACATCTCTAGGTCAAGCTATCACATTACCACCAGCTTTCGCCTATTTCTCCTTGAATCACACATGTATTGAAGGAATCTTACTATATTACCATTTTTTAGGATTCAAATTCATGTCATATTGTCCACTTTGGCCCTATAAGTTTCACAATTTTATTCCTTGGTAACTTACAAATTGTCTTACTATTTTCGGTTTGCTATCATTTATTAGTTGTTACCAAGTCAATTTTTTGTTTCTATTATTTTAGGATAGATAATCAATAGTGAAGTGTTAATCAAAAGGTATTTTATTCTAATCTAATAGAATTTCATATAAGCACTTTTTAGGAGAATTAGTTGTAATTTGAATGTTTGATTTCAATATCTGATGCAATCTTTTCAATGCTTAAGAATAAGACATTTAGTTTATTCTTTAAATATCATTTTCTTCCATTTGCTTTATTGAGAACAATCTAATTTTTTCTTATTTTTTAGAATCAGAGCTTGGTTAAGGTTTTTTTTTTATCTTTCACTTTTCTTTGTCTTGTTAAGAAATTGAAATCTGTTGATAAAAGATTCTTATTACGTGATATCGAGCTAGTCAATGGGGGAAGTTGTGCTAACACAAAAGATTGGTGTTGACAAAACAAGTATCAAACTACGATGTTTATCAAATTCCAAGTTTAAAGAAACAATTAGTTTCGATTTCTCAAATTACTAATTTATAAAACATTTTTTGTTTGGTCCAAATAATGTGAAGGTGCTTGATAATGTGAGAAATGGTATAGTTAATGTTGTTTTTGCTGCTCAAAAGAAAGGCTCTCCATTTTTCAATGTGAGTGGGGAGGTGTGTAAAGAAAATAAATCAAATTGATAGTGAGTATGACATGATTGATTGGGGCATTTGGGCTATCAAATGTTATAAAAGTCTCTTCAAGAAAATTGTTACCAACTCTAGAAAATGTACATAAAAGCGTGATCTATCAAGGCTGCCAATATGGAAATAACATTTCCTTCCTTTCAAAAACTAATATAATCATAGTACTACTCCTTTTAAATTGCTCCACACAGATTTGATAGGACCAATAAGAACAAGCAACTATATGGCTATCAATATCTCATGATATTTGTGGATAACTATTTAAGGTGCACTTGGTTGTACTTTCTGAAAGAGAAAAATTAGGCGCTCTTAAAGTTCATTGAATTCAATAATATTTTATAGAAGGAGTTTGGCAAAAAATAAAATACTTAAAAAGAGACAATGAAGATGAAAAGGAGAAGGTGCATTTTTCCTTAATTTTTAGTGTAAGGAGAAGATTAGCCCTTAAAGTATTGATAACTTGGTAAAAAGAAGCTAGCAACAAGTATCTTGATGCCTGAACCGAGCTCCGAAATGCCTGCAACAATGGTTAGAAAGTACCAAACGAGGTTGTTCAGCTACTCACTTTGATGGCTAAGCTAGTAATGGTATTGTAAAGGTAAGTGTATATTGAATATAGAAGAATGAATGTACCTGACATGTTGTGTGACAGTTCCTTATATAGGGACTGACAGTCTTCTAGTCCTATAAGGAGTAGGACTTCATAAACATTAGGTCCCTTAATCCCATTAAGATTAGTCTTTTTGGTCATATAATAGAGTTTATGGTTGGATCAAATTACTCAATTAGAGGTTGACCATGACTTGGTCTTCAAGACTCCTAGTTGTACTTGGATTTAAACTAAGTCAATCCCATGTTTCTCGGCTATGATAACTCGGCATATGATGCTCGGTTATCATTAGTCTCCCCTATTGCCTAAGAGTATTTATGCTCCGTATAATCTTGTTTGTTCGTGCTTGGTCATTCTTTTCGTGCAACAAGCTTAGTGCCTCTTAGTGAGTGATATCAAGGAACCTTTTTCGAAGCCTTATCGGGTCATGAGCTAAAGGTATGCTTGCCTGAAAAGTTTGAATTTCAAACGCCTGGTAGATGAGACACTCGACATGCCTCTTGACATTTCATACAATGTGCCCATCATAATGAGCAATATTTCGTATTTGTGGGTTATTAATTTACCCTGTCCCTTTAGTTCCATAATATTCCTTTGTAGAATTGAAGGGTATTTTGGTCATCTTCGAAGGGTTATAAGTTTTTGTTTCTTCTTTCCTACTAATATCTTACAATCTAATTCGCTTTTTTCAGCCTTTTCCGCTTTCTCTCTACCTTTGCCTTAATTTGCATTTGTGCTTCATTTCTTTCTCCTTTGATCTTGCTAGACTTTGCGTGATCACCAATAAGTTTCTCTTATCTTTTCTGACTCATTTCTCCTGTTGTTGTCTCTCGTCTTTTCTTCTTTCTCATTTGGTACTTCCTATTATGGAGTCTGCCCAAAATCTTATGCTTGAGTTTTTCAACCTTAAGTCTGCTAATAGAGAGGAGCCTGGTCAGGCTTACTCTTAAAATCCTATTAACGAGTCTGTGAGTCAAAAGGGACCTTCCTTCAATTAGGACAAGGCTGAAACCCCGATTCTTCTTCTAAGAATGGTGAGAATGATCATCATCTCTTTCCTTTTAAAATGAATCTTTCTCGCCTAAATCACCTTCAAGCTCAGTATAAAATACATTCTGAGTTTGTTATTAAATAGTGTCCTAAGCATTTCCTTGGTAACAGCACTCCTAAGGCAGGTCATATTTGTGGTTGGAGGTTTCGAGTGCGCACCTAAGTGTTTTTAGCGACTACAGCACTGCAAGAATTTTCAACCTAATAAGGAACATGCTAACTAGTAACAGAGACTAGCGCGAAGAAAGGGAGTCGTCATCCAGGTAAATTACCGGGTCTAAATGAGTGGCGTAACTAGATTCCTTAAGGAATCATCACCACATCCAGAGATGGATTCAGAAACCAACTTCCTTAATTGTGTATCCTAACCTTTAATTTTATTAGTTAATAGTGTATTCTCTATAAATGCAGTATAATATTTTCTACACACAAACTATACAACATCCTCCTAGTTCTAGCCTATTTTATTAATCTTGGCCCAATCCCCTCTTTATTTGGTTATCCTAGTTAGCTACTCAATTATATGTAAAAAGGCCAGCTGAGGCTAGCCCAGTTTTATTTGTTAAGTTCAAGTTTACCAGCCTTTAATCGTAATAGGCTAGATCATACATACCAAAAGCTTATTTTAACTTCCTAAGTCTAAATGGGCCACTTTCATTAATTATACATAGGTTTTATGATTAGACCTAATTTACCATCTTTTTAACCTAATGGACTACCGATTATATGCCAAAGTCCAATTTTAAGCCTAAGACTATATGAATTATTTTTAGTTAGCAATCGAACAAGTAGATAGTTATCCACTATTTTATAGATTATAGATATTCAAACTGAAAAGAAAAAAAAGCAAGAAAAACAATAAAATTACATCCAAAAATAAAAAATAAAAAAATAAAAAAATCGAGTGAAGTAGCCAAAAACTGGAGAAATCCGATCATCAGGCGAAAATCCATTGGAACTAACAAAATCGGGCAAATGAAAAAACAAACAACTGATCGGTTGTAGGGTAGAGTTGATCAACACTAGGCTTGATTTTTAGGTCGATTCAAGCTTTAGGCAGACAATTACTCTAGAACTCCCAAAAAAATCAATATACATACATAAAAACATAAAAAAATAGATTATTGTATGAAAAATAAAGCGAATAAAGATATTAACTAATATTTAAAGTAAAAATAATATTAACAAGCTTTTAAGTAGATGAACAACAAGCAATTAACACAAAAGCAGACTTTAACAAATAATTAGCTAAATATGACAACTTAATCAAAATATTGAGAGAATGACAATTATAAGTTCTAATCATGGAATTCTAGTAAGAATCATAGCAAAAACTTAGATCTAACATATAATTTCATAATAGTTATCAAATTCAAAATCCTAGCATGCAGATGTAGGTATTAAAGGGTACAATCAGAAGAAAAAAAATCCTAAGCATGTTTCTAAATCATAAATAGAAATCATGAAAGGAATAAAGAAATAGATGATGAGATGATTGCATTTTTGGAAACCCTCAGGTTGTTACTGTATTGAGTAGATCCTTGAGTCTCAAGAGTAGAAAAAGAGGTCGATCCAAAGATGGGGTAGGGATCTAGAGTGTTTAATGGGTTTCTATTTAGTTTTTGGAAATCTGGACTTACTATTGTTCTCTGTCTGGCATAGAGTGATGCGTCAGTCCTTTGGAAGGCTTGCTTGAGTCGGATCTAGGTAGGACGTGTGGCAAGGCTTCTCTTGTTGACGTCTAAGAGAGCCATTGATGGGAGGAGGCGGAGGACACGTCCACGGCCTTGGGATGGAGGAAGCACAATTCTCACTTGTTGAATGATTACGGGATGCAATTGTGGGTAAGAGAAGGCCAAAATGATGTAGGCAGGAGGATGGTCATGATTCTACTAATTTAAAATTGAAAGTGGGCACAATCCCACTATCACAATTCGGAGATTGAAGGCCAGCCACGTTACAATGAAATTGGGATGAACAATGATTGAAATTGAGCACAATTCCACTTTCACAATCCGGAGAATTAAAGGACAGCCACGTTACAATGAAAATGGGACGAAACAATAAATAAAGATGGACTTAATTCCACTTACACAATCCGGAGTTTGAAGGGCAGCCATGTTACAATGAAATTGGGACGAAATAAGAACGTAGATTAAAGGATGACAGTGTTTAAGAATAGGGACAACACAAATAAGAATGGTGGCGTCAAAGACAACGGGCGGAGTCCAAAGCTCTTAACAATACCTTGTATAAAATTCGACGTGAAAAACTAAAACAAGATCAATATCCCACATATATGGGAACCCTAAACCTAAATTTCTAATAAAGGAAAATAAGTTAAATAAATACAAATA
This sequence comes from Ricinus communis, assembly GCF_019578655.1. Lineage (NCBI taxonomy): Eukaryota > Viridiplantae > Streptophyta > Magnoliopsida > Malpighiales > Euphorbiaceae > Ricinus > Ricinus communis. The sequence continues at coordinate 31,823,668 of NC_063257.1, read as the reverse complement.
AAAATAAAAACAAATAGCAATACAGAACCAAAGATGAAAGTTTAAGTTTAGGAAGTCTCTTCATGCCAAGTACACAATGATAAAACCTTGAAGGTGGGTGTAGTGATTGAGGACGCTCCATTCCTTACAAAGGCCTTGGTGACAATGGTCGAAGTGGCTTGAGCAATAGCTTTGGCACAAGCCCTCGTGATAGGTCCGTTTAAACAAACGCTCAACATGTCTTCCTCTTGAGCCTCCGTCAATGTCAATGGTGGAACTGCATCACTCTCCCCTTCTTGGCCTTGAATCGTCCCTGATTCGTCAATGTCAAGGTCTGGTGGAGTGTAACGAGACAAGTCGGTGAAGTTGAAGGTCGCGTGCACACCATAGTCACTAGGAAGCTCTAGCTTGTAAGCATTAGGTCCACATGCTTCCAAGACCTTGAAGGGTCCATCTCTTTTCGGGGCCAGTTTGGAACGTCTCCTAGACGGGAAACGCTCCTTCCTTAAGTGCAACCAAACAAGGTCCCTGGGAACAAATGTGATACGACATCGGCTCTTGTTGGCCTTGTGCTCCAACTGCTCCTTAGTCCTAGCATGCAACTCCTGAATCATCTCGGCCCGTGCAGCTCCACGGACGTGGTCTCTATCCTTCAAAGGATGCGGCACTAAGTCCAAAGGCGACAAAGGGTTGCGACCATACACCACCTCAAATGGGGATATCTTCGTAGCTGAATGGATAGACCTGTTATAAGAAAACTCAACAAAAGCAAGTAAGTCCTCCCAATGGTACGGATTGGCCCTAAGCATTGTCCTAAGCAAGGTCCCTAAGGTCCGGTTGGTCACTTCCGTTTGGCCATCAGTTTGGGGGTGATAGCTAGTAGAGAATCGAAGACTGGTACCTAATTTACCCCACAATGTTCTCCAAAAATGGCTAACAAATTTCATGTCTCTATCACTAACAATAGTACGTGGAATACCATGTAAGCGAACCACATGCTCAAAGAATAAAGAAGCACAATCGGAAGCATTATTGGTGAACTTACATGGTATAAAATGAGCCATCTTGGAGAATTGATCAACCACCATGAAAATAGAGTCCCTCCCCTTCTTAGATCTTGGCAACCCCATCACAAAATCCATAGATATATCCTCCTAAGGTGCTCGTGGTATGGGTAAGGGTATGTAGAGTGAAGGGCTTGACCTAGACTTGGCTTTATGGCAAGTGATATAAGCATTGCAAAATTTAGTCACTTGTTTAGTCATGTGTGGCCAATAAAAGTGTTCCTTAAGAGCGGCTATGGTTTTGGCTATCCCGAAATGTGCTATACTCTCATGTGCTTCCTTGATTAGGAGACCCCTAATAGAAGATGATGGAATGCATAATTTCCCACCCTTATAGAGGTACCCTTGGTCAAGGAAGTAGGTATCTAAGGTCCCTTGAGATGCGCAAGCGTCATAAATAGATTTAAAGAAAGTATCATGCAAATACAATTCCTTAATTAAAGAAACCCAAAGACTTTAGCATCAAGGGAAGACAAGAGGACATACCTGCGAGAAAGGGCGTTGGCTACCACATTCTCCTTACCTTTCTTATGAAGCACCACATATGGAAAGGTCTCCATGAACTCTACCCACCTAGCATGCCGACGTCCAAGGGCGGATTGGTGCTTGAGATAAGCCAAGGCCTCATGGTCCGTATGGATGACGAACTCCTTAGGCCACAAATAATGTTGCTGCATCTTCAATACCGGAATAAAAGCATAAAGCTTTTTATCATAAGTAGGATAGTTAAGAGTGGCGCCGGACAACTTCTCGCTGAAATATGCAATGGGGCGACGTTCTTGAATAAGAACTCCACCTATCCCGATGTTGGAGGCATCGCACTCAACCTTAAAGGTTTTGTTGAAGTTTGGCAACTGTAGCAAAGGAGCATGGCATAGGCGATCCTTAAGGGTCATGAAGGCTGCCTCATGCTTCGGCTCCCAAGTAATGGTGGCACCATTCTTTGTCAACTCATGTAGGGGCGCGACTATTGAGCTAAAATCCCACACAAAACGCCTATAAAATCCAGCCAACCCTAAGAAAGACCGCACCATGATCGCTGTAGTAGGGGTAGGCCACTCCTTCATAGTGCAGACCTTTTCTTCATCCACATGCAACCCATCCCAAGAAACTACAAATCCTAAGAAAATAGTAGTGTCTGAGCAAAACACACATTCTGACAAGTTGACGTACAATTGCTCTTTCCTAAGACATTGTAGGACTTGTCTAAGATGAGAAACATGTTCATCTAAAGACCGACTATACACTAAAATATCATCAAAATACACAACCATAAATTTCTCCAAAAAATATCTAAGTACATGGTTTATCAATCTCATAAAGGTACTTGGGGCATTGGTGAGTCCAAATGGCATCACAAGCCATTCATAAAGGCCATACTTCATTTTGAAGGCCATCTTCTATTCATCGCCTTCCTTCATGCGGATTTGATGGTAGCCGCTCCTAAGATCGATCTTGGAAAAGAGAATGGCTCCATGCAGCTCATCGAGCATGTCGTCGAGGCGAGGAATTGGATGACGGTACTTTACCGTTATTTGATTAATGGCCCTGCAGTCCATGCACATTCTCCATGTATCATCCTTCTTTGGCACCAAAATCATCGGCACGCCACAAGGACTTAAACTCTCTCGTACATAGCCCTTCTCTAAGAGCTCAGTGACTTGACGCTGGAGCTCTTTAGTCTCCTTCGGACTTGCCTTATAGGTTGCACGATTAGGCAAAGAAGCCCCGAGAATTAAGTCAATCTGATGCTCGATCCCACGAAGTGGAGGAAGGCCTTTAGGAATCTCATCAGGCATAACATCCGCGAACTCCTGTAAAAGACAAGTCACAGAAGAGGGTAAATCATCTACAGTTTTAAAAATAGACAGACACACAGTAGGAATCAATAAGAAGTAAGGAGAACGTCCCTGAACAATTGGAGTGATATCCCTCGAACGTGCCATAAGTAATCATCACTCGTAACGACCCTGAGTTGTAGATGCAGGGTCCGCAGGCATTTGGGATCCAAATTCGGTGATTGCTGGTGCCTTAGGAAGCTGTTGTGCTTTGTCGCAGTGGCCGGTTTGCTGCGTTGGGACCTGCTGCTTTCTGGCCTTTCCTCCGGTGCTTTCATTGGTCAAAGGGGCCTCATGGGGGGTGGGAACAACCCGCAAGGTGGCTGGACCTGAAGAGTGCTCCGCCTTGGTTGACGCTTTGATATTAGGCGAATGCTTGAGCCCGGTAGTTGCCATGGGCTTGATTGCCTCTTTTGTCTGCTCCAAGGCTTTGACGCGGTCTCTTTCCACGTGGTCATGGATTATTTTCTATGGTGTCATGGGGAGAAGAGTTACCATACGCCCCTTGTTTTGGAAAGTGTATGTGTTAAAGAACCCATCATGCATGGTCTTCTTGTCATATTGCCAAGGGTGACCTAGAAGGAGGTAAGTAGTATCCATAATCACAACATCACAAGTAACGTTATCAACATAAGTACCAATAGAGAATGTGATGCGGCATTGCCTTATTACCACATCACCTTTACCTTCCAAAATCCATTGGAGGCTATAAGGTTGAGGATGTGGCGAAGTAGGTAAGTTCAAGACCCTCACCACTTTCTCATTCAAGATGTTGCAGCAAGAACCACTATCTACTATCACACTCAAAGATGAAGTACCCACAAGGCACCTTGTGTGAAATAAATTCTCTTGTTGGTCCCCTACAGAAGCATCTTTCACTATTAAAGCACAACGAGCTACAAGGGAAAAAGGCGTTCCTTCATTCAAGTCCGGGGGACCACAAGCATAAGGCTCCTCATCAGCAAAGTCATCATAAACAGGTCTCGGAGCCTCGTCATTATCCTCTTCATCGTTAAATGATTCATACCCCGTAGCTTGAGAGAACAATACCTTCCTAGGATTTGGACAATCGCGCACAATATGGTGCCTGCCACATTTATAGCATACTCTATCGCTCATCTTCTCTTGACGGGGGCCATATGGAGATTGAGATGGGGCTGCAGTCGGTTTAAGAGTCTTGGTGGGGCGTGTAGGCCGGCTAGAGATAGGAGCTTGAGACCTAGGCTGCACACTAGCATCAGAATTAGTAGAAATCTTAGGACTAGGGTTAAAATCATACTTTCTTGATGAAGAAGCTGAGAGCCAAGGATAGAGCTTCTTGCGCACAAGTTTAAGGTGAACCTTTTGATGGGCAACATATTGACTTCTTCCCTCAAATCAACATGAAGACCATGGAGAAATTTGGTCAGAATGGTTGCCGGAGTGACACTCATGCCAGCCTTGAAATACAAGTGCTCTAGTTGCGCAAAGAACTCAAGAGGTGTTTGAGTTCCTTGTCGAGCTAAGGCTATCTTCAATCTCATCTCATTCTTATATTCCAGAGGCACATACTCTTGAGTCATGACGAAGACAAGTTGGTGCCATTGTCTAATAGGCTCACATCCCATGCGAGCTCTATTTGCCACATCTCTATGCCACCAAGACCTTGCGGCTCCTTGGAAGTGCAAAGTGGCAATCTCCACCTTCTCCTCTTCGGAATAGTGGCAATGCTGAAGTACATGTTCCATCGCCTGCAACCAATCCAAAAAGATAGCCGCATCATATTCACCAATAAAGTTTTCAATCTTTACCTTGATATCGCGTCTAGAGTTATGATTGGGTTGAACTTGGCGTCTCTTCTCAAAGCCGCGGTCACTGTGATTATTATATGCATTCCTACGAACTCCATTGTGGCCTCTCCTATGCCTAGGCTGCACATTCTCATACTCATCATAGGCATTAGCATTAACAATATCATAAAACAAATGTATAGGGATGTAAGGAGGAATCCACCCCTCTGGATGAACTTGGTTCTCGATAGGTTCAGCAAGCGGGGGGTGGTAGTTACTTAGGTTTACCTGGCCAGCTAAGTGCATATCCTCCTCATCATATTCACCGAAAGTAAGTGGAGAATAGGGCTTAAAAGGAGCTTAGGGTGCAGGCTGCGTATGGCCTCTATCCGGCTGTGTGGTTGGCCGTGCATTGTTGGTGCGGACGGAGTGACGCCCATAGTAATGAGGATCAGGGTTAGAGTGATCAAACCTGTGCCGCTCAAGTGATTAGTGGTCGCCTCTTGGAGTGTCTGCATGGTCCGAGTAATGACCATTGTCATCGAGGTCTCTAGAGTTGGATCTTGGTTGGGACCAACATCAATGTCATCGATAGCAGGCCTCTCAATGACGGACTGCAGCCTGTTAGACTGCTTGTGGTGAACATGTTGTTGGTGTGATGATGACGCTAGTCCCTTGCTCCTATCATGCCGGGAGTGTTGAAAAACTTATTGTCTGGCACTAGCGGCTAACGGAGTGTCCGGGACTAAGGAAGAGGGCGCCCCAATAGGCCCATGTTGAGCCTCCATAAGGCATGTCAAGTGAGCTAGTTGGCGCTCTGTAATGGCTAACCGTTCAGCCAGAATAATGCACTCAGCCTCGGACTTGTCAAGGCGTTCTTTCGTCGCTAATAATTCAGCCGCTTGCACGTCAAGTTCCTCCCCATGCACAGACATAGCAAGAGGTTAATAACAATAAAAACAACAGCAACTACAAGAAGCATGCAGTCCAACACACTCAAAGTATCCCGGTAACTATGTGAAATAATCCGTGAGGGAGGTCAAGGTGAATAAGTGAACTTGTATGCAATAACCTATTCAAGCCAAATCAAGCTTGCAATATTGTCCCATGATGATTAAATCAAAGCAAATAATCAATGCAAGATAAAGTCGTTGATTGATTGTGTCGCATGAAATGGGTGTATGCCAACGTCTTCGATCTTTGTGATCGGGTTTGAGTGAATTTTTTTTGTGTTGAATTTTCAACTGCACTAGTGATGGTAACAAGCAAGAAAACAAGGTAACAACACAGATTTTAGTGTATTCGTGGAATGCAACCTTGCTCAAATTTTCAACTGCACTAGTGATGGTAACAAACAAGAGAACAAGGTAACAACACAAATTTTAGTGTATTTGTGGAATGCAACCTTGCTCAAATTTTAGAAGATGATTGTAGGCTTGTTACAACAACCGCGAACTTATATTCATGCAAGATATATTATGCAGCAAAATAATCAAAAGGTCAATATGCTAGATAATATGATAAAGCAAGATAGTACTATTGCATACAAGGAAGTAGGGTGACACACAAAACATAAAACTCTCGGCTTGAAATATATCCGAACCCTAAGGACTCTTTTTATTTTTGTGGTTGGAAAGTTTCGAACATCTATGAAAAAATAAGGAAATGGAAACACATGTGAGGGTCAGAAATATAATGGGAGAAATTGAAACAAGAGAATGATGAACAACACGCCGTACCCTTGGAAGCTGATACCAATTTGATGCATTAGCCCCTTAGAAGGCTTGCTTAAGTCGGATCTAGGTAGGACGTGTGGCAAGGCTTCTCTTGTTAACGTCTAAGACAGCCGCTGATGGGAGGAGGCGGAGGACACATCCACGGCCTTGGGATGGAGGAAGTATAATTCTCACTTGTTGAATGATTACGGGATGCAATTGTGGGCAAGAGAAGGCCAAAGTGACATAGGCAGGACGATGGTCACATTTCCACTAATTCAAGGTTGAAAGTGGGCACAATCCCACTATCACAATTCGGAGATTGAAGGCCAGCCACGTTATAATGAAATTGGTACGAACAATGATTGAAATTGAACACAATTCCATTTTCACAATCCAAAGAATTAAAGGACAGCCACGTTACAATGAAAATAGGACGAAATAATGAATGAAGATGGACTTAATTCCACTTACACAATCCGGAGTTTGAAGGGCAGCCACGTTACAATGAAATTGGGATGAAACAAGAACGTAGATTAAAGGATGATAGTGTTTAAGAATAGGGACGACATAGATAAGAATGGTGGCGTCGAAGATAAGGGGTAGAGTCCAAAGCTCTTAACAATACCTTGTATAAAATTCGACGTGAAAAAATAAAACAAGATCAATATCCCATATATATGGGAACCCTAAACCTAAGTTTCTAATAAAGGAAAACAAGCTAAATAAATACAAATAAAAATAAAAATAAATAGCAATACAAAACCAAAGATGAAAGTTTAGGTTTAGGAAGTCTCTTCATGCCAAGTAGATAATGATAAAACCTTGAAGGTGGGTATGGAGATTGAGGACGCTCCATTCCTTGCAAAGGCCTTGGTGACAATGCTTGAAGTGGCTTGAGCAATAGCTTTGGCACGAGCCCTCGTGATAGGTCCGTTTGAACAAATGCTCAACATGTCTTCCTCTTGAGCCTCCGTCAATGTCAATGGTGGAACTGCATCATAGGGTTTCCTTTTCTATATATAGAGGAAGTGAAGAAAACCCTAGAGGCCAGGATAATCATCCCTTTAGTTATCGATAATTCCAAAGAATTATTGATAATTAAAGGGATTTATCAAAACCCATTTTGATCGATAAATACAAACTTTTAAAATATTTGGAATAATTATCAATAAAAATCTATTTAATTATAAAAAATAATTAAAAGCTAGAGAATTATAATAAAAATCTTCTAGAAAGCATATTTTAATAATTATTGACGTTTAAAATAGATAAATACTGAAAAACGACTTGAAAATCTAAATTTTAGACCAATCGACACTGTGTAGAGCCAGTCGGCTCTATACAGAACCGATTAACTCTAGGTTGGCTAGTTTTTTAGAAATTTTGCAATTTAATCCATGTACTTAGCGATTTGTCTGATTTTGACCCTGAAACTTATTTTTTTTAGTTAACTTAGTCCAATTTGATTTCAAAAAATAATATTTAGCTCAATTACTTGTAACCCTAATTGGAATTTTGACTTTTCTTAACTTCATGAGACTTGGGAGGAACAACAACTTCCATAATCAAGTTTTTCATAATTCCCCCAATATCTAGATTCAGAAAACGGGTGCTTACAATATTGTTCTCTATGAAAAGCATTTGACGTTGGTCTTTAATTACTTTTAGATAGCCTTATAAAAGTTGTGATCTTAGATACAAATATATCTATAGCTCAACTTCATCCAAATTCCACTCGTCTTCTTGTTGCTTTCAAGCAACTCTGCAAAGTTTTTAACATTGTCTCTACTCCGTATTTCTTTTTCACTTTTTACTTAGTTGCTTAAGCAGCCAAGTGTGCTTTTATCTATCTTAGGGGCCCCTTTGGCCATAAGATTCTATATGGCCTTGTTTCTTAGTTCACAATTGGCGTGATTAATACTTTTTAGTTGCCTATTCTTTTTGCTCTTAATAACCTCTAAAGGAGGTGGCATGTTCCTCCTGCTAGGAAGCCGACGATACTTACCACGAGGAAGACGTTTTAAATAAATGGAGATTGATGAGTGTTAGAAAAAGGGGAACTCCATTTCCTATCTCCCCTCTAATTGTTTAGTACTTAGTTGAGCTTCTAGCAGCCGAACAAGGGACTGAGCTAGGTGTTGGCTCTTCAGGTATACCTACTTGGTACTTCTTGTTCAGCGTGCTTTATCTTTTGATCATTAATACCTTGATCTGACTTGTATTTTTTTTATAGTGATTGATTTGAAGCAACTAAAGCAAAACAAAGGCAAGAAGGTTATCGAAACGGGCTATGCCCCATGATCTAGTAATTCTGAGCATATAGCTCATAAAGACAACTGAGTTGTACTGACTCCAACCTGGATGGTCTCTAGTTAGACTACCGATCAATCTCTAGTGCTAAGCTCTCCCTCTCTCGCCGTGAACTTCAGAAAATGTCCTCGGCTGATAAACGAGGATGATTATGTTGAGGTGGAGATCCCTCACTCATCCACCTGGTGTCCTAATCCTCGGCATTTTCTCGAGAAAAAATATAGGACGCCACAGACTATTCAGATGCCCCCTCTAGTTGAGGAACTTGCAGGTCTGATAAATTCTAAATACGAACTCAAGGAGTTGGAGAATGTTCATCCTGTTGATCTCCATGCTCATCAAATCTCTCTCATCTTACAAGTATACTTTATTTCTAATCTTGGTCTTTGCTTATTTTTCCTTTTTATTCTGAGATAACTTATTTTCTTTATAGGCTGTAACTATTGGTAATGCTCGGAAGCATCATGAAAGGCAATTGAGTGAGCAAGCTTCTCATGATCAGACTTAGGTTGAGAACGCTGAGCATATCCTTTAAAAGCAGTCTGAAGATTTCTCCGCTAAGGAGAAGAAATGGGAGTCCGATCTTCATGCTGCGAATGCGCAGGCTGAAAACGCTACTACTCAACTAGCATAATTATGGCCGAGAAGAAGAATGTCGACTTGCACATTGCTGAGTTAGAGTTGGAGTTGTAGTGCACTGCCATTACCTCCAAGTTGGTCGATCAGACTTTAATCACAGAGAAGCTTGAGATTGAAAAAGGAGGGCTTTCTGAGCTATCCTTTCTCCTTAATAGTTATGGAGAGGTAGTCAAAAATTATCAAAAGAAGTTTGGTGACATCGATATGAGCTTCCTTGATGAGTTAGATACTAAGAAGATCAGAAATCATGCTCATAAGAAATCGGTTCGAGAGGCTGAGGGTGGCAAGCAAGTTGAGGTTGTGGGTGGCGAGGTAGCTCTAGGTGTTGATGTAAATCCTCCTTCAAAAGATGATCTTAATGTAGAGGGCAACCTTGTTAAGTCTCGGGACATTATAAATAGTGAGTCCCGAGCTTGAATGGCTTATAATTTTTTTGTTTATAAATGAAAAATCTTCCATTTCTAATCTTATCTTTCGCCATTACTTTCCTATTTTTTGATATTTGTCTAAGTGTTGAAGCTCGTATGTTTCCTTTCCTTCTTTTCTATAAAATTTTGCTAAGTATAGTAGATTGGTAATTTTCAAGCTCGGTGCAACTAGATCGACGTCTTTTAGGAGATGCATTGATAATGTGCTCTAAGTTGAGCTCAGTGCGCCTAGATCGACGTCTTTAGGAGATGTAGTAATAATATGCTTAATGACTCTATTTAAGCCCGGTGTGCCTAGATCGTTGTCTTTAGGAGATATACTAATAATGTGTTTAATTGCTCTATATTGAGCTCAGTGCACCTAGATCGGCATCTTTAGGAGATGGAGTGATAATGTGCTTAAGTCTCTCTGTTGAGCTCAGTGCGCCTAGATTGGTGTCTTTAGGAGATGCACTGATAATATGCCTTGAATGCTCTATGTTGAGCTTGGTGCGCCTAGATCGACGTCTTTAGGAGATGCACTGATAATGTGCTTATATGCTCTATATTGAGCTCGGTGCGCTTAGATCGGTATCTTTAGGAGATGCAATGATAATGTGCCTTGAATACAATATTTTATTTGATAAAGTAGGTAAAAACATGTTTACATTTTTCAGATGCTTTCTTCTGAGCTTTACTGATCATCAATTGATAGTACTTTTTAAGTACCTCAACATTCCATGACTGAGGAAGCTCTCTCCTTGCCAATTGGGTTGCAATTTTTCTATACCAGCTCCTTCTTTGCTGATGTCAGCTCTTCTTATTACAAGTTTGCTCTCAACAAATGATCTAGGTCTGACTTTCTTATCATGATACTTTGTCGTTTTGTGCTTGTAAGCTTATTCCTTATGTTGGCTTCTACCTTTCTTTCTTCCAGCAAGTGCAAGCATAACCTTATGTAATCCTTATTTTTCTGTCATCAAAGCACTGTATTCGAAAGGTCAACATTCCCATTTCAACTGGGATCACTGCTTCTACTCCATACACCAGTTTGAAGGATGTTTCACTAGTTGCCATTCTTGATATTGTTCTATACAAGCAAAGAACACTATGGAGCTTTTTAACCCATATGCCTTTTTCTCATTTAGCTTTCTTTTGAGTCTTTAAAGGATCGTTCAGTTTGTGACCTCTGTTAGCCCATTAGTTGGAGGATGAGCAACAGAGAAAAATCTTAGGTTGATCTTCATGTGAGTACAGAAATCCTTATAATCCTTGTTATCAAACTGTTTCCCATTCTCTGTCATAATACTATGAGGGATGCCATATCTACACATTATTTCTCTCTAGAAGAAGTCTATTGTTCTCTTTTTAATGATGGTCGCCACAGCTTCTACTTCAGTCCACTTTGTAAAGTGGTCAATGGCTTTAAGAAGAAACTTTGTTTGACTTGCTGCAAGTGGGAAAGGGCCAAGGATATCCATGCCCCATGTTGCAAAGGGCTATGGACTGATGATTAGATAATGAAGTGCAGCAGGTAGATGAGTAACATTTTGATGCTCTTGGCAGTTTGGGCAAGTTTGTACGAGCTTCTTGGCATCTGTGTGCATGGTCAGCCAGAAATATCTTTGGTGGATTGCATTTCTTGCAATAGTGCTTGTTGCTTCATGAGCTCCGCAAATTCCTTCATGGATCTTTCTGAGGATATATTCCGCCTTCTAGACTCCAAATTTTATGTATTTTTGACATATTTTTATGTATCCTTAGCCTTTATAAAATTTTAGGTTTTTTATTTTTGTAATCGTAGTTGTAGGCGGATTGTAATAATTAGGGTTTTTCTTTCTGCTTTGTTTTGTTTATTTTTTGTTATTGTATGTTAAGTCAATACGTGATTAAGTGATTGGTTAATTAAAATGGGCACATAAACTTAGGGCTAAAAATTGATCCAACTTGAATATGTTAATCTCAAAGGCTAATCAATCTTAACTAGCCTGAAACCCTAAAATCTAAGTAGACTTAGCAGGCTTTGGCATGCTTAGTTAGGGCTAGAACTTAGTTAGGATTAAAATCACAATGAATGAGCCTTCTCATAAGAAGTAGTCCATTAGGCTAAGGCTGGAATTCAAGAGCATAATTGGTAATTGGGCTAGACTGATGGGCCTTATACATAATTGATTAGGAAATTAGGCTAACTATTTTAATATGGGCTGAATTTAATTAAAATGGGCTAGACTTAGGTGTTTTATGTGTGTTGTTTTGGCATGCCTGTTATGAATTGCTTACATTTATATGGAATAATTGTTAAATAATAAAATTAAAGACTAATGTACATAAATAAGGAAGTTGGCTTCCGGATCCATCTCTGGACTCTATAGAGTAAGCTTCCTTATGGAAATTGAAAAACGCCACTCATTAGTAAAAGTGTCTTTGTGATTACCTCGGTGGCGACTCCCCTGTTCGTGCCAGTCTCAATGACTAGTTAGCGTGTTCCCGATTAGGTTGAAAAGCCTTACAGTGCCGTAGTCGCTAAAGACACTTGGGTGCGTGCTTGAAACCACCGCCCATAGTGAACTCATGAGTTATTTGCACTTAAATAATCAAGTATCCATTATTTGAACATGGACATAATGAGTAGTTTGACAAGTTTGAGTTGAGTATAATTGGAAGTGTATAATTTATATTATTATTTCCTTATTATTAAATTGGCTTGCCTAAAGTAAAAGCTCTATAGTTAATTTAATCTACTCTACTTATTTTAGTTGCTTAGTAAATGAGAATCTTCATGACCAATGTTCTTTTTCGCATAAAAGGAAATTGAAATTATGAATATGCAAGGCATCTTAATGAATATTTTATTGAGTAACCAGGTGCATTCATTTCTCATGTTTGTGTTTGCATAAAAAGACATAACATCTAAAGAAAAAAAATCCCCAAGTATCTAGATGAAAATATAAGGGGTGAAAGCAAAAAGAAAATAAAAAGAATAATGAGAGCTTGAAAAGCAAATGTTGTAAAATATAAATGCCTATTGATCTCTTGTATATGAATAAAGGCTTTGCCTCTTGAATAAGGTTATGATGATTTGGGTTATGCATTATAGTTATATCATTTGAAGAAAAGTTAGGCTATTTGTTGTGAAATAAATGTGAATAATTGAATGCTTGAGTCTTTTAATTAACAATAATTGAGTTTACACTTTTAAAGAAAATTGTGATGATTCAAGTTGTTCTTGGATTGACACAATCTTTGCATTAGTGAGATTTATTTGAGTAATATCTTGAAGTTGATTATGAAATATAAACAATCTTTATGATTTTTGCAAAAGTTAATACTTGAAGATAAGTAAAGGCTTAAGTGTGGGGGTATTTAATAGGTTCATATTATGTATATATATATATATTTAGGAAATTTTAGTGCTTTAATGGTATGTTTTATATACATAATATAGTGAATATATATGCTTTTACCTCACATTAGCTTTATTGTCCAATTTCAGGTATCATTAGTTTTAGCACCCCTTTTCCGGATTTAGATATCGAGAGAATTACGGAAAACCCGATGATAAAAGTGGCTATTTTTTTCGAGTCTCATGGAGTTGGAGAATGTCAAAATCCCAGTTAGAGTATAATTAATTGAGCTAAATATTGTGTTTGGAAACCAAATTAGGCTAAATTGACAAAAAAATTAAATTTTAGGGTCACAATCAATCATATAGCTAAGTTCGGGGGCTAAATTGTAAATTTTTGCAAGTCTGCCAACATTTAGAGCCCATCGGATTTCTCTAACCTTTCCCTATAAATAGAAAAGAAAACCCAAGGCTTGGGGGTTGCCAATTTCGAGTATTGTGGAGTTGGAGTGCCTAAAGATTGCAAATTTAGCCTAGGAAAACCCTAGAGTCGATCGGCTGTACATAGAGCTGATCGGCTCTGTGACATAGTCGATCAATTGTTTGTCTGCCAGTTGCCTGATTTTGAGGATTTCAAGGATTTTCTCCATTTTTTGCCAATTCTAGCTTATTTTCAGTTGTTTTTGAGTTATTTTAGTTGTAGGAAGGTTGTAATAACTTAGTAATTTTCATACTTTCTTTTATTTTGCTTTATTTTTGTCACTTGTAATGAAAAGTACCTGATTAATTGATAAAATTGATCACCTAGACTTATGGCTTTTAATTTGGACTTTGGCATGAAACCTGTAGCCTATATGGTTAATAAGATGGTAATTGAGCCTAAAAGTAAAATTAGTTAGACTTAGGTGGGCTTTTCTATGTTTAAAGTTAATCAATCAACCCACTTAGAATAGGAAGACTGAATTGGGCTTTATCATAAATAGTAGTCCATTAGGCTTAAATGCTGGAATTTAAGAGCAAATTGGTAATTGGGCTAGACTAGGTGGGCCTTGTACATAATTGATTAGTAAGCTAGATTAACAACTTAAACATGGGTTGGCTTGAATAAAATGGGCTAGACTGAGGTGAATTATGTGTATTATTTGAACGTCTGTGTGTAAACTACTTATGTTTAGAGAGAATAATTTCTTAAATAATAAAATTAAAGAATAATATATAAAAAATAAGGAAGATGGCTTCTGAATCCATCTCTGAATTTTCATGGCGTAAGCTTCTTTATGGAATCTGAGAAACGACACTCATTAGTAAAAATATCCCGGTGATTACCCAGGTGGCGACTCCCATCTTCGCGCTAGTCTTAGTGATTAGTTAGCGTGTTCCCTATTAAGTTGAAAAGCCTTACAGTGTCGTAGTCGCTAAAGGCACTTGGGTGAGCGCCCAAAACCGCCGCCCAAAGTGGTGACTCCACTGGGGATAAGAGAAGCTGATTCTAGTGTATGTATGTCTTTAATTTTATTATTTAATGAGTGATTCTTGCATCACTACACTTTCACACATTGTGCACTTTGGTCCTTATAGTCCCGATGGCGCCGGTTAGTGGTTCTTTGGTTCCACTTGAACCCTAGAATTGTGACACTGGCTAACTATCACACATAAGTAATAAGTGAATATCCTTCCTTGCATGGACCCTTGAGTGGGGAGACGAGCCAAGGAACACCACTTCTTACTTGTGGGAGCCTTTATCCTTACGCAAGACTCAGCTCATGGTAATGACTGTAGTAATCTCCTAACCTTGTTGCTTGCTATATAAAATATTTTTCCTTATAAGTGTTCAAAGCACAAATATCAAAGGCCTTGGCCTAAAAATGAGGAATCAAGCTCTAGGCCCAAAATATGCAGGCTTTTATACTTATACTGAGAAACATTGTCTTGTTTATTTTAAATCTACTTTGAGAGTTTATGACATGCACGTCGGGCTTACTATCCCCTGTTGATAGGAAGCCCAAACCAAATTCCTAGGAAAGAAAGACTCACCATGAACCATGTGTGAGAGAAATAAGGTCGGAAGGATGCTTTGTATAATGACTTTATATATGCTAACCTTTCTCTTTGTCCTTTTGCATAGTATGTGCATCATGAATCCCATGCATTGTATGTATCATACTAACACCTTGTTTTTTAGTCATTTTAGATTATCATCCTTAGTTTGGATAAGAGAAGAAGGGTGTCAAGAGGACCCATTTCACCAGCAATCGAGGCAATACTAGATAAGAGCCCCAGAAGTCCACTACTTTCAAAGATGGTCCACGAGCAAGACATTGATGCTATTAAGACTACAATCATGGCTGATCTAAGGATTATGATCTGAGAGGAACTCCAGCAAGCTTTTGCTGAGATTTTTGGAAAACAGACTATCCAAAAGGCTGTTATTACCCCTGCAACTACTAATGCTATTACTCATGATGTGGAAGCACGTGGTGAGCACATATAGAATCTAGATGACTACATGCTAGAACAGGCTAAGAAAGAGTCGGCTCTTACTGCAAAAGCCGTTATGGAATTTGAGATTTTACAGAGTCTGACTAAAAGGCTTGACAAGATGCAAGAATGCTGAAAAATCAAGATTTAGATTCAACCTTTAATTTTGACGAAGTAATGTTAATTGGAATCCGAGATTGTGCAAAGTCTGACTAAAAGGCTTGACAAGATTCAAGATATGCTGAAAAATCAAGGTTTAGATTCAACCTTTGATTTTGACAAACTGATGTTGATTGGAGAGGACAAATTACCTCCCAAATTCTGTATGCTTGAAATGCAGTAGTTCAATGGATTTAGAGATCCAAAGGTGCACTTGAAGCAATATTCTACTGTCATGAGTACTACTCTAGCTAAGACCCAAATCATCAAGTTGTTTGTACTCTCATTAGAAGATCTAGCTGTGAAATGGTACTATGGGTTGGAAAGGCCCATCAAGTTTGATTGGAAAAGGTTTTTTTATGCTTTTATAATGCTCACTTAGAAGTCTCTATAAGGGATTTGGAATCGACCAAGCAAAACCTAATGAATCTTTTTTTGAATTGTTGACTAGATGGAGGAACAAAGAAGTTTTAATAAAGAACAACCTTTTTAGAAGGATCAAGTTTGGATGATAGTCTAAAATGTCCTCCCATCTTAGGTGAAAAAGTTACAAATGATGAATTCCAAGACCTTCGCGGACTTGTATGATGATGACTTACCAGTAGAAGAAATTGAAAATACTGAAGTTGGTTGGAGCATGGAAAACTTTGAAGCTACGGAGATTAAAAAGCTACCATATAAAGATGATGAAGCTTCACAAGATTCAGCTCTCGACTTGTTTTAAGATAAAAACATGCTTTTAGGATCAATGATATGACTTTGATTTTTTCTTGTTTTATGATGTTTATCTTAATGGTATTCTGCATTATAATGATTATTACATGAGTGTGTTTAACATTAATTCTATTCAAATTGGTTTATTTAATATGGGCACAAATGATAATCTTAGGTACATTTCTATTGCATATAATATAACTTTTGAAGAGAGAGAAATGAGAGAAAAAGAAAAAAAAAAGATATAGAGAGATAAATAGTATTTGATACGCATGATTGAATTCAAGGTAGCAGAATTATTTAACACATCGGGGCAAAGCAAGAAGACTAAATTTAGCCTTCATCATTTAAACAACCTTAAGAAAAACAAGGACCTCTAAGGATAAAAGTGATTAAAGATTAGTACTCTAATCCTGAAATATGCAATGCCTATTACATTTGGCTCTAAAAATAATTTTAGATCGAGCTGGAAAACTTTCATATCAAACAAAAAAAGAGATTAAGTTTGAAGATGCTAAAAGGAGTTCAAATCTCGGGGACAATAAGTTCACAATTCAATATGGACCGTATCAGATACTATCTTTGAAAAAAAGAAAAATAGAAAGAAACAGAAAACAAATCCTGCTGACTAAAAGACTTGTACAGGCTAATCAGGCAAAAGTTAAGGAAATAACGTAAGAAAAAAATAGTCGACTAGAAAATCTGAAAGGACTAGTTGATAATAGGAGTGCTATTATGTGAAATAAAAAATGTACTCGTTTGTGCCCTTATTAAATGAAAAAAATTTGATTAGAATTTTTGTCAAACTTGCACATAATTTGCTTGCATGCTACTAGAAAGAAAAACAAAATAACAAGCGAAATTTATAAGATCTGAATAAAAACAAGATCTATTTCTTTAACTCTCTTGCAGGAAAAACTCAAGAATTTGTAGCACTCAAGTCTCCATCAATCTTGACATCATGCACAATGAATAAATAGAGCTAGAATCTTTCAATCTTATCTCAAGAGAAGTCCTGAAATCAGTAGAATCATTTACAAGCTTGAAAAAAGAGACTACAAGTACTCGAGTAACTAAATCTGCAAAAAGAGAAAATAAGAAAAAAGAGAAAATAAAGAAAAATATTTATATAAAAAATGATATGTTAATTTGAAAATCCGAAAGGGCGGCTTAAGCAAAAATATAGTCTGCTAAGTTGAAAACCTGAAAGGGCAGCTTAGGCAAAAGTTAAGACATTAGCCTACTAAGCTGAAAACCTGAAAGGGTGGCTTAGGCAAAAGTCAGTGCATAAAAGTAAGAAAAGAAAAGAGATTTGGTTGTTATCTGCATGAGATTGTCGCGAAGCCAATTGTCATTGCACAAGTATCAGTACAGCCCCAAGGCAAAATGTAACAATCCAGAACCATATCACATGAGATATTGTCCGCTTTGGCTCCCACTGACCTCACGGTTTTGTCCCTTTGACGGTCTCGAGAACTTCCCGGGAGGTCCCCTATCTTGGAATCTCTCTAAAGCAAGCACGTTTAACTTTGGAGTTCCTACAACTCCACAGCCAAACAACCAAAAGACGCCTCATGTGATTAGTTCCAACTCTTTACATATATGTTATTAACCATTTCCCGCTCATTTTGATGTGCAATTCGATTCATTCATGTACTCTTGTACCTTAGAGTGCTATCATCCTAGAAGCTTGTCAGAAGCCTCTCCTTGTCCAGACATCCTATCTTTTGCTCCGGCGTCCACTTCTCGCCCTCGTCAGACCGCTTCTCTAGGCCAGTCTGTCACATGCCTACTAACTTTCGTCTAGTTCATCCTCGAACCACATATCTACTGAAGGGGTCCTGCTCAGTTACCATTTTGTAATGATCCAAAACCAGATCACATGAGATATTGTCTGCTTTGGCCCCCACAGGCCTTATGTTTTTGTTCCTTTGGCGGTTTCGAGAACTTCCCAAGAGGTCCCCCATCTTGGAATTTCTCTAAAGCAAGCACGTTTAACTTTGGAGTTCCTACAACTCCATAGCCAAACAACTCAAAAGCACCTCATGTGATTAGTAACAAATCTTTACATATATGTTATCCATTTTCTGCCTATTTCGATATATAATTTGATTCATTCATGTACCCCCGTACCTTAGAGTGCTGCCATCCTAGAAGCCTGCCAGAAGCAGCTTCTTGTCCAGGCATCCTATCTTTTGCCCCGGCGTCAACTTTCCGCCCTCATCGGATCGCTTCTCCAGGCCAATCTGTCACACAAAATGATTCAGTCCTAGCATGCTTGAGTTATTTTTAGATGAATGCCTCATGTCATCACCATGACTTTCAGATTTTTGATATGCATCATCGTCTTCATCATTTTCTATCAACCATTTAGCTCCATTGCCTATGACCGAAGAGTAAACAACCTACTTGTCAAATCATCAATCTTTTACCAATGAGCGTCGGGATGCCTCTGTCCAAACTAAAGGATGACTTTTAGAAATGCATTACATGTGATATATAACATGCATATCACATACCTTCACTACTTTTGTTTAATAAGATATGTATGTATACTTGTATATATATCACTAACCTGTAATAAGAAAATAAAAACAAAGTTCAAAAAGAAATAAAAAGCGCTCGAACTACACTCAAGTTTACCTTCCGAAGTGTAAGATGCATTAGTTTACTTCTTGAAGCAGAAGTTTATCAGTTTACTTCCTAAAGCGAAGATTATCAAGCTTACTTTCCGAAGTTGAAGATCATCGATTTATATCCCAAAATGGAATAATCATCATCCCGGAGTAAAATACAATCAGTGGAAGATCATCAATTTACTTTTCGAAGTAAAAGCTCAGTTTAAGTTTTAAAGAATTGACACACATTCCGAAGCGAAAGTTATCCAAGAGAGTAAAATACATACCAAATCACAACCTCAAGAGGAAATTACAACATAATTACATCCTAAAGCGGAAAATAATCAAGAAGCTAGAGGGAAGTCTCTGCAAGTATAAATCAGACGGGCGTGGTTCCCAAATCATTGGGCGTGGTTCCCAAATCATTGAGCGTGGTCCCTAAATCAGCGGACGTGGTTCCCAAATCAGTAGATGTAGTTTCCAAATCAACGGGCGTGGTCCCTAAATCATCGAGTGTAGTTCCCAAATCATCGGGTGTGGTCCCTAAATTAGCGAACTTGGTTCCCAAATCAAACGGACGTGGTTCCCAAATCAACGTGCGTGGTCCCTAAATCATCGGGCGTGATTCCCAAATCATTGGTCGTGGTTCCCAAATCAATAAGCGTAGTTTCCAAATAGCAGGCGAAGTCTCAACCTAAGTAGGCAAAGCCCTCAACCTAAGCAGGCGAAGTCCTTGAAATTCAAGCGGGCATGGTCCTCCCATCGAATCAACTATCAAAGTTAGAGCTTACAATGCATGGCTTCTACAACTCACATAATATCCTTTTGCCATATCCTTGATATCTACGATTTTTCACAATTTATTTAATCGTATGTATGTTCATAAATTTTGAAAAATCGAGGGCAACTGTCAGTACCCTTTTCCGAATTTAGATATTAAGAGAATTACAGAAAATCCGATGATGAAAGTTGCTATTTTTCCTAAGTCTCAAGGAGTTGGAGAAGGTCAAAATCCTAGTTAGAGTATAGTTAATTGAGCTAAATATGGTGTTTGAAAATCAAATTAGGCTAAATTGCCGAAAAATTAAATTTTAGGATCAAAATCAGCCAAATGGCCAAGTTCGGGGGGCTAAATTATAAACTTTCACGAGTCTGCCAACATTTAGAGCCAATAAGCTCTGCGTATAGCCGATCAGCCGCACATAGAGTCGATCGGCACGTACATAGAGCCGATCAGCCATGAATAGAGCCAAATCGGCTCTACACAGAGCTGGGCCTGAATAAAATTGTAAAGTAGTCCATTAGGCTAAATTGATTAGTAATTAACAACTTCAACATAGGTTGGGCTTGAATAAAATGGGCTAGACCTAGGTGAATTATGTGTATTATCTAGTACGCCTATATATAAATTGCTTGTGTTTATAGGGAATAATTTGTTAAACAATAAAATTAAAGGCTATTATACACAAATAAGGAAGTTGGCTTCTGAATCCATTTGGATTTTTGTGGTGTAAACTTCCTTATGGAATCCGAGAAACGTCACTCATTAGTAAAAGTGTCCTGATGATTACCTAGGTGGCGACTTCTATTTTCGCGCTAGTCTTAGTGACTAGTTAGCGTGTTCCCTATTAGGTTGGAAAGCCTTACAATATCATAGTCGCTAAAAACACTTAGGTGGGTGCCCGAAACCGCCGCCCACAGTTAGCCAAAAAGGAAAAATATAGAGTTAAATACTCTCAAATGGGCTTTAATAGGACTATTGCTGCCAAGACCTAGAATTAAAACGCGTGGACTGCTATTCTCATAATCGTGGCTAAAAATTACAAGGCCTAAAGAGAATTAATTAGTCTTTTTATAATTATGGATCATTATTAGTTATTTGTTTTATTTAGGATAATTAAGAATTGTTAGAAGAGAACTCTTAGAGGTTTTGCGTTTAGAGGAGGACTCTGCAAAAGAAATCTCTACAAATATTGGAGACCAGATATAAAACTCAGACAGTTTGCATCTGTCCATTATTCCTCTTTCTGCAGTTTTCTCTACATAACATATTTTTCAAACACTTTAGTTTTAGTTTTTTTATTCTTTCAAGATTTAAGTAAGTTTTTAAGAAGTGGAGTGTGAGGACCAATCATCTTCTTTCCTTGAAGAAATTCTGAATTTAGAGAGACTTTTTATCTTCAAGCTTGTTTTTATGTCGTTCTATTCAATTACCATGATCATTGGATTAAATATGTCAGACTAGTTTTCCTACGTGTTTAGTTTAGCCTTTTTACTTATGTATGAACCTTGTTATCTTTTTAGTTGATGAATGATTTCTTTGCCTTCATATCTTTATTAATTTCAGTTATTATTGTTGGTTGATTATTATATTAATGTAATAATATAATTGTTCAAAAATATTTAGGTTGAATGTATTAGAAACATCATCTTTATTTCAATTATATTGGTAAAAGAAACTGTAGTTGCATCATTAGCTTGAGTAAATAAATAAAAAAGAACATCACCGTTTCATTTATTAGATTTATGCTTAAGGTTAAGATAAGGGGAATACTAAGTAATTGGCTAGGCTAAATATTATTTTTATCATATAGTTTTTATAAATCATATCATTTTGTATATTTATTTTATAGTTTATTTTAGTTCTTTTATGAATATTATATTTTCTCAAATTATTAGTTATAGAGTGTTTAAAATTATTTTTAGTATTTTTCTGTGATACTTAGTCTATATAATAGTGGTTTTACAGTTCCTTAAGAAATCAACTTGATATGAATTTATTGTTTGCTATAAGAACGGTCGTGCACTTATGAATACGAACTTATAAATATTAACCATATACAAAATACGTTAAAATCTTCGTATATTATACAAATAAGATGAGATAAAATAATAATATATAAAATAAAATATATTATAACACTATTATTTTTAATATATATATATGAACGGTTCATACACTTGCGAGGAAAATATTAGCATTGTATATTATTTATACAATAATACATAAAATATAAAAATAGTTCGTGCATTTGTAAGTATTAACTTACAAACATCAATCATATATAAAAATGTTTTCTTATATTATATAAATAAGATGAGATATTACAATAATACCGAAAACAAAATATATTATAACACGTATTATTTTTAGAATAATTATTATATAAAAAATATTTTTAAAATAAAATTTAAAAAATTTAAAATTTTAGTATAAAGTTTATTTTTTTATTTATAATAATTCAAATTAAGACTGAAATTTTTTATCACTTTTTAAAAGTTATTTTTATATAAAATAACATTATAGAGGTTTTTGGTTAAAGAAAAAATTATAGTGGTTTTACTGTATATTAAATATTTTTATTAATAAAATATTTTTAGCAAGAATGACTAAAACCGAACCCTGCAGTGGGATGGGTTAAATTAGCTTGCACTAGGTTCTCTTTCGTTGTTTCTCCAATGGCAGACGATAACATTAGAACTGTAAGTTCTTTTTTATTTTTAACTAATTTAAATTAGCTCTCTATCTATTAAACCTTACGGATCTTAAACAATCTCTTCTGTTCTTTTCTTTTCTAATAATTCTGTTAGGCCTTTTTAGAGATTCAGGGTCGCATGATTGAAACCACTGCCAAACTAAAGCAGGTATCTTTATTATCACATTTTCTTAAAGTTCAATGTTGGTAACTGAACTTTTTTTTTTTTGTTTTTAGTGTAAATAAAATAACGGGTTGGTGGTAATTTTGGAAAAGGTGCAAAACCAGATGAGAACTAAAGAGGGAGAGAAGAAGAGATCTTTCTTGACATTGGAGGAGCTTCGTCATCTTCCTGATGATACTAATACCTACAAATCTATTGGTATTCTTTTTCCCTTTCTTTGTTTTGTTGGGTCTGTTTCAGATTTTGAAATTTTAGCTCTGTTGATTCACTTTTCTGTTCTGTTGGTTTTGCAGGGAGAACGTGAGTACTGCTAGTGCATAAATAATTGATTTGTTAGTGGAATTTTTTGGATTTGACATGATGAATACTCAATACCTTTTTCTCCTTTTCTTTTGTGTGTGTATATGTGTTGGCAGGTTTGTTTTGGAGCCAAAATCAGTTCTGATGACTGAACAAGAACAGAAACTTAAGGACAGTGAGACTGCAATTTCTTCACTTGAGGTTTCTCTTTTCTTTCTCTATCGTTCTATTGTGCAATGTGCATGATGCTATGTTTTTAATTTAATTGAAAACCAACCCCGGTTTACCTATATACTCTTTGGTCTATTTTTAGTGTGTTTCATATACATGAGATGCAACAATTTGATTCAATTCTATGTTGATTTCTGTCCTTCTAAAGTTATTGCCTATATGTGATTTCTATCAAAAAATCTCTTTAAATAACTCATGTTGATACCTTTTCAGTATCATGTATACTGTAGCGTTTTCTCCAACCTTGCTTTTGATGTACACACTAAATTTTAGGTATTGAATCAGCATAATTGTTCACAGTGTCCTCATGATTTTCGTTTCTTCATTTTCTGAATTTAACTATTGCTATGTATAAGATGTCGAGAAAAGTAAAAACTTAGAAACCCAAGGAGAATTAGTTTGATGTCAGTATGCAAGAAAACTTGTATATTGACAGACTAAGAGAACCTGAAATAAGAAATGACACTTAGCATAGTTACTGCAAGCTCACAGCCTTTCTACAATCCTCTCTTGCTCTCAATAGGACTGGTGTCTTCCATTCGAGCAGTTATTAGTTCCTTTATTTCCTTCTAGAATTTCTTAGTTGGTTAAATGTGAAAAACCCAAGGTCTTATTCGTAGGCGATTTAAGTTGGTTAAGAAAGAAGCAGGGAAGTCTATGATTTCTTTTAGTTAAGTTGTTAGAGGGGGACAACTATCTTGGATTTTGTTTTCCAAGGAGGAAGTGAATGTAAGAATTCGAAATTGCTAAAATGGCGGGATGGAGGAATAGATAATCAACGCCTAAAACTTATATGCAATGCAGGAGATAGTTTATGGTATATTCTCAATGGACTCTCCCAACTCAACTTCTTTTTTGTAATTCAAGAATTCTAACTTACTTTGGTTATACTAGTCTCGATCTCCATGGTTGAGGCATTAGATAATGGATGGTGGTGCATTTCCATGTGCTTGAATTAGGGTGAGCATTATTCGCGTTAAGCTGAGCCAAACTGGGACATTTAAGGTTTTTATGGTCTTATCTTTTTACATTTTGGTTTGTTTTCAGTCTTTTAAAGAGTCAAAAACAGTAAAACCCCAAACCAAGCCAATTGAATTAATCTAGATATGAAGTGTAACTAATATGTAATGCATTCATACTCTATCGTTGTCATAGACACTGAAAACTTAAGTTATAACATTACAAAATCCCTTATGTTTTTCCTATTGCCTCCTCTCCTTGGCTCGAAGAAAGACTGGCCGCTCCCTCTGTTTCTCTTCTCATCTTCCTCTTATTTCTCAAATCTTTCTTTACCTTTCATCTTATATGAATCTTTTTGATCAAGACTTGGTTAAATACCTTGATTTTGTTCTTGAATATGTACTTATCTCAGTTATAGTGTATTTTTCTTTGATTTATCCTTTTCTTTTTGTTCTATCAATTTCAGTTAAATTTAACTTGTTTCTGGACAGATTTCTTAGATTTTAAATTCAGTAAAATACTGAATTAAACAAGCCAAACCTAGCCAATATATTTTGTTCTGTTTGGATCTGTTTATACCTGTTACTGGGTTCTGTTTGGTTTTGAATTCTAATAAATACGGTTGTTTCACTTTTAATAATTACCAAAAGGAAGCAAACTGGCCAATGCACATCCACAATGCTTGAATTCATAAATGTTACCACTGAAAATTTGTTTTGGAACATGAGCTATAGTTCAAACGTACCGGACATTTTGTCCATTCAAATTCAGCAGAAATAAGCGAAAGATTGTTGTGCTTTTGGACAGACCTCAAAGGAATACTTGGAAAAGCAAATGGCCGAGGTGGAGAACAACTTGAGGGAGCTTTTGCAGCAAGATCCGGGTCTTGCTCGTCAGATAATGTCCATGAGTGTAATGTAAGTTTGGCGTTTCAGGGAAAAATGTTGCAACATATTGTGGTTCCCATTTGAAAGGGTAATAGGGAATGTTGTGGTAAGAATGTTGTGAAACTTCTTTTTCTTGTAAGAATGCATTATGTAGTTGGTTTGCTGGCTTATTTCATTTGTCAAATAGTTTGGTTTAAACAATACTTGCTATTTATTTATTTATTTAACTAGCTTGCTTTCTTTTCTTCAGAATGCCACTGCTTGATGTATTAACTGACATATATTTAGCTAAAAGCACAAACACATATCGTGTTTGGTGTGTATTAGGTGCATGTATATGTCGGAGAAGCATCCGATACGAACATTTCTATCCTTTTGAAGGGTTAGTACTCTTTAGATAGTTAGAGTGTTTGAAAATCCAACTTATCACTTATAAATAAATAAAATGCTTAGCTTGTTAACTTTATATTGGTTTGATGACATATCTTGGCCCAACTTAATTAAGTAAAAACTACTCAAAAGTGATAAGTAAAATATTTAACTTAAAATAAAACGCTTAATTATTGAATTTTAGAAAATATATTAAAGTGATTTTTATAATTTTAATATATTTTTAAATTTGACAAAGATAAGTCAAAAGTCTTAAACTTCTAAGATCTTATAATCATCCACGATTACTTGAATTCTTAATTTTATAGTAAAGAATCCTAAACTCTTAAATTTCAGTGGCAAATTTATCACCTAAGCTTAAGTTAATATCTTCAAAGAACCATTTTATTAGTTTTCGTAATACTCACTTAAGATTTAATAATATTTTTTAAATATATATTATAAATATTATCTTCATATTATGATTGTTTTCTTTTAAAATACTTTTATTATAATTTTTATTTTTTTGTTATTTTAAAACTATATTTAGTAACTAAGATTTAAAAATTAATGGCACAAAATTAAATGTATGGAATTAAGAATTTTAACAATTTTCAGTAATGATAGTTACTAAACATATTAATTAGATTCATTACTTCAAATTTCGGTATTCAATTTTTCAGTGCTTAACTTTTAATTTACCAAACTCCACCTTAGTCTTTACAACTTTTTAATCTTTATATTTAAAAATCTGTAAACAAATTTAAAAAATGATTTCTCCACGAAAAAGGAAAGTAGGCGTAAGGCGTAAGGTCACCGAATCCCGTAGTAAGCCTGACACTCACTAACTCAATTAAATCTCATCTTATCTTACTGATGCCACAATTATCTTAACAGTTACATTTTACATAATTAATTCGGTCTGCCAGAAGAATTAGGCGAGACCCGAAACTACAGAAAATTTCAACTAGTATATCTACTATTTCTACTGTGGAGAATCTAAGAATTTATAAATTTACATACCAAATCAAATACATCACCCGATGATGAAGGAGTCGGGTTACTAGATAAGAGTCGCGGGAAGACTAACAGTCACGGATCTGAAAAACAGTAAAATTGAGACTGTCAGTCTCGAGAGTGAGTTAAAATCATATATCTAAAAATATTTACATATACTTCGATCATACATTTATTTAATTTAAAATACACATTAAATCATGTAAAACATACCTGTCATGCCATGCTAAAACAAAATAATTTCACACACAACGGGACAGAATACTTCAGTAGAACCCTAATCTCAATACTAACATTCAATCAATCTCAACACTGACATCTCGACTAACCTCAACTCTAATATCTTGACTCTCTCATTCCAATAGGACTAGCGCCCAGAGAGCAAAGCTCGATCAGGGACCTTACCTCCAGTCTAGTCACTTGTCTTAGCCTTTCGGCTCTCTTAATCCAACAGGTCTGGCGCTCAGAGAGCAAGCTCGATCAGGGACCTTACCTCCAGCCTGAACTCTTGATTTCCAAATAAGCCGGCGCTCAGAGAGCAAGCTCGATCAGGAACCATACCTCCGGCAAACACACTCTACTAAGCCTAGAGAGCGATGCTCGATCAGGGCAAGTCCTAATCTTTCCTTCTTAAATTTACCTATTTACCATTTTCCATCACTCACGGATTTACACCGGTACACTCATCAAATCAATATGTTCTATTGTCGTCCCATCCCGTGTCATCATGCAATAATAAAATCAATGATAAAGGAAATGATATATAAATGAATAGTAATCAAAAGCATGATACAAATGAATAATAATTAAATGAATAATTTGAACTTGCAATAAAATAATCACGATAGCAAATCAAAAATTTATGCATGACACACGTAAGCAGATATATGACTTTAACTTACAGCTTTGGCGACCTCCTAGCTCTGCTTCGGTGCCTCGGTTGGAGCGAGCCGAACAGACAGATCATCTAACCACGAAAAAAAATTTATCAATAACACTGAAACAATTGACAATTAACCCTAGGTCTAGATTCCTAGGACCGACTGTCTAAGAATCATGACTCGGGTAAATTCTACTGAAAATCCGGCAGAACCTCCCCTAAAATACGGGCATTTACCCCCCGTAAAACGGGTCTAGGACCTGCCAGAAAAGCATTTCAAATATTCAACAATTAATACAACAGGAGTTGGGTCCCCAAAACTTCACTGGTTTTCCGACTCCGCCACACAACACAAAAACACGACTATGGCAGGCAGTCCGACAAATAATTATTTTAACACACAAATATCATCTAATACTCAACACAAATCAATAAGCATAAATTAAATCAAAGAATTCCAAAATTAACGGGCCAGAGAAAATTACCGAGACGCTTGATTGCTCGGTTGACTCGCCCTCAGCCGCCGGAGTCCGATCGATGATCTGAACACACCATCGGACACGAAACGACGCGCTGATGACGATACCCGCTTTCGATTATCCGATCCGACCCTGATCATCCGGAATGATTCACGGACGATCTCGGCCGTCAATTTACAAACGAAGCCCGATCGCCACGAAACCGGTGCCATTGTGAAGCTTGAGCTAAGAAGAGTAGGGATATGCCCTTTGATCGTCCATAGCTCGCAGGAGCTCGCCAGAAAAACCAAAAAATGTCGGCTGCCCCTATTATCTCTCTCCACCGCGAACTTCTGTTTCCGGCCACCCCAGACGTCGCTTGGCAAAGAGAGCCCTCGATCGTGACCCGTCTCGTGACTAGAAGCAGGCTGGAATGGCCTCCGAGTCGCCCTTGTCGGCCGCTCGCCAACCGTCGGCCGAGTTTAGCCCCGTGATGAGCCTCGGCCTTGTGACCCTCCTTTCCTCTTCTCCCCCACGCGTCTCCTCTCTCCCCGACTCTTCTTCTCTTTATTTCTTCTCCATATTGACAATTAGCCCTTGAATTTTCCTTCCTTACAATTAGGTTCCTCAACTCTTTTAATTACTGCAATTTCACCTTGCAAAATTTTCAATTAAACCCCAAACTTTTCTTTAGCCTTTCAATTAAGCCCCTACCTATTTAATTTGGGCCAAATTAGAATTATTAAAAATAACAATTACAAATATACCCCTGCTGACATATTTATTTACAAAAATATCAAACTTACAAATTTCCATTAAAATCCCATATTAATGAAATTATACTTTTAATCCTCATCCCAAAATAAATTTTTAATTAAATCCTAACACAATTAATTTAATTAATTAAATTGCTAAATATTTTTCCAATTAAATTTAACACCATTAACTAATTAAAATATCCTTTTTCTCCAATAATTCTTTTATAAAAACATCCATTACAAATTCTTCCAATATATAATTTTATTTATATATATACTATATATATTTTGGAGAAAATTTGAATAACCAAAATATAATTATTTCTCAAATAATTTACTTAATTAATTTCTTAAAAATTCAAACTAATTGGATATGGAAAATAACTCATTTATTTGTCTAACATTAAAAAATTTCTATTTCATCATTCCAAATTAAACCAAATAAAAATAAAGTAAAATTAATTTAAATCAAAAGTCATTTGTTAATTATTATTAATAAAATTATTATTAACGAAAATTTTCGGGTATTACAAAATGACTACAAAAAAAGCACTAATGGAAATCTTGCTTCCAATGGTAATTTCCAATGGAAGAACTCCAAGTGTTTTTGACACCTCACTATTAAAAGCTGCCACTGTCACATTCATCACTATTAAGTCAGCCTTAGTCTTGCCTAAAGCATTAAGTATCTTATAAGATAAAATATTAGTAGTTGACCTATTATCAACTAAACCCCTTGAAAAAAGCCTCCTTTTAAGTGAGCTTTCACATACAATGGCCTAATATGTTTAATTATCTCGGGTAACGATTTCTCTAAATTAATCTTTTTGGCTTGTCCAAATTGGCAGCCTGTATAGTTACCCCACTTTAATATCCTTCATACTCCAAAGGCAAGTCTTGCTTCTGAGTCTCTCTTGACACTTCCCAATTCAATGAAGTTTTTGTCCCTCGCATCTTGGGAATGAAAATTCTTTAGAAAGTGTAAGAGTTGCACAACTATATGGGATCAGAATTATGCCAACCTCAAAAGTTCCTTCTACCATTGACTCTTCACAAGCCACTTTTATAGAACTCGCTACGGATGATAAGAGATCATCGTCCTCTTCCATTAATATATCAATATCCTCTACTGCCTTTCTGTAACATTTATATCTCTGAAGTTTGGTTTCGCTCATTCCTCTTTAGCCTCCTTTCACCTTCGCTCTTCAACCCTTTGTCTCTAGAATCTCCTTTTTTTGAGTTCTGGTTAAAGGCTAAGAAAACTTCTTATGCTCCACTTTATACCATTTATTACTGGGCAAGATACTTGGTGGAGTCATAAAGTTAGGTTGTCGGGAATGGAATCTGCAAGGAGGATAATAAGCCTTACTATCAAATAATCTTTGGGAGACTTATCATCAAACCCCAACTCTCTTCTTATAAGAGTATTCCTTGTACCCAGACCTTGTGAAAAGCACTACTAGGCTCAATTCTTCTCGGTTCCACTTTCTCTTTGCGAGTCTTCATACTCCTTTTCTCCTCTAACTCTCTTTTTAACTTCTTGTAATTCAAGACAAACCTTAAGTCAAAAGAAGCAGCATTACTATGAGCCACACGAGGAAAATGATCCTTATCTATCAATATTGCTTCTTTCTTTTCTGGAAATTTTAGAATTCTCTTGTTAATTATGTCTTATACCAGATTCTTGAAAGCATAACAATTATTAGTAGTGTGACTATGTGAATTGTGATATTTGTAGTAATCCTTCCCTTTAAGTTCCTCTTTTGTAGGTATTTTATGATCAAGAGGCAACTTGTTGAAACTTTATGATCAAGAGGCAACTTGACGAAACTTTCTTTGAGAAGGTAATCAAAGATCTCTTCCGTCTTAGAAACATCAAATGTATATTAGAGGGATGTACTACTTGCTTGTGGTTTTTTCTAAGATCCAAAAATTTTCTTCGCTAAGGACAGACAAGTGTAGGAGCTAGTGGCTGAAAGATCTGCCGCTGCCACTTCCATATTTAAATTATGAACTTCCTGATAATAACTTCCCATAGTAGCCCTTTTTCTTTTCTAATTTTCTTCCTTCAACAATTCTTCATACTCAGTCATCTTTGCTGCCAACTCATAGAAATCTCTAAATTCCATTCCTTGGAACTTTTTCCTCAACTCGATGTCTAACCCCCTTTGTGCCATTTTCACAAACTCTATCTCAAGAAGATATATCTTGTATAGGCTTCTCTTTATTGAATCTAGCAATATAAACATCTGCCATGTGCATAGAGTTTTTAAGTAAAGTTCATACCATGTAAAAGTTGTCCCTGTCAAAGAGTTAGGAAAGATCCTTAATTTAAAGTTAGCAAAATTGTCCAAATTAGCTAATTCTCCATATTGAATAGTGAATCTAGCTAGGGTAGAAGGGCCATATTCACCAGAGAAAAGAGTGAAATTAGAGATCCTATAACCCCTAGGATAAGGATTATCGACATCAACATTATCAGGGTATGCCTTATGAAACTCTAATCGGCCTATATGTCTAAGACTAGGACCACACAAGTTTCGTGCTACATCCTGAACAACCTCTACATCTAATGGCAGTTGTCCATGGGACTAAAAAGGTTGATTCACCATATTCCTATATTGATTAATTATTAGAGGATTTCCCCCTAGGCCTCCTTCCACATCATATGCTATAGGTTGGTTAACATGATTAGTATTAGCAAAAATCTGATGAGGTAAATATGGCCTGCCAGTTTTGTGGACATTAGGGGTTTGCACTTTAACATCTTCTCTCTTGTGTGGAGGTGCATATCTCTCATCGGCTAAGAAAGCCTGAGGTTCTACTACACTAGTCACCTATATATTATTCCTAGGAGCTTGTTAGTGTAACTTTTCAAGGCTCGCCCTAAGCAGTATGTGACTATGTCACAGTGTTGGAGGTTGTCTCGTCAGTACTAGTCCCATTAAAAAATGAGTTGTCTGGGAGGAGGCCTCAAGGGATCACGACAACTGCGATGACTGAAAATTATCTAAGAAGTTTGAAAGTCGCCACCCAATTTAGATAATCGGGACAATAGAGAGGAGCGAAGGATGGCAGCTCGGATTCCTCGCGGAGAGCCCAACTTTCCCGCCACCCCATATCATATATTTGGATTCAAAAAGTTAGGTACGTGTTGGGAAGGGGTTAGACACCCTAACACGCATGGACATATAGTTTGGTCTCTACTGGACTCATTTTTCCTAATCACACTAACTTAGCTCGGTTACTACCCATTTTATTATGAGAATATTTTATTATCTTTATTTAGACATGTATAGGTAAAGTAAAGAAGATACTAACCTAGCATGTATCTACCTAAATGGAAGGCATATTGGTGTCACTAATCCTAGGAAGGTACATTGGTACCTTATATTTTATCTAACATGTGAAGATGACCAAGTCAGAATTGGTTTTAATATTGCATGTGGGTGCCAGGTTCATCTTATCTTAACTTAATTAGGTGAGTGAAGGATGGGAAGGCGGGAACTCACATTGGTGTGTTGGTTTATTTTAGTAAGTATGTGAGGTGACCAATTAACCTAATCTAGTTTACCCTTAACATGTAAAGTGTAATTTAAACATACTAAATATAATTAAAGACAATCTAAAGAAAGGGAAAGAAGGAAATAGGGGATACAAAAAGGATTAACAATTATAACAAAGGGAGTCCAGCTAGTATAATAGTCACACTTAAGCATATAAACATATAGTCATGTAATTAACCCAAATTATGCTCAAATCAGGAGGAATCCTCATTAAAGAGGATTAGGTCAAGCTCACATGACTAAACCTGTACTATAAAGACAAAAGGTAAGCTTAGGCACTCAAAACATTAATTAAGGGAATAAGCACAAGAAATAACAAATTCAACTTTTAAAGTGACTAAATCATGGTAAAAATGCTAACTTTATATATATTACCTAAACTAAATAATTTTCAACCAAAATAAAAGGTAGACGCAATCATTTAACCCAAATCATGTTCCCAATTTTGCAAATCATACATCCAAAACAAGATTAAGCTATATTATCAATCTAAACACATAGTAATCTAAGAGTCAACCTAAAGCATGCTTAAAAACTTTAAATCCAACTTAAAACATATTGAACAAAATTTAAACATAATGGAAAAACCTAAACACATCATACAAATCACATTCAAGACCTTAAACGCCCTACAAAAGCTCTCAAGCTTGTGTTTTAGCCTATTTTTAAATGAAGAACTCCCTAAAACTTAATAAAAAAGATGCAAATGGTGAAAATGATGATTAATATATGCAAAAGCAAGTTAGACTTTATAGATTAAGCCCTTAGGGTATAACTTTGATGATTTCCAAAGGGAGAGTGACTTTGAATGGTAGGGGAGACTCCTTAAGCTCTGAGACTCTAAATAGACACCAAAAGCCTCTAAAAACTATCGAAAAATCTTTAAAACAGAAATTCTTAGTGTGTAAAACACGTGAAGATGATGTTTTAGGGGTGGTTTTGGTTTCAAAAATGTAAGATGATAAAACAAGGTTTTGGGTATTTGAATAGGTAAAGGTGAAGACTTTGGGTTTTTTAGTGCTTTAAAGGTTGTTGAAAAGGCTTAAAGGAGAGGGCTTGAATGTGGTAGAGAATGTTTTGGAAGGGATAATGTATGTGGGTTGATGGTTGCTCAAATATGGAGGAAGGTAAAGTAGAAAGCTTTAGGGTTTTCTCTTGTCTTAAGGAAGAAGAATAGTGGCTGGAATTCTCTTGGAAGTGTAGAGGCTTTTAGGTTTTCTTGGTTGTTAGAGATGGAGAGTTGTGTGTTAGTTATGGCTAGGGTTTAATGTGTAGAAAAGAATGAATATATATGGAAAAGTAAGGTTTTTAGAGTTTAGAAAGGTGTATTGTGATTGGGTGAGTTCTTCAAAGGTCAAGGATTCATTGTTGAGGGGTTAAGGACTGTTTTTTTATGTTGGCATGTGTCCCTAGGTCTTTTCAGTCACCAAAAGCTCAAATTTTGATATAGATTTCTAAAGGTTAAACCCACATGCGGTAATCGTCTAGCTCACATGGGCTTAGCTTCACTTCATGTAGGCCACATTAGCTTAGCCTCACTCCACGTGGACTTAGCCTCACTCATGGATTTGAGGCAAGCAACTTAGGGTTTTGAGGCAGGTGAGGATTTTTAGGCTCTGGTTTTATGTTTTAGGGGTTTTTGAAAGTTTTTTTTTTGTCTCGTCGGTTTCTTTCAAAAGGTTTTGAGTGTCCTTAGGTGCCTTCTGGAGTCTCTTGTCCTTAGGTGCCTTCTAGAGTTTCTTTCCTACACTACCCAACGTTCCTTCTACCGGACTTATATAGTCTTGCTATCGGGCTTACATAACGGAGAGACAAAAGTTAAGTAATAACAGTTTGCTCCTTTGCTTTGGAAAATAATTTCTTTAAAAATTGATTTTGCATGTAAAATTAATTTTAAGAGAATGAGTTTGAACTAAAACAATAATGAGTTAATGAGTTAGATGTCACCTAATAGTGATCTTTGGATTTGAAGTCTTATTTGTTGAAGCAGGGAGCACCACTTTGTCATTTCGTTTACTTCCCCATTACTCTCTTTTGGAACATGAAGGAAGGTTACCTCATCAAATGATTTCACCAATTGAACTATAGCTATGTAATAGGGAGCCAGAAGCAAACTATTGCATTTGTATTCCTTTGATACTTCTTTCAACACTAATTGAGAATAACATATTACCAACACCTCCTTTTGCTCCAAAATCCTTCAGAATCTCTAAACCTATCATTAAAGCTTCATACTCAGCCTGATTATTAGTACACTTAAATGCTAAATTAAAAGACAAAGCAGTTTTAGCTCCTTTGAGTGAGGGTAATCACAATTACAACCCTTGCAGATTGTTCTGTGATTGACCCATCAAAGCATAATACCTAAGTATTAGCATCAACATCTACCCCATACACCTACAATTCAAACTCTTTCTTTTTGGGTAGTTCCATTATTAGATGATCATCTAAAAAATCAGCAAGAACTTGGCCTTTGACTGATTTTTATGGAAAATTTATTAAGGAAACCTTAGTCAATGTGAGATACCATTTACCAACTCTCCTTGATATTAATTATATATTCAACATATATTTAATGAAATCAGTTTGACACATAAGATAAACTCGTGATTTAATCTATTCAACATTTACTAACTCTCAATTTACCAATTCTCGCTCACAGCCCCTTTGCTTGCTCGTCTATGCTGGTCTTCCTGCGGGCTAGCTCGCATATGTTGGTCTGCACTGCCCCAAGTCAGCTACCGCAACTATAATACTCACGCTGCATTGTTGAAAACTGCTTCCTACGAGATCTTGTCCAACTAAACCTCAGTTTTTTTGGAAAAATATTAGGGCGTGACATTCTCCTCCACCTATAGCGTAATGCCCTCATTACGACTCTGAGGCGCAGTTGCGGAACTCTTCAATCTTCTGCTTGAATTGCCACAGGTTAAGTTTCGGTTCCTAACTCGCCTCACAGTTTGGTTGGCCCTTCCACCTAACCAAGTACTCCTTACGCTTTGACATTGCTTATTTGGGCTAATATTTCATCAATCTCCCATTTTTTGAATGTTATGACGGCTTCAAGGGCCCTGGTTGATTTACTTCTGCTCGGATTCACCTTGTCCTCATGGTAAGGCTCTAATAGACTCATATGAAACACTGGGTGGATCTGCATGCGATCTGGTATCTTCACTCAGTAGGCTGCCTTGCGAATCCTCTTCTCGATAGGAAAGAGGCATTCGTACAACCAATAAACCTTTGTGCAACTGCATCAATTTATGAATCCGGTTGGAGAGAAGTTTCACCAATACAAGCTTCCTTCCTCATGTTCTTGATGCCTTCTCTTTTTGTCGGCCCATTTCTTCATTTTCTCCAATGCCTTAACCAAGCAAGACCACACCACTTCCGTCTTCTCATGCCAACCCTTGGCAAAGTTATAAGTTGGTAGGCTATTGTCATCGTAACCCGTAGTTAAGGTAGGCGGTGTCATGGGTTGCTGTCCCATTGCGAGCTCACATAGTGCTGTAAGTATAGCTCTAATAAGGCATTCACCGTCTGTGCTTGGCCGTCAGTTTGCGGATGAAAACCCGAGGAAAAGTTAAGCTCGGACCCTAATATCTTGAATAATTCTGTCCAGAACCTCCGATTGGATCAGATGTCTTAATCACTTACTATGGAGTGAGGTAACCCCCAATACTTTACCACATAGTGAAAGAATAGCCTAGCAGCATCTTCCGCGTTGTACTTGGTTGGTATGGGCACGAACACTCCATACTTGCTGAAGCAGTCCACTACCACCATGATGTTGCTGCATACTTCTACTTTCGATAGTCCCACAACAAAATCCATGGAGATACTCAGCATATAGCTCTCGGGTCCTCTCATCCCTTGTGAATCTAGGTGTGGTAGTAGTATGTAGCAAAACCCAAGCCTTGAAGTTATCATCGGTGTCAGGTCACCTTTAGCATCGATGCTGCACTCTATAGTGCGTCAGGGCCACATAATTATAGTCTTGTCGATGAAATCTTATCTTAATGGGAAACCTTTAAAGTCAAGAGGATATTCCAGGATCAGCTGCTTTTTCCTATACTGACGATAAAGTCTAGAAGAAGTGTAGAAAGTGGACTCTCGAAGTTTGGCAAAGGGACACAAGCCTCGTATACTAAGAGCCTAAGATGTTGAATCTTCCACCAAGGGCAGGTCCAACGAATAAGAGTATTAGGTATGCCCTTCATCCAGCTAATCCAGCTTCCATGACCTCGTGATAAGAAAATAGAGTGAACCCACACATGTTTTGGCTCATACTTAGCAATATCTCTTGGGACAATCAAAATCTAAAGCTTATTGTGCAACCAAATCTCTAAAAAGTGCATAAAAATAAAGAAAGAGAAAAATATAAAGAAAAGAATAAAATGAAAGAAAATGCTAAATTAAAAGCCTGAAAGGACGACTTAGGAAAAAAATAAAAGTCTGCTAAATTGAAAACCTAAAAGGGCGGCTTAGACAAAAAATAAGGCATAAAAATAGAAAGAAAAAAAAGATTTGTTGCATACTTTTAAAAGGATGAGGCTGCCAGCAAATCTTTGATTGGTTTGGTACTTGTCTAACCCAATGATAGTTTCAACAAGAATAATAGACTAGCAGCATGTGGCACCTAGTCAATAATGCCAACAATCCAGATATCTCCCTCTTGAGGAGAAACTAGTGAGAATTGGGCATAAAGGCAGAAGCTCACTATCCTAACCCAAGCAGGTTTTCTTTCATATCACAGCAGACAATCAAAGAAGTAAGGGTACCATATTCACCAATAGTA
Organism: Ricinus communis; assembly: GCF_019578655.1. Classification (NCBI taxonomy): domain Eukaryota; kingdom Viridiplantae; phylum Streptophyta; class Magnoliopsida; order Malpighiales; family Euphorbiaceae; genus Ricinus; species Ricinus communis. Next base: position 31,786,751 of record NC_063257.1, on the reverse strand, counting down.
TGGGAAAATACCTCAGTTGAAAGCATGTTGAACAACTCTACAAGTTTGCAAGAAAAAGGATCATCAAGCCTTGGTAAGGTAATTAGATGGTATAATCATTAGGACCTCTAAGGATGGCAATGAACTCTTCAATCATTAGGCACAGTTCCTGGCAGTTAAAATTGAAAACATTATCTTTTGAGCATCAAAAGCTAACAGTTGAATGAAGAAACTTGTAATCAAGTTTCTGCAAAGTCTTAAAGGAAAAAAGGTGGAATTTCTCAAGCTTGATCCTTTCATCACCAGCTAGGGTTCTAAGGGATTTTGCACTATTTTGAGTCATATCTTCATATCTAAGGTAAAAGGAATCGTGTTTAGAGAAGCCTAGGGGTGCACATGTATTTATGATGCAAGAATTCGATCCAAATCAGACTCTACAAGTGCAGAGCCGATCAATACTATGTACAGTCGGTTGGCTGTGCGTAAAGCCGATCGGCTGTATGACGTGGCCCAATCCCAAAATCATGTTTTGATGTATTTTTGCATCGACACTTGTACAAGTTGCATATATGTAAAAATTAACATTGAACAGTGAAAACATGCATTCAATATTATCAAATTGACTTTAGCATTCAAGAACCAATGTTATATAGCCAACAGAAAATGTGGTGGCAAGTATCAATACAAAGCAAGTCCTAAAACAAAAAAAACTATGATAGTCAAGGGAAATCGTTAGGGCCCTCTCTGAAATCATCCATCGCCTCATTTGAGTCAGTCTTTAGGCCTTGAGTTTGAAGAGAAGATAGTTGGAGTGTCAAAGTCCCAATCTGTTGTTGCTGAGCATTGACTTGCCCCTACAAGTCCTTGTGGTCCCTTTGCACGAACCCAAAGGATTAGGCATGCATTACATAACAAACATACATATTATGCATGTTTATTTCTAACTTACCCTCCAATCTTTGCCGACGATGAAGAACTATCGCCTGGCAGTAGCAGCAGCGAGTCAATGTACATGTTCGAACTGATCTCTCTAAATCTATAAGGTTATATATATACATGTGTTACTAAAATTTTAAGAAAGCAAAGACAATAGGAAGCAAGAAAAGGAAAAGCTACTCACGTGGGTGCATCCGCTCGGATTGAACTCTAGAGGGAGACTCAACTCTAGGGCCAGTCGGTGGTCGATAGTGCTGGAGGACCTCTAATATGACACAGTCAAGCTTAGGAGGAACAAAATGCTCTCAAAATCATATCTGACATCATCGTAGGAGGTGCCTCAAAAGCAGTAATAGTAGATCAGCCACATTGAACAGTGAAAACATGCATTCAATATTATCAAATTGACTTTAGCATTCAAGAACCAATGTTATATAGCCAATAGAAAATGTGGTGGCAAGTATCAATACAAAGCAAGTCCTAAAAAAAAAAAAACTATGATAGTCAAGGGAAATCGTTAGGGCCCTCTCTGAAATCATCCATCGCCTCATTTGAGTCAGTCTTTAGGCCTTGAGTTTGAAGAGAAGATAGTTGGAGTGTCAAAGTCCCAATCTGTTGTTGCTGAGCATTGACTTGTCCCTACAAGTCCTTGTGGTCCCTTTGCACGAACCCAAAGGATTAGGCATGCATTACATAACAAACATACATATTATGCATGTTTATTTCTAACTTACCCTCCAATCTTTGCCGACGATGAAGAACTATCGCCTGGCAGTAGCAGCAGCGAGTCAATGTACATGTTCGAACTGATCTCTCTAAATCTATAAGGTTATATATATACATGTGTTACTAAAATTTTAAAAAAGCAAAGACAATAGGAAGCAAGAAAAGGAAAAGCTACTCACGTGGGTGCATCCGCTCGGATTGAACTCTAGAGGGAGACTCAACTCTAGGGCCAGTCGGTAGTCGATAGTGCTAGAGGACCTCTAATATGACACAGTCAAGCTTAGGAGGAACAAAATGCTCTCAAAATCATATCTGACATCATCGTAGGAGGTGCCTCAAAAGCAGTAATAGTAGATCAGCCAAAAGCATAGGTACCACTAGGATGGCGAGTCATGCCTCCTTTGACTCCAACACCCTAAGAGCGATGTACTGGGAGAACTGAATACAACAAAGAAGGAAATGTTTAAGTATTGCATAATAGAGTGATTATAAAAGCAATAACAAGAATACATGTGCAATAGTGTCTCTGTCTAGGGGCACAAACCTCAATAGTTGAGTCATAACAGATTTATAATCAATCCTCCTTAATCTAATTGTAAGCTCGTTGTAACCCTCGAGGCACTCCTCAAGCTTCTCATCTGAGAGGTTAGCTGTCCAAAACATAGGCAATGAAGGTGACCTAGGCACACGTCAAAGGGTAGGTCCTCTCTCCCAGCCATAGATGCGCTCGCCTAGATACTACACGGAAAGTAGGCCCAACAAGGAGTATCCTCCTATGCTTGATGTCAATAGCAAACAACATATATAGACCCCACCTCCTTTTATCTTTGAGCCAATCAGCACAGACCTGGAGTAACAAAAACAAGTAAGTAACCAAACCTTAGTCATGTAAGATAAAACTAATGAATATTTTCTTTTTACTTGTTCTTAGGTTAAAGTGTTAATCCACATAAGATGTGCGTGGATCTGAGCCCATTCTAGGGCTACACTCCTGCTTGAGCCCCAACAACTCAAATAAGGAAAAGCTCGGGAAGTGTTAATGAGCTGAGCCCCTATCAGTAAACCGAGCTCTAGAGCCAAAGCCTGCACTAAAATGGTTAGCACATAAGAGACAATAAGAAAAGTGCAAAAGGAACTATAACAAAGGAAAAAAGCATACATGGATAGTGTGCCAGAATTTGCAGAGCCTCTTGCTCCCTCGAACATGATATCCAGGTACTAGTACAGATAAGCCAAGGTAGCAGCAACCCAATTAAGAGAAGAAACTCGATCGAAGTATCTCAAGGGAGCTAAATAATGTAAGTTCAACGAGTTTCTCGAATCGTACAACAAGGTGGTCTTGAACAAATAAACTAAGAAGGCTCAAGCCGTCTGATCGACCTCCTTAGTAGAGTGGGAGTGAATATCCTATAATAAAGAGGAATGCTCGGATAAGCCAGGGAATAGGTGTTCTTGCGCGTAGGCAAGAACTCCAAGAGATTGATGATGTACTAGTCCCGAGCATCGAACCTCTGATCGTGAATGGCGTCATCAGAGGGTACAGTAGTACTCGAGGAGTTGATACTAGAGATGGCAGTGAATGACAGAGGGGATAATCATGCCATGTAAGAAGTAAAAGTGTCCTAGTGACTTACCCAGGTTGTGACTTCCTTTCTTCGCGCTAGTCTTTGTGACTAGTAAGCGTGTTTCCAATTAGGTTCAAAAGCCTTACAGTGTTGTAGTCGCAAAGAAAAGGATGCGCACCCAAAATTATTGTCCACACAAACTATTACATTTGTATTCTCCTGATACTTGTTTCAACACTAATTGAGAATCCCCCAAAAACACCTCACTTGCTCCAAGTTTCTACAAAATCTCCAAACCTATTACTTAAATGCTATATTACAAGATAAGGTAGTTTTAGCTCTTGTAGGCGAGGTAACCATAATTCCAGCTCTTGTAGATCTTTATGTGCTCGACTTATTAAACCTTAACACCCAAGTATTAACATTAACATCCACCCTATACACCTACGACTCATACTCTTTTTCAACAAGTAGTTCCATTATTGGATGATCAATTAAAAAATTTGCCAGGACTTGACCTTTGATTGACTTCTGCGGAAAATAGATTAAGGAAATCTTAGTCAATATAAGAGGCTATTTACTAATTCTCCCTATTATTAATGGTCTATTCAACATATACTTAATCAAATATGTCTGAGACACAACATGAACTTGCAAATTAATCAAATAATGCCTCAGTTTAGTACATACAACATAATTTTTTCAATAGGAGAATACTTTACCTTCATATATGTCAATATGCTGGTCAAGTATAAATTGCATTACATGGCATGTGGTAGTGTTCTGTGCCAATAGACAATTGATAGACTCATTGCTGCTAATAAATACAACATGAGCGGAAAAAACCCTCCCTAGAAGGCATTAACATCGAGTTATCATAAGTTGTTTGATGTTTCTCTTCCCACCTGAACTCATCTAGTTGATTTAACTTTAACAAATCTGAAAAGGTCTTAGTCTTTCCTACCAAATTTGAGATAAATCTCCTCAAGTAATTCACCTGACCAAGAAATCTCTACAACTCTTTCTTAATTCGTGGGGATTTAGCCTCCAAAATACCCTTGGCCTTGTTGCCATTAATTTCAACTCCCTTCTGATATACTAGAAAACTAAGAGAATTACCTGCCTTTGTACCAAATGCACATATCAAAGGATTCAATTTTAGCTTATGTTCCTTTATCCTTTGAAAACTCGTCCTAAAACATTCCACATTATCAATTTCTCTTTTAGACTTTATCACAATATTATTAATATATATGTCCATATGATGTCCAATCATATTATGAAAAATGGCATTCGTGGCCCTTTAGTAAGTAGCATTCTCATTATTCAAACCAAAGGGCATAACAAGCCACTCAAAGTTCTAATAGCACCGGGGCAGCTGAAAGCAGTTCTAGGAACATCTTCTGCAATTAATATCTGATTATAGCTAGAGAAACCATCCACGAATCACAGTAACTCATTCTTAAACGTTGCATCTACGAGCATATCAACCACTAGCATAATACACATATCCTTTGGGGCAGCTGCATTCAAGTATCTAAAGTCTATGTAAACTCATAACTTCCCATTCTTCTTCACTACAGGAAAAACATTTGACAACCATTAAGCATATCTAGTAGTTCTTGTAAACTCGGCCATAAACAACTTCTTTATTTCTTCTTTTATTTTTAGCTCTACTTATTTTTCTAGGAGGTTGTTGATAGGGATTAGAACCAACTTTAATAGGAAGACGGTGCTTTACCAAGCTCTTGTTCGCACCAGGCATTTCCACATAACTTCAGGCGAAGCAATCTTTAATTTCCTTTAAAACGTGAATGATATCTATATTCATATTATCGAGCAACAAAGAACTAACGCACATCATCATTGACTCATTTGTTGTCACTAAATTAACTGCCAAAAGAGGGTCATGAACTTGAGGCTGAGCATCATCTAACTTTCCAGTAGCCTCATCTAAATCATGAATTTGAATCTCTTCCTCCTCATTATCAGATTCCCCTACAAAAATCACTTCTACACTAAAAATCCCTTCTTCAATCATCTCATTCTCAACTCTGTCAACTAACTGCTGCACCTGAAACCTAAATATTGCAGCTACTACAAGTTCTTCTTCAGTGTAATTAATTATTAAAAATTTCTTCAATAACAGGTGCCTTCAGCCTATAAGGCACGATGGTAGTTGACTTTAATAAATTCTCTGGTTAAGTCTTAACTTGCTCCTTTGAGACTCTCACTTACTTTGGTTCTCTATTCTTCCGCCTGTTCACAAATTCAATTGAACCAAAATCGTCATCATAAGATCTTACTTCCATAAAATTAGAACATGCCACAAATGGTTGACAATCAGCCCACACTACTTCCACATCATCATCATTCCAAAATAAAAGGAATTGATGAAGAGTTTAAGGGACACAACAATTGGCATGTATCCAGTCCCTTCCTAGTAAAGCATTGCAGCTATCAATAGAGTTGACCATAAATAAAGCACTAAGAAAAGTCTTGCTTCCAATGATAATCTCTAATGGAAGAGCTCTAAGTGTTTTCGACACCTCACTATTAAAAGTTTCCATTATCACATATCTATTAAGTTAGCCTCAATCTTCCCTAAAGCATTAAGCATCTTATAGGATAAAATGTTAATAGTTGATTCATTATCAACTAACACCCTTGAAAGAGACCTCCCATTTAAATGAGCTTTTACATATAATGGCCTAATATGTTTAGTCATCTCGGAAGAAGGTTTCTCCATAACTATTATTTTTGGCTTGTCTAGATTAACAGCCTGAATAGTTATCCCACTTCAATATCCTTCATCCTCTAAAGGCAAGTCTTGCCTCTAAGCCTCTCTGTTGACATTTCTAACTCAATGAAGCTTTCATCCCTCACGTTTTAGGACTGGAAAACTTCTGAAAGTGCAATAGTTGCACAACCATACGAGAAATGAATTCCACCAACCAGAAATGTTCTACCATCAGTTCTTCACAAGCTATTATTGTAGAATTTCCTACTAATGATAAGAGATCATCATCCTTTTCTTTTGTCATGTCAACATCTAATGTTGCTTTTCTGTAAAATTTAGATTTTCAAGTTTAGCTCGACTCATTCCTCTTATTTCCTCCTTCCTCTTTTGCTTTTCAGCCCTTTGTCTCTAGAACCTCCTTTTCTGATTTCTGGTTAAAGACTGAGGAAACTTCTTATGCTCCACCCTGTACCATTTCAGGCAAGAGATTTGGAGTCACAAACCTAGGCTGTCGGGGCTGGAATCTATTAGGAGGATAATAAGCCTTTCTCACATCAACTCTAGGAGACTTCTCATCAAACTTCAACTCTCTCCTTACAAGAGAATTCTTTGGTACCCAGACCTTGTGAAACACATTACTAGGCTCAATTCTTCTCGCTTTGACTTTCTCTTTGTGAGTCTCCATACTCTTTTTCTTTTCTAAGACCCTCTTCAACTTTTTATAGTTCAAGACTGACTTTAAATCGAAAGTGGTTGTATTAACGGGTGCCGTAGGAGGAAAAGGATCCTCATCTATCAACATTGCTTCCTTCTTCTTCAGAAATTTTAAATTCCCTTATTAATTCTATTTTGTACCAAATGCTTAAAAGTCCAACAACTATTGGTAGCATGATTATTAGAATTGTAATATTTGCAATAATCCTTCCTCTTAAATCCTCTATTGGTAGTTTGTATCTAGGAGGCAACTTAATGAAACTCTCTTTGAGAAGATAATCAAAGATATTTTCGGTCTTAGAAACATCAAAAGTATACTACAAGGAAGCATTGCTTGCTTGTGGTTTTTTCAAGATTCAGGAATTTTCTTTACCAAAGATAGACAAGTGCAAGAACTAATGGCTGAAAAATCTGCCACTGCCACTTCCATCTTAGGATTATGAATTTCCCCATATTAACTCCCCATAGCAGCCCTCTTTTTCTGATTCTCTTACTTCTGTAATTCTTCATATTCAGTCACCTTTGCTACCAACTTATAGAAATCTCTAAACTCCATTCCCTGGGACTTTTTCCTCAATTCAATATCTAATCCTCTTTGAGCCATTTTTAGAAATCTGCCTCAGGGAGATAAATCTTGCATATGCTTCTCATTTTCTTGAATATGCCAATGTAAACATCAATTGATTCACCACCCCTTTGTGTCACTCTAGAAAACTCTGCAATACACACTTCTAGCTCAACTTTGAAAAATTAGGTGTGAAACTTCGTTCCATTTCCTGCCATATGCATATAGAGTTTTTAAGCAAAGTTGCACACCAAGTGAAAAATTGTTCATGTCAAAGAATTAGGGAAAATCATTAACTTAAAGTTAGCAAAATTCTCCAAGTTAGCCAATTTCCACATTAAATTGTAAATCTAGCAATGTGCTCTAGGATAGAATCGCCATCCTCTCCAAAAAAAAGAGTGAAATCAGGGATCCTATATCCTCTAGGGTAAGGATTATCAACATCCACATTATTAGGGTATGGCTTATGAGACTCTAGTCAGCCTATCTATCTAAGACTAGGACTATATAATTCTTGTACTACATCCCTAATAGCCTATACATCTACTGGGGGCTGCTTATGAGGTTGAAAAGGTTGATTTACCATATTCCTATGTTGATTAATTATTGAAGGATTGCCAACTGAGCCTCCTTCCATATCATATATAGTAGGTTGGCTAACGAGATTAGTATTAGCAAAAATTTGATGAGGTAAATATGACCTGCCAATATTACAGTCGTGAGGAGTTTGAACTTTAACATCCTCTCTTCTATATGGAGGCACATATCTTTCCTTGGCCAAAAAGGCATGAGGCTCTACCATACTAGTTACCTCTATATTGTTTCTAGGAACCCTCTCATTTTTCATAGGAAATTGCCCCCAAGTCCCTCTAGGACATTTTCCTCTTCAGCATTAGCATTTGGATTTTCCCTCTTAAGAGTGTTAGTGCAACCAGCAGTTAATTTCTCACTAATTTCCTATAAGATTCTAACATGCATGCTTTGGGTTTCCTATGAACACGATCAAAATCCTAATAAAGGACCAATGGCCCTTCTAGCAGGTAGTAGCGCCTCAAAGTGCTGAGATATCCCTTGAGGCACCATATTCTTCTCTAACTGCTCCACCATGCGAGGAATAAAAATTTCATGTTCATGTTCTACTTCATTAGTTGAAACCATGGCATCCTGAGACGCCATTGGTTCTTTTCATTATTATTTCTTATTTCAGGGGCCATTGTAGGACAGGCTCCACTAAGCGTGCCAAATTATGTTGGTTGCAAATTGGTTGCGGGCATTGCCACGTGTGTCTAGTAAATGAACCATCGTAATTGATGCGCTTCTTGACTTCTAATAAGGTGTTATGGATTTTCAAACACTTTCAGACATAATTTGTTTGAATGCTCTATGAAAATGGCTATAAATGATTAAAAATGTAGATGAAAAATATTGAAATAATACTTCTTAAAAGTTTAAAGTACAAAGCAAGTTTGATTGTAAATATAAGTACATAGAGAATTTGTCTTCTTGAATTTATCTAATTTTGTTAGTGTCTTTATTGTGTCTTGGTTGATTATCCATTGTTCTCTTCTTCTTTTTTTCTTGCACTTCTGTAACTTCCACAAGTACAAATGCAAATAATAAACCACCTGTTTGAATTGAACAACCATTGGTATTTTCCTCTTTGTCAACATATGTACCATGAGCCAAAATTCTAAGAGTAGCTGTTATGGAAGGAGTTTTCAGATAATTTCCCCTTCGGGAGAAGTCCAAAGAGCGCAGACTGGTGATATTCGAATAGAAATATCGTAAGAGAAGATAAGCACTTTGACGCCAAAGACTCCCATGTTTTTCTTGGTATAAAAAATAACTCCTATCCACATGTTAATTAAAATAACTAAAATAATTATTTTAATTAATAACCTCCACGGGTCAGGCTTATTTTGGACTGAGCTCAAATTATTTATTTATTGAACTGAAAAAATATGGTGTAGCCAAATACTAAACCTTCTATTTTGGTTTCATATTGAGTTACTTAAAGGATTTATGTTGACTTTCAATACATGTTAGCTGGAATAGGAATGTACTTTTAAAATTTACTTATTAAATGCCACATTACAAGATAATTTAATTAATTATGACTTAAATCAACATATTAGGCAAAATGCACATGTTTAGAGATTGATTTAAGTCATAATTAATTAAATTTTCTAATAGTATTACATTTAATATAGTGAATTGTAAGAATATATTTATATTCCGATTAACATGTTATTCAAAATTGTTTAGAATTTCTTTAGCTAATTCAATCTGAAACTAAAATAAAAGGTTTGATATTAAAAATATAAAACATTAGAACTAAATAAAAATATAGCAAATGGGATAGTTACCCAATTATTGGACTTAGTTGTAACCTCTTTCTAAATATATGAATTATGCTGCACCAAAAGCAACATCATCTCATACATTACTTAAAGTAATTACTTATCAAACCACTATATTATCTCTTAATAACTATTCTTTTTTTTCTTGTGTATCAAAGTACAACCAATTCACCTATAAACAATTAAGGGATTTGGTTGGGCCCTACATAAACTTTAATACCCAGAAGAATTGGCGAAGACATACGGGCTAATGCCACATTAATCTTAAATAAATTTTAACTAATTGGATAATTTCAGCATATGCTATGATTAGATATCATGAATTTTGGTCCTAAGATGGAAGTTCTGCCTAACTTCGACCTTCATTAGACAAACATGCTATTGACTACTTTATTAAGTCCAAACCTAACATTATAAATAGACAAGGATAAAGGGGCACAAGAAATTATCATGTATAATTCCAATTCCAGACCCACTAATTAGACCAAAGAAATGGAAGCCTTCTTTGGCCGAACACTATTATTCAATGATAGTGAAAATGATATAATTTCTTAAGATAATATACCAAGAGTTAATGTGCCGGTAAACTATTAATAAAAGGAATTAAAACCATAGTATACTACTTATAAATGGGTGGGGACTGGCCACACTCATGGGTATGTAATGCGATTGCAAAGGTTGTATCGATGTACCAACCGCTAAGGTGAAATAGACAATAAATTTAAGGGCCTAATTACAAAATCTGTACAAGTCTAAGGTTTAAATATTTATTTTTGCCAATGCAGAATTAAAAGGTCCATAGAGAGATTTTTCCTTTAGTTATCATTATTGATACATCCAAATTATATATAAATATTTAAAATATTTAAAAGTTTTAATAATATGATTTCTATATATAAATATGGTGAAAATATATGTTTTTACCTCACTTAAGATTAATTATCTATTTTCAGATAATGTTAACCAAGAGAGGAAAATATGGAACTAAATACTAAAAAAGAAACTTAATTGGACATGTTCATGTCAAGGCCCAAGATTAAGACGCATAGACTGCTATTTGCAAGACCTAATCAAAAATTATAAGGCCCAAGGGATATTTTAGTCATTTTATATAATTATTAGAATTTATATTAACAGTTATTTATGGAATAGTATTTGGTGGAGATAAGGATACCTATATTCTTATCTATCAGATAGACTTATATTGGTATACTTATCTCTAGGGAGACTTACTTAGAGGAGGACTCTTCTCTATATATATCTCTACACACCTAGTTATAAAAGGGAGGAGGATAACTCTCTCCTACCTGCTCTCTGCATCTGTCCACCATTATTTTCTCTATAGTTCTTCCATAAACACTTTAGTTTAGTTTTTATTACTCTTTTTAAGATTTAAGGATACTTTCAAGAAGTGGAGAGTGAGCACCAATTATCTTCCTACTTGAAGAAATTTTGGATATCGATCTCGTGGTGAACTTACCTTTACTATAGGAATAATTCATGCACTTGCGAGTATTAACTTAGACGATCATCCACAACAATACGACATATATTTGGGCAACGAACTAAAAAACTTTAAACATGCACATGTCACTTATAAGCTCAGTATGATGTTTATATTGTAATTAAGACAGTTTTAAATTGTGCTTATTGATAAATGTATAATTTTTTCGACCTTTTAGAATTGAAATTTTTGGGTTTCTTGGATCCAATTTGATAAGAAGCGGGTCAAAAGAAATTAATATATATTTCATAAGATTTATTTTTTTCTACTTATTTTGTTCTATTGAATTTTATATTTTATTTATTTTGATTAAGGATTATTGAATTCTTAATCAAATAAAATGACAAATATAAGAGCCTCGTGAAATAAAACAAAATTAAAAGATTTAGAGATTGTTAATCAAAATAAAAAGAAATAAAAAAATTGTTAAAATAAAATATAATTTAAAAAGCTCAATAAAATAAAATTAAAAATTCAGAAATTTTTAATCAAAAAAAGAAAAATACGAAAACCAGGTGAAAGAAAAAATAATTTTAAGAGCTCAAAAAAATAAAATTTAAAAACTTAAAAACTTAATAATGTATTTTTCCAATATATTACATAATTAAAAGGTCATAAAATGGAGAAATATTTTCTTTTAAAACATCATAATATATCAATACACAACATATATGGGAAAGGATAGATAACTTCTTTTAACTAAAGATCTTATACATATATCGCATTCATAGCTTAATCTAACAGTAAGTAATCTTAAGAGTGAGTTTTCTCCCCTCATTTATAAATAAATACCAAAAAGAAAAAGGACCTTTGAACATAGATGAAGCAAGTGAAACAAAAAATTTGAGAAAGAACAAAGGAAATGCTAGCTAGTAGTATGTAATAAATCAAGTTCTTGAGGGATAAGAAGATGATGAAGGACTAAATTTGATGAGGAAGAAGGCGAACTGGAAGACCCTTAGCAGGGATAGGCAAAGGATTAACAATGATGTTCTCATCAGGAATTATCTTTTGGAAATTGAATCTTTTGACCAGATTATGCATGAAAACAAGAATTTCCAGTCTAGCATACTCTTTCCCAGGGCACATTCTTGGTCCTCCTCCAAATGGTACAAATGTGTATGGGGCTGGTCCTTTCCCTTCAAATCTACTTGGATCAAATTTCTCTGGTTCTTCAAAGTATGTTGCACTTTTGTGTGTTGAGTTTGCACTCCAATATAGCTACATCATGTGTTAAGAAGAACAAACAAAACTACTATTATTAAATGTTGTATGTGCACAAATTTGATTAATGTTAGTTTAACTTCAATTTTATTTCAGAACCCATATTACATAGTCCCTTATTATACATTTATTGAATTTATGATATGAGTTAGGATTTTCCTGTTGAATTTATGATATGTATTAAAAAGTTGAAAGAGGAACGTGATTTACCTTCCAGCCTTTTGGAATATAGAAGCCATTAAAGATAAAGTCATTGATAGCTTCCCTGAAAGCACCTTGAAGGGGTGGTGCAACTCTCATAACTTCACATGCCACATTCCATGAATATTTCATCTTCTGTATGTCTTCCCAATTCAACAACTCTCCTTCTCCTTTTGATTTTGCAATCTCCATTTGCTCTATAAATTTTGCATCAAATCCAAATCAATTGGCTTCAAGTCTTCATTAATGTAAAGGAAAACCATACAATTCTACTTGATTTGGCTTATATCTCCATCATTCATTAGTTTATTTACATCACTTTGTCTCCACTTTATGGTTATTAAATTCCAGAAGTCATCATTTTTCAGCCAATGCAATATGACTATCAAAACTATATCATCAACTTGACATTCAAGCCAGCATCATATGTACATTGACAAATTAATGTGAAAATCACATACAAAGACAAATAGTATTTAAACAAAAAGTGAAGAGCAGATTTTTTTTTTAATTATTTCTACTATTTTATTTTTATTAATTATAGATGATTAAAATAGTATTTGAACAAAGTAGCACATATTACTAAAATTAAATATAATTAAAATATGTATCAATATCCAATCAACAATTAGGGTTAGAGATATTAATAGACATAGAGATCATATATATCTTTGTCCTTTTGCATTGAATAAAAAATATCATGCTAAATTGACTGTTTCTGTATGTATTCCAGTTGGGGCACTACCTAAATATTGGATTGGATTAATACTATTATAGAATCATATATAGCTTTCCTTTTCTTTGTTGTATAAATATATGGATATCAACAAGAAAAGGAAGATGGTGGGGTTCTGCTTAATTTCAGTAAGAGACACATTAGATATGTGAATTTTGGGTTTGTTTACTTAATGTGGTGCTAATGAGTATACAATTTTCAAAAGTATTACTTCAGATATCAATTTAATTTCTTACTTTTGACTGTTCAAGCACAAAAAATATAAATTTGTTTTTGAATTAGCTGTATTCTTTCTTAAATCACAAAAAAATATTGCCAAGTGATGATAGAAAGTATCACTGAAACATCTTAATAAAGTAATATACTTGTTTTAAATGTGTCCTACAGTTGACTCCAACTGCTTTAACTTTAAAACCATTTAATATATTTTATTGATAAAGAATTTCTTTATATCAAAATATCATATTTTAATAGGGAGAAAATAGAAAAATATTATTTGAAAAAAATAAAATACTATATTCTAAATACTAAAATCAAATAGTTCAAATGATATGAGAGAAACACTACGAGTCTATTTGGCTAGCTATGGCTGATAGGTGGTAGGATAAATATGAAAAAATACAGATTTAATTTTTTATCGGAAGCCAAATATCATAATAGACTGATAGTGAGCCAATGGTGGATAAATATATAAGAATTTGTATAATTGTGAGTAAAAGTATTTTTCTGAAAACCAAATCAAAAAATAGATTAAAAGAAAATAAATTGGGGTTAGAAAAATAAAGAAAGGGAGGAAAAAAGAAAGAAAGAGTACATACCTTTGTAAACTGCATCATAGATTTGAGGGAGCTCAGCAAGGTACTTGATAATGAAAGTACAAGCAGCACTAGCAGTATCATGCCCACCAATCAGCAATCCAAGAATTTTGTCGGCAATATCCATCTCATTCATAAACTTTCCATCCTCATCTGATGTTAACAACATATGGGACAATATATCCTGTGTACCAGAAGCTTTCCCTTCTGCTAGATCAATCTTTCTTTGCTTTATAATACTTATAAGCTCTTTCCTGATGAAGTTTGAAGCTTTGATTGCTCTTCTGAATGGTGTTCCAGGCAAATCTATTGGCACGGAAATGATTCCTGAAGCCAATTCCTGAAAAGGGTCTGCAAATTTAGCGATGTGATCTGGATCTTCCAGGCTGACAAACAGTCTGCACGCTAACCAGAAGGTGTAATTCTTCGCTAGAGGAAACACAACTACTTCATTTTTTTTTTCCCATCCCGAAGCAAAGTGCCTCTGAGCAATTGTATCCATGATACCTGAAGAGAAAAATAGAAAACAAATTGCCAAAAATTAAATAATATATAAACCAGTAGATGACTGAAACGAGTGGAGGGGCTTCAGGTTTCATTAACATTACCAATATAACGCTGGAGGGCTTCAGGTTTCATGAACTGAGGGAGAAGCTTTCTCATTTTAATGGCTTCTTCTTTAGAAGAAGTTTGAAGAGAAGAAGGGAATATTTTGTTAACAGAATCAGGCCACCAGGCCTGAACAAGCTTGTTTTCATTGGAGAACAAAAACTTGTTGGCAGAAGCACCACAGAAGACAGCAGCAGGTTGGCCAAGAAGATTAGTTTTAAAAATCTCAGAAGAATATTTAGAAGTTCTATCAAACACAAACTTTTCAGGGTGACCCTTCCAACCTGAAGACAAAAATTCAAGGCTTTCACCAACAAAAGGGAGGCCAGGCTTCCCTGGAGGAAGACTTGGATAATTGTATTGAGATTTGTGCTTGTAAAATATGATAAAAATTGAAAAGGTGATGAAGGAAACGAAGAGGAAAAGAAGGGTAAGATAGAAGTGGTCCATTTTGTTTTTTCTAGTGTTTTTGAGATTAAGTTGTTGATAAATAGGCCAGTTTTGGGCCGATTTATAAGGAAAATATACAGGAAGATCGAGAGATGGTGGTCGTTGAGAGTGAATGGAATATAAATTTGTCAAAGTCAATTAAATGAGGACTGGTATATATTAACTAACAATATATTAATATTATTGAAATTTTACCCAACTCAAAATCTTTTAAGAGGATTAACTCGCTCCAGGTGGGTTATTATTTCATAATAAATACAAAAAAAAAAAGTTATAATAAATATAAGAAAAATAGATATTATTATTGAAATTAAGATTTTTTTATGTTCAAATCAAATATGAGAGATCATATTTATAATTAAAATATTTAATTTTGAAATTGAGCAATTAATATTTTATTATTTAAAATATAAAAATAAATAATCTTTTTATTAAATAAGTTATATCATGTTCTAGCTTAACAGAAGAAAATCCTAATTTATCATGATTGTATAGCTCCGCTGATATGAAGCGAGCAGCCCATGGAGTTACTATGTGCAGATGCACATATGGTTCATGATCACGTGCGTGAGTAGGTCGAAAAATGGTCTATATACAATAACTATGTACTGGTTTTTAGTAAAAACCGTATCATAGCAAATCTGAAACCAATCCGTGCCTTGATCCGGACCAAGTAGAATCTAATTTTTACATATATTTATTAATAATTATTTATATTATATAAATAATACCTATTAAAAATAACTATAATATTATAAAATATTTTATACTCTATAAAAAAATTATTTTATAGTTATCATTTTATATAATTAAAGCAATTATTATCGAAATAAGAAAAAAATACTACATATTAAAAGTAACTATAATATTATAATGTACTTTATACTCTATAAAAAAATATAAGTTTTATATTAGTATATCATATAGTATACTGATACTAATATACATTACTCTAATACTAAATTTATAATTTACTATCTACTAACTTAACCCTAATATATTTTCTTACCACATACTACAAGTCTATACCTAACAATTTGAACACACCGTCTTCCTCTTTAGAACACACCGCCGCACCTCCCATTTTGCAATTCAGAAAGACAAAATCCTTAAGGCAAATCTCTGGACATAAAATCAAAAGGAAGAAGGAAAAAATTAGCTCGCGTAAACACTTTGATTAAATTAGAGTGAATCTTGTGAGGAGTTGGTTCTGAATAATTTTGTTGAGATAGTATTTTGTGAATCATTGGCATCTTGGTTGTGATACTTGAATTGATTGCTTCGTTTCTTTTTGTTTGACTTACGCTTGTTAAGGATATGTGCAGGGGCTCTCTAGCTTGTTTATCAGTTTAAGTGTTGTTCCTTAGTGATTTATTTTCCTTATTTTACTTTTGATTGCTCGAGGACAAGCAATGAGCTAAGTGTGGGGTGATTTGATGTGCGTAAAATACATACATCTAAATGGGATTTTTTTAGATTAATTTTATGTACATTTGGATGTGAATTGGTCCCAACACTCACCCTATGCGTCTTTTTGTGTGCATTAGGTCCAAAAGAAGTCAAAGAATGATAAAGGGTTGGAGCATAATTAGACGTCAAAGCTGCCGAAACAAGCTAAGTTTGCGCATGAGGAAGCTGAACACGGCCGTGTTAGTTTTAACACTGGCCATGTTCCCAACACGGGCACCAAAACGGGCTGTGTTGGATGCATTTGACAAAAGAAGCGTTAAAGAGCACGACCACAGAGAGTAACACGACCATCAGCACGAGGTCGTGTTCCCAACACGCCCACCAATACCAGGCCGTGTTCCCAACACGGGCATCAACACGGCCATGTTCACGGCAGTTGGACAAATTAATTTAAAAAGACAGAAAAGAGGAAAAGGGAGGCAACTAGGGTTAGAACATCCCAAACTCATCTTTTTCTCTCTTTAAGGGTCTTCTGAGCTGGAACTAAGGAAAAAGGAGACTTGGACCAAGGTTTCAATTAGATTCTCTTCGAAGATCGAAGATTGGCGAGGATCGTTGATTGGTTTCAATCCGAGTAAGAGGAACAAGAATCGATCCAAGATTGGGCAAGAGGAATTGGAGCCGTTTACTCTCATCCAAGGGTGTATTCGGGCTTCTCTACCTTTACTCATTTTTGTAATTGAATTCTTGTGGGTTGTGATGATGAACATGATTAGTTAAACTTGTTAACCCATTGGGGTTCTTTATCTAGGGATTTTTGTACTTAACTTTTGAATTGAATGTATTGATTGTCAATATTGGTTTGCAATGGAAGTGTTTATTGATTTGTTCTTCATATCTTATTGAATGATTTTTGAAATTTGAATGATCTTGAGAAAGACGTTTAGGTTTGGATTGTCCTTTGCAACCTAGAATTGAATTCGCCTAGAGATAGGGTGTTCGTTCTACCGGATTGAGAATTAACAACTCTCAATAGTGTTAAATGGTACATAATGCTAATTTGGATAATTAGAGTTAGGAAGAGATTT
Organism: Ricinus communis; assembly: GCF_019578655.1. Taxonomy (NCBI): domain Eukaryota; kingdom Viridiplantae; phylum Streptophyta; class Magnoliopsida; order Malpighiales; family Euphorbiaceae; genus Ricinus; species Ricinus communis. The sequence goes on along the minus strand of NC_063257.1, from coordinate 31,769,129 downwards.
TAACCTAATTAATCTAAGTTAAGATGTTAGTGTCCTTGAGAAAGGCATTAATTGCATAGAGATTTCCCCACAGAAATTGAATTCAATCAATCAATTCCACCTTTAGTTTCCATTCCCTAGAGACAAGAATTCCCAAGGGGTTATTCCTTTACTTGAATTAATCCTTCCCTAGTAGTCGTAGTTAGATAACAATTAGAGTAGGTATTAGTTAATTTAGGAATTATTCATCAACGCCATTTTTTAGATTAGATAACAGAGAAGATTAAGTAGGTTTAGGTTCACACGTTCTTTGGGGAATACGACACTTGGTACTTGCCGTTAGCTATACTCTACCGATAGGTACACTGCCTTAAGTCGTAGTCTTGCTTGACTTAGCAACCATCAGTAACTAATAATAACCTTGCCGCATGATCTTCATAGTTAACACTATGTCGTTCATATGTGGCTTGCATACTCCTTTGTGCATTTTCTCCATCACTACTTGAACTTTTATTTTAGTCACATATCAGAGCTGTACACCCAGCACCATTCTTTTATATAGGATTCCTCATGGCTGATGTAATTCTTAGCTTGAATTTTAGCGCGTATCTTTCCTTGGCAGTCGCTTCCTCTAGATATTCCTTGTTTTTTATGAACCTCTTCAGATCGTAGAATCATGGCTTCTCTTCCGGTCCCATCTGAACTTGCATTGTCTAATCCCATTGATAACAAGGCGCACTCGATTTCATAATTACCAAAGGCTTTATCAAAAGCTGCAAGAAATTGACCCACATAGATGACAAGGTAGCCAACGCATTCGCCATCTGATTCTCATCTCGAGGCAAGTGTATAAAGGATCACTTGGAGAAATTACATATAAAGTCCTGAGATAGTTGACATATGGCTTCTACCTCTCTTCTTTACTTCCCATTACTTGAGCGCTTGTTTGGATTACCAGCATAGAGTCCCCATTGACCATCAAATGCTTAGCTTCTATTACCATAACTGCTTCTAATCCAAATAAACATGCTTCATACTCCACCATGTTGTTGGTCACTCTAAAGTCTAATCTTTTAGCCATTGGCAACATCTCTCCTTCTAGTGTGATTAGAACTACTCCTAAGCCTGCACCTCTTGCGTTTACAGCTCTATCAAAGTACATCTTCCATTCTTGGATCTCTATTGCCCCTAGAATTCTCATCAGGAAATTCCAGATTCCAAGGATCATCTCCTTCAATCTTATTCTGAGCTAAAAATTTAGCTATGGCCCTACCCCTGACCACCTTCTTGGTGATGTACTCAATGTCAAACTCTGTTAGAAGCACTGACTATCTAGTCAGCTTCCCTGTAAGAGATGCAGCTTCAAACAGGTACTTCAGGGGGTCTATTTATGAAATTGCCTGCATCCTATAAGACTGAAAGTAGTGCCTTAACTTCCTTGTTGCCCATATTATGGCTAGACACATCTTTTCCACGAGGTTGTACTTCAACTCATAAGGCAATAACTTTTTACTGAGGTAATAGACCGCATGCTCCACATCACTAGGTCTGCATTGCGCTACCATTACTCTTATGGCTTCCTCCTCTAAGGCTATGTATAGGATCAGCAGCCTGCCATCCTTGGTAGCTTGAGTACCGGCGGCTTCATCATATATTCTTTGATTCTACCGAAGGCCTCCTGACAATGTTCATCCCACACAATGGGCTGATGCTTCCTCAAAAGCTTAAAGATAGGATCACAAACCATTGTGAGCTTGAGAATGAACCTGCTGATTTATTGCAAGCGTCCTAGAAAACCTCTGACTTCTTTCTCTGTCTTTGGCGCTGGCAACTCCTAAATAGCCTTGACCTTGTCCAGATTGATCTTTATGCCCCGCTGACTCAATATGTGCCCTAACAACTTCCTTAATGTAACTCCAAATATGCTCTTTTTCAGGTTGAGTCTCAGATTATACCTCTTCGCTAGTCCTAAAAACATATCAAGAGCCTGAAAATTCCCTTCCCTTGTTTCAGACTTTACCATCATGTCATCAACGTACACCTCTATCTCCTTATGCATCATGTCATGAAACAAGGTAGTGACTGCTCTCTGATAGGTTGCTCCCATGTTCTTTAGTCCAAAAGGCATAACTTTGTAGCAATACATTCCCCACTTAGTGATAAATGATGTCTTCAGCTTGTCCACCACTGCTATCATGATTTGATTATACCTAGAGAACTCATCCATAAAGGAGTACATCACATTCGAGGCGGCACTGTCAACCATTACATCTATATGGAGAAGAGGAAAGTCATCCTTAGGGCATGCCTTGTTCAAATCCCAATAATCCACGCATATTTGAATCTTACCAGCCTTCTTCGGGACTGGAACAATGTTTGCCAACCATTCAAGGTAGTCAACCACATCGAGAAAATTAGCCTTAACCTGCTTAGCGACCTCCTCTCGTATTTTCTCTGCCCATTCTAGCTTTAGTCTTCTCATCTTCTATTTGACCAACTTGATGTGCAGATGAGTCGGGATAATGATGCTCTGCTATTTTTCTATCTAGACCTGGTATGTCATCATAGGACCAAGTAAATACCCCTTTTCTTTTTTCTATTATTCTTTTGAATTCTCTCATCTCTTTAGGAGTTCTATCATGAGCTATCAAAATGTGTCATTGATTTGCATCTGTGCCTAAATTAAATGAGTCAATTTGTATGGAATTGATGTCAAACATGCACATATCATGATTATCAAAATGCATACTACCATCAGCAAAAACATCACATAAGTAAGCAAAGTTGTTCATATCATTGATCTTAAAAAGGAAAGAAACATCATCCTCATAAATATCGGACATTATTACATCATCATAAAAAACATTAACAATGTTATTTTCTATAAGAGCAGCTAGTTCTTCTTGACTTAATTTCTCCAAAAGGGCGGTGAACTCTTCTAGCTTCAGCTCTTTCATCTGAATAATGACCTTCTCTTGGACTTTCTTAATACTCAGCTCAAACATCGTGTCAGTAATCAGGTTCGTGAATATCTCAAACTCTAGTACCTCAGTCCCAATTACATCAACAGGTTCGGGCTCTCTAGGACAGGGCTTGTACTCTTGGACGAACATGTCTTTTATAGTCTTACCCTTTGGTTTACTCTCATCTTCCTCTTCAGAATAACCTAATCTGTGCTAAGTCTTCTGATTTTTGAAGTCCGGCAGCTCCGCGATACCTTGCTGATTCTTTCCTAGCCCTATTCCAAGCATGAAGTTTATTTTCTTGAACATGCTGGCTACTTTAGAATCCATGTAGTTCTCATAGAGAATAACAACTTGGAATCTAGTGGGGGCATCTAGCTCCTTGACAGCTTCTTGGATAGCCGAGACAACCTTACTACCTTCAGCGTTAATGGTGACGATCTTGCCTTCATGAGAAAATTTTACCTTATGATGTACAGTGGAAGGAACTCCTCCTAGGGCATGGAACCATGGCCTTCCCAATAACAATTCAAAAGTCATTGAGATGTCCAGGACGATGAATTCCACTCAAGATTCAGTAGGACCCATCTTTACTGGTACTGAAAACGTTCCTTCCATATCTCTTTTCGTCTCATCAAAGGCCCTTATAACCATATCTAATGGTTTCAGGTCTTCCGCAATCATCCCCAGCTTAGGGAGTATGCAATAAGGACACACGTTGATGGATGACCCATCATCTACCATCTTTTTCCCTTGACCTCAACTACTATGTAGAGGGCCTTATTGTGATCTCTTTCCTCAAGTGGTAAGTCTTCATCAGAGAAGGTGATCATCTGGTGCTCTTGTCAGTCACCGTTTTGATAATTTCCTCGAGGGTAACTATTTTGCTAACATTTATACCAGATAAAGCCTGAATCAAAGCTTTTTTATGGTCTGATGAGTGCACCAATAGTTTCCAGACATCAGTTGTTTTCTTTTCCTCTTCCTCCTCTCTAAGAACACAGTATTCTTGTCTTCAAGTGCTTGCTTTTTTGCTTCAGTTCCTATACCTTGGCTTCCTTACCCCTACTTGCTGGCTCGGTTTCTTTACTAGAGTCACTGTCTGCCCAAATGTCCTTGGCCTCAGCATCTTGAACTTCACTCATCCTTAGAGCTATACCAAATGTCGATGGCCATGACCGACTTCTTTTCCCCTTCATTCCAAACCTATAGAAAACAAGGTTCACAAGTGGCTTGATCGTCGTCTGACCCTCAACCACTTGGCATAATATCCTCAATTCGAATGTCGACTGAAGGAGGCCTCGAATATTAGACCTTGAAGTTAACTTTGCCCGAAGGCTGCCCTAGTAGGTCTTCAGAATCATACCGAGGAAGTTGCTCAACTTTCCATTCTCCACAGTCAATTGAGTCCTGGATCTCGTGCCTGAAATAGTGGCATTAGTCCGTCACATTCACAAAAGCCTAGTGATACTCACAATACTGACCATTTTGAAGCTTAGGACTGTCAATTAGCGATTGGGGCTTAAGCATCCTGCTCTATTTTAAGTGACAGAACACCATGGATAGTGGTGCCCCCAGCTCGGTGAAAGTTCTTTATGGGCTATCTAGTTCTAGCTTGGGTTGGGGTATGTCTTCAAAATAGTTCATGATCTCCTCTTTGCTGAAATCAGAGTTGAACATGGACACTTAACTTGGGGGTGGTGTGTTACTATAGTTTGGTAAAGGGTTTCTTCTAGTTCTGGGTTGCTCAAGGTCAGTGAGTTTTTTGACATTTATAAGGTCTTGGATTTCAAGCTTTAGTTGAATACAGTTGTCAATGTGGTGGCTGGGTGCTTAGTAGAATTTACAGTAGGTGTTGGGTTTATATCTGGGTGCCTTAGGGTTTGATGGGTTATGAGAAACTAGAATAATTCTCCGGCAATGGCGCCAAATTTTGAATGGCTTGTTGAAGCCCTTCAAAATAAATTACTGATTTTTCTAAACTAACTTGTAAAAATAGTGAAACCAAGTCGAATCCCAAGGGAACCAATGTGAATAGCTTCTCAAAGTTAAATAACAAAAATAAGAGGTTTTGAATGATTGAACTAAAATTATAAATAAACAAGAAAATAATAGAAGCTGAATATTAAAGTAAATAAAAATCAATCTTACCAAACTTCCAATTCAAGAGTGCAAATTCCATCTAATTGTAATTCTGATTATAGGATTAAAATATCAAATCTTCTTTTCAAGTACTTAGTCTATTTATTAGAAAAAGCCGCAACAAGTGTAAATTCTCCTAATATAATTGACTCAAACCCAGCATCCAAATCAAAACTTACCATTAATCAACTAGGCACGATAGCGTTTCATATCAATTCAATAATAGTATTAAGAATAATGAGAATGACTAAACTAACATTAATTAATCGAGATAGCTACAATTGAATTAATCTTGTTCCTTTATTTCCTTAGAGCCTATCATGTAAGCTATGTAATTCGGAAAGACCGCAATTACACACACATGAGCCAACTCCTTGCTACTTATGTCAATCGTTCATGACAATTATGGATCACAAACTCAAGGATAGCAATAGAAGAATCAATATCAAATTAAGTCATTAGTTCAATCAATATAAAATTTTTATAAATAATAAAAATAATAAATAAAGAATACTTGAATTAAAGAAGGAATTCTGTTAAGCATAAAGCCTCACAAAATCACAATTAGAATTAATTCACTCTTAATAAGAAATTAAAAGCTTAGCCATAGATGATGGAGTAAAAATTCACAAGAGTTGTAGGGAATAGAAGAAGAAAACACTCACAACCCCAGAAGAAAGAAAAAAAAAAGTTTTCCCTTTCTGTAAAACTAGTCTCCTTATATAGGAAGTCAAACCTAAATCCCAGTAAAATAGTTCATATCCAAAAAGAAACAAACTTCCTATATAATTCTAATCCCATAAGAAAAGCTAAATTAAAGGGGAATCTAAACAAATAAAGTCCTAAATAATATAGGAGATAATTTTCTTTATCCAGCACTTATAAAATAAAGGAAATAACATAAAAGTGGGTTCACCATGAATTTAACTTAAAAAATTCAAAATTCTCTTCAACAGAGTTTTAGCAGCTCATAGATTGTAGGGCATGGTCGGCCTTGTTGAAAATGACCTTCTGCATAAATCTTGGTTGAAAATGACCTTTTGCATAAATTTTTTACTCTTCCCCCAAAAGACTTGATTTTTGACAAGTTATGCTTTAAAACATGTCTTTAAGTTGAATTCCACTCAATCCTTGATATTTCACCACCTAGATCAGAACAAACACAATTTCTACAATTAAGTACAATATCCAATCAAAATATAAAGAAATTAAACACAATAAGTATAACTATTTATGATCTATCAAGTGCTTGACATGATCTCTTTAACCCGATAATGTAGCATTCTCTCGCCATCTTCTGATTGCCAAGCACGATTATTACCCCTCTGGAAGTCAGTATTTTTAGCTTCAGATAATGAATGCTCGTGGCTGCTTTGGTTTCCATCAGCATAGGTCGTCCGAAGACTACATGATATGCGAATGGAATGTCGATTACAATGAACGAAGTCTGCCACTTTTTAGTTAAGCCTTTTATTTTGTTCGCCTTTCCAGTTTCCTATCCAAGCTCCACAATCAACTCCATAATTCCTAAAGGTTGCATTGGTTGAATACTTAGGCCTATAAGTGGTGTCGTGCAAGTTTTCAAATTCATTACTCCGCCACCAATGGCCTTGTAGCACTCTAGAGTCATGATTTTTACTGCAATTCCATGATCAATAAATAGCTTCCGTACCTAGTAGTTCTCAATGAATCCCGAGATTACCAAGGCGTCTTGGTGAGGCATCTCAATCCCTTCTCCATATTTTCCAGAGAAGACTATATCCGAGAGCTCCTCATGCTCGGCCATCATAACTTGGCCCTTTTTTCTCTTGGAGCTTTTAGCAATAGATATAGCTCCACTAAAGATCACGTTCATATCTCCTCTCTCCTCGTCTCCTTTTTCTAGAGACCTCTCCCGATTTCTATCTCTTGATCCTTTGGATCCCTCAGAACCTCTATTTATGCCAGACCGACCTTCTCTCCTAGCAATGAACCGCTTAAGATGGCCTCAGACACTTAACCTTTCAATCTTCCTTTCGAGATGAATATATTTCTCGGTCTCATGACTATGACCATTATGGAACTTATAATACTTGCTTTTGTTCCTCGAGTCTGTAGTTTGCTCCCTCATAAGGTTCGAACATCGAATGTCACCCTTATTCTTTTGAACCATACCAAGGTATTGGTCCTTGACGTGTTCAGAGGAACAAAGACTTTTTTTGCTGCTGCTCCTTGAGTCACTCTTCCTTCTATCATCTCTGGACCCCTGCTTGGGCTGATCATATTTATCTCTTGATCGATTATTGTAATCGGATCTCCTTCCCACTTCATCCGGTCTGATAAAACTGTGAGCTCAGTCCATGAGCTCGGGATATGAATCTGGTGGATTGACAGTTAGCGAGTCCTTGAAATTGTTCATATAGGTATTGTTAGTCATTTCATCAATAGCTATATCCCGGTTAAGTTTTTCAACCAAAACAGCTTCCCTATTGAATCTTTCTATAAAATCCTTCAAACTCTTATCACACCTCTAGATACACTTCTTCAGATCACTTGACCTCTTATTCAGAGGAATGCTAGTGATGAGCCCAGCTTTGAATAGTTCAGCAAGCATAGCAAAATCATATATAGAGCCATCTAACAAGTTCTGATACCACTTTTGAGCACTTAGTTTCAAGGATGTGGGAAGAATCCTACACTTGATAGGATCTGAGACAATATGTACTCTCATTTTAATATTAAAATTATTAACATGGCCTAGTGGATCTCCTAAACCATCATAAGAATGCTCAATTTCTCAGGAAAATGCTATGCCAGAATGCTCGGGCATAAAGGGTTTCCCTTAGAGATGACCTCTTCTCTCATTATCCTTCCTGCTCATTACTTTTTCATGGCATCGTTAATTCTCTTATTGATAGTATCCTCAATCCATGCAAAATTATAGGTTTGAGAACCAGAACTTTCCTCTTCTGCATTTCTAACTCGGTTGTTTCTCTTTCGAGATATGTTATCCTCTGTCTGAGTATTTTTTATTCTCGGGATCTGCATGGTCAGTGGTGTACCAATGCCTAAAGTATGCTCGATTGTTGTAGGAATATAGCTGGTGCTTACTGGCGTAGGCTGCCTTGTAAGTGTCTGAGCCAGAACACTTTCATAATACCTTTTCATCTCTTCCGCCTGCCGATTATACATAGTGATGATATCCTCTGGTGATGGCTGCCAAGGACTCTAAGGAAGAACTAGGGCTAGAGGTCAGCTATAAGGCGCGACAAGTGAAACGCAGATCGGAGCTTGAGACAAAGGTGCTGGCAACCTTTGTCCCATCTCCCTTTGCTAACCGGCCGAAAGATTTTTGATTGGAGGTGGACCTCTCAAAGTGTAATTTCTACTGAAAATTTGCTTCGGTGTGAAATCGTTGAGAAGATTTCTCCTTAAAGGCTAGGAGGTCGGGATGACAGGTCCAAGCGGACCTAAAGATGATTGACTGATCTACTGAGGAAATTAGAGTCTAGCCGAGGAATTGCTAGTTCCATCCGCAGTTCCTAGTTGTCGAACATCATTCTGACCTTGATCAGTCGCCATTTAGCTTGATTGGATATGAAAATAAAGCTTTTGCATGAAACTTTCCACAGGCGGTGTCGATTGATAACTCGGTTGGCTGAGATGAGCTATCAATAAGGATCTTCAAAGGCTGACCTCAATCTCCAAAGTACCTACAAGGAAAGGTTAGAAAGCGCCAGATAAGGTTGTCCGGCCACTCATTCGGATGATAAAGTCAGTAATTTATGTAAGGGTGGCAAAAGTGTATAAGTGTGTAGGCTTGTATGTACCTGTAAGTGTGGTGCCCCTATTCCTTATATAGACGTTGAAAGTCTTCTAGTCTATTTAGGAGAGAACTCCACATTTTTAGGTCGTCCTAATTGTATTAAGATTTGTAATCTTGCTTCTCTTCAGAAATCTAGGTCGGGTCGGACTCTATGACTAAAGTCCTCTCAAGACACATTCTCTTAGAGTTCTAGTTATAATGGATATCAATCTTTAGTCAATCCCGCCTTTCTAGGATGGGGCATGCTGGCTTATAATACTCGGTTATCAAGACACATCTTAATTTTTTCACAAATAACTTCGAATTGATTATTTTACACCACACTAGACCACGACTTCCTTACCACTTTCTCATAATCAGGTCTTCTCACCCACATATTTTCAAACCTTTTAACTTATTTTTTCTACCCTTATCAGTAATACCCATATCACCCGATAAGAACAAGGGAGAGTGGTCAGAATTTGATCTAGTTAGCACTCTAATTACACTATCTAGGAATAGATCTCTTCATTTCAAATTCCCAACTACCCGATCAAGTTTCTCCATTATACCCATTTTCTTCCTATTTCCCTTACACCACGTGAACTTATTTCTAATGAACCCTAGATTCTCAAGGCCCTTCCTATTCAGCACCACTCAAAAAGCTTGCATCATAACTTGACTTCTAATTTTACCACCCCATTTATCATGTTCCTATAAAATTTCACTATAATCTCCAGCTAACACACAAGCCTCACAATGCTGACTCTCTAACAAATTAATCAATTTCCAAGACTTTTGTTTTTTGCTTTCACAAGGCCACCCGTAGAAACCCATCAATCGCCACTTCTTTCTACTCCCCCTTTCCTCAATGTTCACATATATATGGTGGGTTGATGAGGAATGGAGAAAAACAACATGATCATCACCCCAACAGAAGATAAGTCCTCCACTCCTACCAACACTGTCCATAACGATGCAATTGTCAAAACCCGATTTTTTTATAGAAAAATCATCTATCCCCATTTATTAGGGTTAATTATAGGAAAAACTAGTTAAACTAGATTAATTTATCCTTCTATAAATATTGTAAAATTTATTACACGTATTTCAATACAAGTATAAAATAAGAAATAAAAAATTAATGTTGCATTAGATGTATAAAATGATAGAAAAATTAGAATTTTTTTATTTGAAAAAACCGGTTAGTATGGAATAGATGGAGTAATAAATAAGAGTTTTGCTAGAGTACCATGATGGTACTCTACCACTATAAAGTTTGAGTTATAGATAGTTAATCAATATTATTTTGAGTTAATTGATATTATTTTAGGTTTTGCTAGAATACTATTGTAGTACTCTATGTGGTACTCTACCATTATAAGTGTATTTTTTATTTTTAGACATTTAATTAGTATTATTTTAAATAATTAATTAATTATATACATCCTTTTATTAATTAGATTGTCAATGAATTGATATATAATTTTTAATTATTTATGCAAGTTAAAATTATGTAGGTAAATCTCATAGTTGTAAAGTACCACACATTAAATTCTAAAAATAGATAAAATATTTTAATAAATAAAAATAATATATTTTGTTGATAAATAACTAAATACTATATAAAACTAATTAATCTAGTATTTAATTATTTTTATAAATTATAAAAATTTAAAATAGGGTTAATTTTCTTATAGGTTTATATGGTAGGTACATATATGGTACATTAGGATGAGTCTATTATTTTAATCAATTTTATTAGTATTATATGTCTTTCTACTAATTTAGATTATCGATAAATTTATATATAACTTTGAATTATTTATATAAGTCAAAATTATATTAGTGAATCTCATAGTTGTCAAGTACCACCAATTAAAGTTTAAAAGTAGATAAAAGTTTATTAAAAATAAAAATAGTATTTTTTATTGATTGATAATTAAGTATTACATATAATTAGCTAATTTAATATTAAATTATTAATTTATAAAAATATCTATTATTTTAAGTTTTTGAAGTATTATGCACTTGTGACACAGTAGATTGACTCATAGATAAAAAGTAACAAACAAATCTTTCGATACACATAATTAAAACAACTATATTTGTTGAATCAAAATGGGTGATATAAAATAAAAAGGAAAAAAAAACTCACCATTGACTTAAATGATAACTGGTGATGAATAAGAATAAAATATTTGATAAAAAATAATAAAAGAAAATAAAAAAGAGGAGAGAGGCCAATAGAAATTTCTTTTATCAATAGATTATTTAAATCTAATTATGTTATTTGTCTATCTTTACCTACTTCCTGAATTTTCTTTTTTTCTAATCAGAAAACAAATTTTATTTTTTAAATGCTTGTTTAATTCTAGAAGCCAATAAATGAGAAAATAAGTACACTTTGTTTTTTGTAAAAGTACACTTAACCTTAAGGCCTAACTTTACAAGATATGGAAACCAAAAGAAGTCAAAAGGGTTTCCTAGGCACAAGGCCTTGCCTTCATTTTCTGCGTTGGACAGCAGTTGCTTCTGTGTTAGTTTCTTCTTCCCTCCTTGTGCTCTTGTAGTCTCGATTTTCTGTGCATTTAAGGATCTGGATTCTTTTCTGTATTCCTGTGGTTTCTGCTCTTTAATGAGCCCCCACTGATATTACTCTCTTTTCCTCTTCAATCTCGTTTACACCACCCCATACTAGCTTTTTTTGGTTTCTTATTAAATGGATATCTCGAGTTTTTTTTGTAATTAGGATATTTAAAAAAAATTTCTCAATTTAGGATAAAAATTTAAAAAAATAATTATTTTTAGAGTAGTTTGAGAAGTAATTATCAATTTAGAGTGAATTTTGAATACATAGACATTGTCCCCTAATTGATAGATAGGGTTGTCCTCTGTTCAACCAGCAGATAGAAACAGTCCACCACTTCAGTTGACAAACAAGTGAAAAAACGACCAAAAAAGAAAAAATGACAAAACTTCTCCACTAGACAGGTATGAAAAAAATATTTGTCTACCAATTCAAATGGCAGACAGGTATGAGATTTTAAAAAATAACTTATCCACCAATTCAAGTGGCAGATAGGTAAAAGTATATTTGTTTAATTAACATTTTAATTGGCGGACAGGTACGAAACTTTAAAAAAAAAACTGTGTACCAATTCAAGTGGCAAACCGGTAAAATGAGATTTTATTTATGAAAGATATTTATTATAATATGAGATTAAATTAAAATTATTATACGTAATTAAGATATAAATTTAAATAGATAAAATATTTTTAAAATAAATTATTACACGACATGGTTAAATACTATAAGAGTATTTTTATCCCATAAATTTTGTACGAGCATTCATATGTTAAGAAAGTTCTAAGATAACTGATAAAATTAATTATTATAGAAAATGATTAAATACATACATAATAATAGTATTTATGTGCTACAATATTTTCTACGAACATTTGATCTTAGTCTCGTGCCTCTCTAAGCATTTCTACGTGTAATATTCATCTCAATGAAAGTAGGATCACGTGATTGAATCGGTTGAAGACCATCATGAATAGGTTTAACATCATCGACAACTTTACAACCATTTGCATCAGTATCGGCATCTCTAGCATCACTCGAAATAGCATATGTATATGTTAGCATTATACCCGACCGAGAAAAATTATGAAAAGCTATTGGAACGGAGGATTAAAATGGAGAACGAAAAAGTGATGGCAACATCATATCTAATGGTGTCTGCGTCAATTACGAGTCAAAATATTATGATTGTGCCATTGAAAATATTGGAGGAGGAGGTTGAAAAGGCGTGAAAGTAGTCTAGCCCGCGATTTGAATGGACCTAATAATGAAAAAGAGACTGAGAATGATGGTGTAGAAGGGCCTACCATAAAGCTTGATGGATCAGCAAACAGGTTAGACTGAGATTGTATAGGAATATTTGAAGCTGTAGTTATTGCAGAAGGAGCTGTATATGAAATTAACGCTCCATAAAACTGTTGATGATGATATGAGACTGGTTCTGGTATTGTAGCACATGTCACAGTAGGTGGGATGGGTACTTCTCTATGCTTGTTGGTCGATGTCTTGATGGTTAGGGAACTTCTGTATCGGGACCCTACACATCTTCTTGTAAAGGTTCAGGAGCAGGTGCAGGATGCGAAGGATGCATCGTGAGAGTACATCTATCCTCATTCAATGCCCTTTAAGAACTCTTGGCTAGTTAATGTATGGTTTCGATGGAGTTCGTCATCCCAATATGCTCAAGTGCATCAGCTTACACATAAGCTATAAAAAAAATAATAATTAATACTTTTGCAGACACATAGATGCATACAATTATAAAATAAAGAGGTTAGGTTAACTGACTGTTGCTCCGATTACAACACCTCTGTATGAGATCCACCTACGTGTGACACCTCTGTACCACTCCATGTATTCTGAATGGTAATAGAGTGATCCATTTGATAGTGCCCTATTAACTATCCAATAAGCTCTATTATTCCAAATCTTGATCCATCTAGAATGTCACTCTACTTAGTTGACATGTATATTATTATGTAACACCACAGAGTGTAATGCCTCAGTCTGTTATAGTGGATTAGGAATTGGTTGTTTTAAGCCCAATTGCCTTAAAACTCTATGAAGTTGGCGCCATTCGATGATATGAATATTATATCAACGATACTATAGCTCGCCATATATCATGACCATGTAAGCAGTCAGTTGGAAGTCCTCTAATGGCCTCATGGGTCTATGGCTTATAATCTATTAAGAAAAGATGTAATGCTAAAAAGATAATTTATAATAAAATACATGGTATAAATATACTTAAATATTGTAGGAATGTAAAAATATAAGTTTGAACACATCTCATCTCCATGAGATACATTAAACCTAAATCGAATCTCACGGATCTCATAATATGGCTACTCTATAAACTACGCGATCATCGATCCATCTAGATTTTGTTATGTTGGTAAAATTATCAAATATGCACATAAATAACTGGATAGAAAATTAAATAATTATTTAAATAAATTAGATACCTTCATCCAAGAGGAGCATCATGATGCAATTGTGGATGATGCAATGTCGGTGGGATAAATGAAAATCTCTCCCACGCCCATAGTTGCAATAGAAAGAGTGCACCTCTAATTTATGAAATAAGAGGATATATCGATGCAGTAAATAATTCTCTATATAAAAATACCAAACATGCACCTTCCCAACTATATTGATAAATAGTCCCAATATTTTCTAAATATGGTGGGTAGACTGATGATACTCATCCAATACTTTTATCGTAAAATAAGGTCCATGAAATGAGCTATAACATGTAAGCTCGAGTATGACAATGAATTGTTTCTTCATCAGCTCCATGTAGCATGTTGCCAAAGTTACCACGAATCTGTGGTAGTCGAAGTTATGACCCTCTAATTGACTCTACAGTAGGGCTCAGTCTCTCACATAATATAGGCCAATCATATCTAGTAGGTCCAATCAATGCATAACCGTCAACAGGAAGTCTAGTCAAAATGCATACATCTTGAAACTTTATAGTGCATTCCCCATCTGGGAGATAGAAGGTGTGAGTTTCCAGCCTCCATTTCTCAATAAGTGCAGTTATTAGGTGCCAATCTAATTGAAAAAATTTCAGTTGTACTAATCCATATAACCCTGTTTGTTTGAGTATATCCTGTAAACCGTCGTCAAGCTCAAAGCCATCATTTAATTGATGTGTAGCTCTACTATTATGTCTACAGCTTAGCATCTCATTATCAACTTATATAGTTAATTTAAATATAAGCTATAAAAAGGAATCATGAAAATAATTTAACAACTGTATATTTTAATTTATGCCTCCTCTAACTAGATGGCCTATGATCTGTGTTGAGACTGTAAATATAATAATGACAGATTGAGCAAACCAAGCTAGATGTAATCACACTGATAAGCTGCCATACCTAAAATACCAACATAAAAAAATATCACATCCACTGCTACCTAAATATTATTTAACAAGAATATACATCACTATTATGACTTCACTACATAAAAATTATTTGATATGACTACACATTATATTTGTTCATTATAATAATTTATTTTTCCTTACAGATTTATTTTCTATAATTTATTTATAAAAGTTCACATGACATTCATAACTGTATTATTCTCCTTATGGATTTCCATTCTATAATATAAAACCACATTGCAACTAAACTCTAAAAATCATATTGAATTTGAGCATAGTTAGTTCTTCAAGACTCTAGACGTCTTAGAACTTATACATATAAATTCTGTGGACCATTCCCTACGGTTGCTTGGAATGGCCAACAATACTTTATAACGTTCAAAGATGACTTTTCCAGATATGGCTACATATATCTCATTCATGAAAAGTCATAGTCATTGGATGTGTTCTAAAAATATTTGACTAAAGTTGAGAATCAACTCAATAAAAGAATCAAAAGCATTATATATGATCGTGGTGGTGAATATTATGGTAAATATAACGATTCAGGTGAACAACATCCAGGATCATTTGCTAAATTCCTAGAGAATACGATATCATCCCATAATACACCATGTCGGTTTCACGCACAATGAATGGTATAGCTGAAAGATGAAACATAATGCTTAAGGAGCATGATTAGTCATTCTACCTTACCATAATCACTCTAGGGAGAAACACTTAAGACTGCAGCATATATCCTTAATAAAGTTCCAACTAAAGCAACTGCCAAAACTCCTTATAAACTTTGAACATGCAAGAAGCCTAGTTTAAAGCACCTTTATACTTGGGGTTGTTCAATTGAGTCAAGGCATTATAAGCCTAATGAAAAGAAACTAGACTCAAGAACGTGAATTACTATTTTATTAGATATTCTGAAAGATCCATGGGGTATAACTTTTATGATCCCAAGACTAACTCAATTTTCGAGACAAGAAATGCCCGGTTCTTTAAGGATGCTAAGTTTGTAGGAGGAGATACAGATAAGGACTTTGTCTTTGAAGAGGAATACATTGATGTTCCCATAGGTGCTATTAGCAGTGATCAAGATCTTATTCCTAACTTTGTTCAAGACATAACAGATCAAGACAATATTGGAGAACCTTCCTTTCAAGAAATTATTCCAGAAGAACAAACTCAAGCACCTCAAAAACCTCTGTTGTTAAGGAGATCCACTAAAGAGAGGAGAAGTGCAGTGCTAGATGACTACATTATATTTTTCTAAGAACATGAGACAGACATAAGAGTGATGAAAGATGATCCGATCAACTTCTGTCAAGCCATGGAAAGTTCTAACTCTAAAAAATGGATTGATGCCATGAATGAAGAGATGAAGTCCATGAAGGATAATGACGTGAGGGACCTTGCCCCGTTGCTAGAAGCAGCAAAACCTATTGGTTGCAGATAGATATTTAAGACCAAAGAAGGATTCAAGAGACAACTTAGAGAGGTACAAGGCTTACCTAGTTGCAAAGGGCTTTACACAGAAAGAAGGTATCGACTATAAATAGGTTTTCTCTCTGATATCTGGAAAAGACTCTTTTAGGATTATAATGGCATTAGTGGCACAATTCAATCTTAAGTTACATTAGATGGATGTGAATACGATGTTTCTCAATGGTAACATTGATGAGACGATTTATATGGTGAAACTAGAAAACTTTATGTTTGGAGAACTAAAGAATATGGATTGCAAACTTAAGAAATCCATTTATGGGCTTAAGGAAGCATCTTTAAGTTTCATTAAATGATCATCTGTTCGGTTTTTAGATGAATTTGGTTGATAATTGCTTATATCATAAGTTCTATGGAAGTAAATATATTTTTTTGGTTTTATATGTCAATGATATCTTACTTGCCAACAATGATATAGGCTTATTATATGAAACCAAGAGATTTCTAGTTGAAAATTTTAAGATGAAAGATCTTGGTGATGCCTCTTTTGTGTTAGGCATAAAAATACACTAAGATCGTTCTCAGAGTATTCTTGGATTATTACAAAAGAGCTATATCAAAAAGGTTCTTAAAAGATATGGCATACAAGATTTCAAACTAGGTGATACTTCTATGGCTAAAGGAGACAAGTTTAGTCCCAATCAGTGCCCTAACAATGATGTTGAGAAAAAGGAAAATACAGAAGATTCCCTATGGATCAGCGGTAGGGAGTTTAATGTATGCTCAAGATTGTACACGACCTGATATCGCATATATTTTTGGAATGTTCTGCAAATATTTAAGCAATCTAGGAATAAACCACCAGAGAGTAGCCAAACGGGTCTTGTGGTACTTATAGAGAATAAAAGACTATATGCTCATGTATCAGAGGTTGGATGAGCTTGAGATTATTGGGTATACTGACTTCGATTTTGATGGATGCCAAGATAGTATGAAATCCACTTCAGGCTATATATATCTGTTAGCTGAAGGTGCTATCTCTTGGAAGAGTGCTAAACAGTCTCTTATAGCCTCTTCTACTATGGCAAAAGAGTTCATAATACGTTATGAGGCATCCAATCATGGATATGGCTATGTAATCTTGTCATGGGACTATGCATAGTGGGCAGTGTGGATAGACCACTAAAGTTATTTTGTGATAATAAATTAGCAGTTTTCTATTTGATAGTGTGCATTTTATGCATACTAATTATCATATTTTCTTGGATATTATTGAAGTATTTATGCTTAATTATGGATTTTAAATGTGATTATTGATTTTCATGCTAGAAGGAACGCTTTGATGCAACATGAAGCTGAAAGGATGATATTTGATGAGTTTTTATAGAGATTGATGCTTTGGAGAATTTTGGATAAAATGGAGAAAAGATGGCAGAAGATCACTTCAGTTAGGGCGTGCCCGCGGCATATTCCAGAAATCCGAATTTGTGAAAAGAAGCTTAAAGTGATACTATTTGCCATGTGACTTTTTAATTTATTTTTGGGAATGTTTATTTACTAAAAACCCCTCACAACTTAAGGTTATTTTAGGAATTCTTAGGGACCAAGTTCTCCTATAAAAAAGAAAAAGATGAAAAGAGACAAAGAGAGTTTTTTTTAGGTTTGAAGAAAAGGGGGCTGCAAACTAGTTTTCTTCCTATCATCCATTGTTTTCCTTCTTTGCTTTATTTTCTCTACAACAATTATGTGTGGCTGAACTCTTTTCTTTCCAACTCAAGGTAAATTAAGGTTTGAATTGATATGGGTTGTGAGATTTAATTGTTCTTCATTATTTTCTCAAATCTATTAATATTCATGTATCTTCTATGTCTATTAGGAATTCTATTTTTGTTGATTGTGTGAGAAGGCCTATTACTCAATTATCAAGATAGTCTATGCCAAATTAGAATATTAAATCCGTAATTATTTAATTATTCTAATGATTAGTGGTAGAATAACATACCCATGTTATGTGGATATATGATCTAGTCTAAATGAATTCATCTTATGTATTTATTGGCTAGGGTTGGGTTTCTCTAAATTGCATTGCTATTGGTAAATTAAATCTTGGAAGCTTTTCTAGGGTTGTTTATTCAATAAGAGAATTAATCAAATGCCTTCTATTGATTAACGAAAAATTAAGGATAAATTAGGTTGTTAGAGCTTCTCAACAACTATAACCAATTTATTAATAGATTTGGAAATTATATTTGCATCAATGATCAATTCAATGAATTAAAACTGAGATTATACCTTGGGTTGGAGTTTTCTCATATTGATTTATCTTCTCAAATTTTATTATTGCTTCTAATTGATTTCTAGTTTAATTTGTTTTGATTCCAAATTTAAAACCCCCCTAATTTTATTTAAATTTTGTTAAAGAAATAAATCTTACCAATCTCTATGGATTCGACCCTACTTGTCACTATTTACAAGTTTTTTTTATTTGAAGAGTAGGAACTTATTTTTGTTGGATTCGACACCCATCACTATTCCAACAACAATAGGAACTCGACAAAGTCGAAGCATATAGACATTAAATTTCTAGTTGTTAAAGACAGAGTTCAGAGTGCACAGTTGTATATAGAGCACATCAGGACAAACCCCATGATTGTGGATCCACATACTAAAGGATTGTCACCCAAGATGTTTCATGAGCACACTGCTCATATGAGTGTCATGTCATTTGATGATATTCAACTTTAGTGAGAGTTTATAACTTTAGATGCTTATATATTATAGATATATTTTCAATTATTTCGGTTATGGTATTTTAAGGTTGTTTTCTGTAAAAATAAGGTTCCAGTTTATTCACACTTTGAGTTTGGTATGGTTTGATCTAACTAAGATTTAAAGGTGGACTAGTTAGAAATAGATAAGTTAAGATCATATTAAATGAAATTTCCATGCTACACATCCACATCATGATCCATGTCATTTGATTGTGTCAGCATATGTGACCATTGATATGTCGAGTTACGAAAGGCGTAACAAAGGCCGTCTTGATCCTATGTTGGTATAGTTGATGGACCAGATTGGTTATAGATACATTTCAGATATGACAGCAAAAGCTGAGCTCATACAGTTATTTGGGCAATGCATAATTATAAGGATATACATATAGCCCAAGTGGGAGATTGTTGGATCCTCAATCCAAATTTGGGCTTATATATTAATAATTATATATTGCAGATTGTCATATAAGGTTGAGCCTAATTAAAAGTGATCTAATAAGGTTTAGGTAATTTGGACTCTAATGTGTCTGATAGAATATGGGCCTTTAATGTATAGAGATATAAGGGTAATTTCTATTTTTATGATGGGCTAAAATAAAATTATCAAAAGATAACATTAGGATTTTGTTATCTCTATATATATAGTGGTTATGGTTCCCAAGTCACATGTAGGATTTTATTCTAAACTAGCATCCTATTCATCTGTTAGAAATTACAAAGAAAACTAAAGGGCTCTGTACTAAATATGTGTTGATCTAGAAGGCTAACCACACGCCTCTAGAGCGCAATCAATCATTATAGATTCAAGTATGCTTCTGCATATATTAATTTATTAATTCTTAGTGATTATACATGATGGGCTTTGAATTTATTGGTAATGATTTTAATCCTAAAATTTTAACCTGACAAATTGCTGAATTTTCATTCAGGGTCTGTTATTTTCATATTAAAAATTAGAAGTTTAATATAGAAAAATAAGAAAATTAATTTTTTAAAATAAGAATGCTTAATTATTAGAAAAATTAATCAACTAAGAATCTTAATTTGGAAATATAATCTTATATCTTCTATTGAATTTATAATAATATTTAAAAAGTCTAAGGCTAAGAAGTTTTTAGGAGTTTTTCTTGTACCTAAATTTATCTTTCTCAAATTTAAATTCTTATAAATCCAACCTTCAATTTTCTAAATAATAGTAGAATTTTATAAATTTTTCACAACTTTTAATTCTATCATATATATTTTTTTTTATTAAAAGAATAGACCTAAGTGAAGTGTTAAATCTCTTTATAGATCCTTCTCTTTTCAAAGTAAGAATGAGAAATAGATTTATCTTGATTTTTATCCAATTAGACTCATTTAAAGACATCTCTAAAATCGATTCATGGTCTTACAAAATCATCGAGTACAAGCTAGCGATTAAAAGGAAAAGTTCCCTTTCTTGTTATATATATATTTTTATTATTGTTATTAATTTCTTATCGTTTATCATTAAGGTATACTATTTATTTCACTGAATAAAATATTTATATTTTTGAAAAAAAATACACAGCTTAAACTGATAATTGCAACTCAATCTAAAATACAGCCAAGTTCCTAAACTATGGTACGTGATCCACTTGACCATTCAAATATTTTATTCGCAATAGATATTGAAAAAATAAATTCATTTAAAAGAAAATCTTAAATAGATTCCGTCTACCACATTATTTAAAAATAAAAATATATATAGTCACATGTGATATTATCTATTAGTTGTTGCA
The DNA here is from genome assembly GCF_019578655.1 of Ricinus communis. NCBI lineage: Eukaryota > Viridiplantae > Streptophyta > Magnoliopsida > Malpighiales > Euphorbiaceae > Ricinus > Ricinus communis. The sequence goes on along the minus strand of NC_063257.1, from coordinate 31,748,306 downwards.
TTTGAACTGGTGAATTTTTAATAAAATAATTAATAATAATAAATTAACAATCAATAAAAATATAATATTAAATAAATAATGTTATATATCAATATTTAATTTAATTTAATTTATTTAGAAATGAGGTGATATACTTAATTTATTCAAACCCTTTGGTTAATATAACTCTAAACTTTGAATTTGTAGTTTGAAAGATCATCTTCATTAGCTTCCTTTTAGTCAACATTAAAAACTCAGTTTTCTTATTGTGAAATAGGATCCGTAATGGGTTTGTACGGAAAAAGCCTATTAGCTGGCTTGAAGAGTCTCTCGCAATTGCAAGTTTTTCCCAATTTCATAAATTAATAAAAAAATAAAATGTTATTATAAAGAAAAGAACAAGTTGTGCTGAAATGGACATATGACACTACTTTATTACCAGGATTATGTTTTATGGACGGAAAAATGATACATATTTTTTTTATTTTTGCCTTAATTTTTTTATCATTTATATAATATATATTAATATTTAACAATTAAAAAATTATAAAAATATTATATGATACGTCAAATAAATATTATTTTTATGAGTTATTTTTATAAAAATTTTAATAAATTATATTAATAAATTAAAAAAAGTTTACACCTGTCCTCTATCTACCATCACCTTCGCCACATGGTTATCCACGTAACCCATCACCACCACCTAGAGCACTTCCACCGCCCTCCACCGGCACCATTACTGCCGGAAGCCACCACCGCAATCTCAACATTAACGCTATAACTGCCAACTCCTGCGGAAATCATCATCCACTCACTAATTCTGTACCTTTAGCTCTCTCATTATATGCAGCCAATAGTCATTAGCACTGCAGTAAAATCGAGGTGCGGCCTTAATATATTTGATAAGAAAAAGACGGGAACAGAAGATTTGATATGAAACTAAAGATAGACTTGTAGTTATGATATTGTTAACATATTGTTAGCATAATTAATAACTTAACCAACTCGCTAACGACTTGAAATTGATTTGATTTAATAAAATCGAACTGTTCGGATCATTTATTGAATTAAATTTGAATTCATTATTCGAAATCGACAAGCTTGTAACCTTAATTGATTTATTTTATCATTATACATTCTATATAAATTAGATTTCCAAGTCGACCTCAATTGCATTTATTTGAATTCGATCAAGTATATTCAAAGTTTAATTCTAAAAATTATATATTTCTTACTATTAAATTTGATTTGAGCTTTCTAAATATTTTATTAAGTTGACTCAAGCTCTAAAAATAAAATTTTAACACTTCAAATTTTGTACTCAAGTTGAGCTTGTGTTTAACACTGTTTGGACTCAACAGAACTGGATTACACTCTTAAAAATATCAACTAGGCTGGTTGCTCATTTTATAATATTGAATGTTTCTTACAATGTTTTTAGTTGAAATGAAATCCATAAAATTTTATAAAATTTAATTATAAATGTCAAGTTTATGTGTTTAGTCAAAATAATAATTCATTTATAATGTTATATAATTAAATTTATAAAATTAATTATAATTAAATTAAATTCTAATAAAATAAACAAGAGTTTCAAATAAATTTTATAATAGTAAGTCAATATATTTTATAAGACCAAAATACTTCTTTTAATTTTATTATTTTAGTTTACTCTTTTTCTCATCTTTTCTCTTTCTATAAATATTCCTCTTATAGTAATTTATTTTCAACATAATATCTATTTTATTTAAAATGAATTTTATAGTTATTATTTAATGTATCAAATATAAAAATTCATTTAGATTTTTTAATTGATTTCAATCAAATAAAAGGAATTAATTATTAAAGATTATGGAGAAAGGCTTATCTAAATATTCTATACAAAAAGTCAAACATAGTCAACCAAAGAAAAAAAGAAAAGAGAAATACATACCTACCTAACCTATATTAGAGAATTATGCTAGTATGTAGAGAAAACATGCCATTAATTATTATGCATTAATTGACCAAGTCATGCCACATGGTCAACATCTAAAGTCATTAACATATATATATATATATTATATATTATATTTTTTGAATAGTGAATAGCATTTACACTTCAAATGTGAAACATGCGTTTAGGTGGACTAAAGTGCGTATATTTTATATTTATTTGATTCTATCAATGGTTTCTTTTCCATACATAGTGTATCATGCTTCTGGCCCTTCTTTTCCTAATGCAATTGCGCATTTTCTACTATGTGATGCCTACTTTTGTTAATACTCCATTATGGTAGACCCTTTTGTACTAAAGTGCTTTATTTTTTAAATTCTTTTTCCTTCCACCCATATTATTATTATTAAAATATTGGTTGACTAAAAAATAAAATTTGGTAAATCATAATTCCTATCTAACTATTATCTAAATATCTTTCATAATTTCTATTAAACTCTAACATTTTATTTGGTTGAAATTTATAAAATTTATATAACTTATTTATAAATTAAAGTTTATGTATGTGTTTTGGTTGAAATAAAAGTTAATTTAGAATTCTACATAATTAAATTTATGAAATTGGTTATAACTAAATTAAAATCTAATAATAATTTTCAAATGAATTCCATATTCATAAGTTACATAACATCAAATATCTCTTTCAATTTTAGTATTTTTATTTTTCTTTTCTTCTCATATCTTCTCTTTTAAATGAAATGAATTGGATTTCAATCAAATACAACGTAAAAGAAATAGAGTAGAAATCATAAGAAAATGCTAAACAGTGATGTTTTAAGTTTAGGTAAGTCTTTCTCTATAATAAAAAAAACTAAATATTAAATAAATTAATAAATTTTTAATAAAATAAATAAAAATTATGTACATTATGTAATATAACAACGAAAAAGAAACTGTATAGAAGAAAAAATATTAATAAACTAATATCTTAATATGCAGAGTGCTGAAATATATTAAATCTTATTATATAAATTGGTTCAAATGTATTCTTAACAGGTTAACATGTCAATTCATAATGCAAAATCATTTATATCGTGTCATATTGGATCGATATGATAATTATGAATTTCAATCTAAATGTGCTATTTTTGTGTCATATTCCTGAATAATATGGAAGATATTTCACTTCAATTTATACCAACTCTTACTCATTTGATGTGTTATATAATAATCATACAAATTTATTTTATCATTAAAAAGACAATTTTATACAAATATTTATAAAACCGTAGGTATAATATAAGACAAATTGGATATAGAGAAAGGAAGTACCTAAAATTTCTCCAAGAGATTCTAATAGGAGGAAAGTCAAACTGCTGAACTTGCTTAATATACAAAGAACTAAAAGTGGAAACATAATATGCACACTAGCTGTCTTAAATTTAATAATTATTAAAAATGGTCAAAATCATGCTAGTATAAGAAAGGAGAAGGAATGTTCACACATGCACAACTAGGGCTAAGCACAGATCGGTCCAATTCGGTTATCTATAAATTACCAGTACCATACCAAATATTAGTTCTTTTAAAGTTGAAAGTACCAATACCATACCAAACATAAAAAGATCCATACCATATTGTACCAATTTTTACGGTTAAATACAGTTTGGTTCGGTGCTATTTTCGGTTCTAAAAAATTTTAAAAATACAACTTTAATCTCATCTTTAATCAAATATATTTAGAGAAAATATGATTACCAACCTAAAGAAAGTAACATGAAAATCTGAATTAGAATTGCAATCACATTTTTGAACAACATATTTTGCAATTCAGTCACTTGTAAATATAATAATTCATTCAATATTTAAATATAAACCATTAAAATATATGTTACTGCTAGCATAAAAATATTTTACAGATGACAATCCTTAAAACAAAATATTTTTCACAGTTGCAGCCAACAATCTACCCAGCAAAAATAAAAGTAAAAAAGTAAAAAAGAAAAGAAAAATACGTGAGACTGAGCAATGGTGGTACAGTTATGGGAAAAGAGAGCGCTAAAGAGGAAAACGTCTACGCGAGCCAATTCTTGCTTCTGCCTTTCTGTGAGTCAATTATGTGTGGCGCTAAAGAGGAAAACGTTTAGGTGAGCCAATTTTTTCCTTCTTCCTTTTGATTTTCTGTCCAGAAAGGGTAGTGTTTAATCGCTCAATGCATCAACTACTACCTTACTTACTATATGCTTGCTCTTAAATCCTACTCCTACCACTTATGGAGAGTCAACAATCATGTTAAGAGGTCTTTATAAGGGTTGTAATGGGGATTAGGTAGGGGTAGGTAAATTTGGTAAGAGTTGAACTTATGGTGTTCTGTAATGAGATAAATGACCTGCACACAAGCCACAATAATCACAAGGGATAAACAATGAACCGTAGTCCAAGGTGGGAAATAGAAACCAAGTCAAAATGTAAACTCCCAAAAGCAATTAAGCAATTAGCTCACTTACTTTCTTTCTTTTCATCACCCTTCCATGTTATTCTTCTTATTATATATATATATATATATATATATATATATATATATATATATATAAGGGAAGAAACATTCAAATAATAGAGTGAATTTCTCTTGGATTGATGGAAGCTACTACAAGTTTCCAACGCTATTCCCAAAATAAAAATTCCCAATAAAAACAACTCATATGCAAAATCATAACCCAAAACAGAATAAAACTAAGTGGTAATGAAATATGATAGAAATGATGAAAGAGGGGGTTATCTAATGAATCAATAAACGAATGAAGGCTATTTGGCTAGAATGAAAAACCTAAGTGCCTCTATCATACCAAAGTATTAAACTCTCCTTGTGGCCCTCATAAGCATTACCGAGCAAGTTCTAAAAGTAAAGACAGTAATTGGCACTCTCAACAAGAAATAAATAAAAACATATAAAGTGTATGCTTCCAATTGAATCTCAATTTCTCACAAGTGTGCTTTTTTGAGTAGGTTCCAAACAAAAATCATCAAAACAGAATTAAATAAACCAAGGCAACTTAGTGCAAAACTCAAACTAAATAACTTACATTCTTTCACAAGACTCGACACTATCAGTTTTACCCGATCACATGGACATAAATAGAATTTCAAAAGCAAGTCAACAGTAAGAGCATCGAAATAAAGTGAAAAAATTTCAAAATTTTACAAAAAAATTGCACAAAGAATAAATAAATAACTGAGATGGGATAAATAAAATACGATATATACACTAGAAAAGGATTCAAATTATATATACAAGAAAACAAGTGTATATAACTACCACACACCCCACACTTGAAGGACATACTATCCTCAGTGTACAAAAATAAACAATATAAGAAATGAAAAAGGAAGAAAAAAAAACTAATACTGCCCTGACTATGGCTCTAGAGAGAAAAGAGGTGCATGATCAGGGATATCGTATGCCACGGTCCGTGGTAGAGGAGTGGCCGTCACCGAGGGTCGGAAGTAGCGCCACCGCAGAGTCATGGGTCAGCAGGAACAGCGTCGGTAGGAGGCTCGTCAGGCTGCTCTGGAGGATGCTCAGTCGGAAAAGAAGGGTCAGTTGGATCATCTGCTAGAGGGATGTCAAAATGGCTCTGTACTGGAACCCGACTCCGTGGACTAGCAGGGACATAATCTGTAGCAAAAATATCATCAAAAATATCAAGGGCCATAGAGGCCTCTAACCTGCCTCCCTGCTCAATCAAGGCCTGAAGCATAGCCCTCTGCCTCTCAAACTAAGCCATCATCTGGCTTTGAAACTCAGCCTGACGCTGTAAAAGATCCTGCTGAAAAGCCTCTTGTCGAATGAAGTGCTGCTGCTGCTCCTCTGCCAACCTCTACACTCTAAGCTGCAGCACTATAAACTCAATTGGGGAGAGTCCTAGAACAGCTGAAGAAGTAGATGGTCTGGAGGAAGGCTCTGGAATATCAGAAGAAGGGGGTGGAACATCTTGTGTACTAGGGGCTCGTGGGGCAGGTCGCTCTTCTCTGCGTGCTTCCAAGAGAGCACTCCTCAGTCTATACTCTGGTCCTAGCGGACCCTACCTACGAGTCACCATCCCCATACTAACCAACTCGGGAAGTCCCAAAGTCTCCATCACCCCCAGCTCTATCAGATGTGGTATTGCCTCCTCCAAAACCCTTAAGCTCCTAGCCAGCCGAGTAATGTAAGTCCAAAAATAGAAAAATGCCTTCTTTGAGTTGTTGCAGAAGGCACTGATCTGTCTGGCCAATAAGTATCCCATGTCGACTAACTGGTGTTGGTGCATGCTATAGAGTATAAACAGGTCCGGCTGGGTCACTACACCACAGCTGTCTCCCCTACCGGTGATGGTCCTAGTCAGCAATGCATGCAAGTACCGCGTCAGTGTTAGACGCCTTGAATCGCTAGCACTTCATCAAATCTGACCCCATGCGGGTATGACACAATAGGCGTGTGTATGCAGCGACTATATACCTCCCCAGCTACATCCTCGTCAATCCACAAACCCAAGTGTACCCCAAACTATTGTACACTCATCGTGAAAGTCTGCTCTGCTAGTCTGAAACTGATCGCATCCGGTTGTTGAAAGTCCCACAATTGGCTCTACAGAAAAAAGTGCTAGCAAACTCCACCGTCAAATCCCTATATGTCAATTCAACTATCTCAAAAAAATGCTGAAACAGGGGTGTCTCAAGGTATCAGCGGACTACAGCTGGAAGTCTGACTATCTCTAGTGCTGGCCAGTCTATGCTACACCCGTTTTCCAAATCCTTGTGCCTCATCGACTGGTATCTCTGCTCGAAGGTGGGCTGCTCTTGGAAAAGTAAGAATCTATGGCGTTGCGGTGGTCTAATTAGACCTGAACAATCGGTGCAATGCCTGAGGGTCGAGAGGAAGAGGAACCATCAGTCCGCCTCCTTTTGTAAACTCTTGATCCTCGTCTAGTAGACATGGTACCTGAAAAATAAATTTTTAGTGCTAAGGATCAACGAAATTTTGGCAGCATAACAGCATAAAATGGACAAACCGAATGATTTAACTCAATAAAGTTAAACCGTTCAATGCCCTGCAAAGAAAGTTCAATCCACATCACAACTATAAGGTCTACACGACATGAATTAGGAGTTAATGAAACTTTTCACAGAAATCTTTCACAAAGTTATCAACCAATATTATCAACTAATCAGAATTTTTTTTATTAGACCATGGTATTTGATTCACCAAATACATCATTATTGTATACGCTTTCATATCTATGAAGTTTCTAATCCTTAACTTTTTTTTTGAATCGAACTATCTAAATAACAAAAACAAAATTCAAAACCAAAATCACACAAACACACAAACACAAAAACATTCAAACATACCAAAAACACAAATTCAAACTATAACCAAAAATCAAAAACAAAGAATGGAAGGTGAAGGATGGAGAGTACTTGAAAAATGCAATATCCAAAGCGTTTAAGATGAGTATAAAAGAGAAAAGAGCAAGTTTGAGAGAATTTGCCAAAATTTTGGCCCTTTTGAAATGAATTCGTATATATAGGCAATGACTGGAACACGCCTGTGTTTATCAATATGGGGCCATGTTCATGAACACGGTCTGGATATCGGGCCGTGTTAAATGGACTTAAACGTGGTAACGTACCAATTTTTATGATAACGCCCATCTTGAGGCAACACAGGTCCGTGTTGCCAACACGGTGTGGCATAAATGCCCGTGTTACCTTATGTGCACGTGTCCATCTTCAATTTAATTTCCATAAATTGAACACGGTCCGTGTTGATACAACACGCCTCCGTGTTTCCAACACGGTCTGGCATTTCTGGCCGTGTTATCTTCTGTGAATGTGTCCCCTTAAAATTTATTTTTCTGCAAATAGAACACGGTCCGTGCTGATTAACACGGTCAGCATAATTGGCCGTGTTACTAACACGGCCTTGGACACGCCCGTGTTGAGCTCCAGAAACTGCAAAAACTTGAGATTTTTCAACACTTTCTCAATCTGTTTTTCACTTGCACAACCAATAAGTCCTTAACTCATACACTCAACATATATAAAACTTAACAAAAACAAACTATAAAACCTTATTAAACTAAGTTCACACATAATTCAAACCAAAATCAATACAAAAAATGGAAAAACTAAAGAATTAAAATAAAATTAAAAGAAACAAGCTTCTTTAAAGTCATAAGCTGGACTTCAATCCTTTTCGAATCAGAAATGGAGCGCCAGATTCACACGCTCCTCCACATCCAGTGACCCTCCAAGATAATGCTTCAACCTCTACCCATTAACCTTGAAATTTCCCTTTTCCGAATGATGCAATTCAACCGCACCATAAGGGAAGACTTGCGTCACTGTAAATGGCCCCGACCAACAACTCTTCATCTTCCCTGGAAATAAACGGAGACGAGAGTTAAATAACAACACACTATCTCCTACGTTAAACTCCTTCAAACCTTTTAATCGCTTGTCATGCCACTGTTTGGTCTTCACCTTGTAGATTGTTGAATTTTCATAGGCTTGTTGACGCCACTCCTCTAGCTCATTTAGTTACCACTGCCTCTCTCTACCTATGCTATTTAAATCAAAGTTACACGATTTAAGTGCCTATAACGCTTTATGTTTTAGCTCCACAGGCAAATGGCAACCTTTTCCATACACAAGCCTAAAAGGAGTGAACCCTGTAGAAGTCCTATAGGCAGTTCTAAATGCCCATAAAGCATCATCTAGCTTTGTAACCCAATCTTTCCTACTGGCTCCTACAGTCTTCTCTAAAATGCGCTTAAGCCCCCTATTAGTAACCTCTACTTGCCCACTCGTTTGTGGGTGATAAGCCGTGGAGAATCGTTGAGATACTCCATATCTTTTAAGCATTTTATCAATTTGAGAATTACAGAAATGGATTCCCCTATCACTAATTAATGCTCGAGGTGTTCTAAACCAAGAGAATAATCTCTTAAGGAACCTCACAACTACCCTAGCATCATTAGTAGGCAAGGCTTGTGCCTCAGGCCATTTAGAAAAATATTCAACAGCCACCAATATATACTTGCATCCATACGAAGAAGGAAAAGGACCTATAAAATCAATGCCCCAAAGATCAAAAATTTCCAACACTTGTATACTATGTTGGGGCATTTCATCTCGGGCAGAAATGTTACCTGACCGTTGGCATGCATCACAAACCTAGACATATGCTCGTGGATCCTGGAAGATAGTCGGCCAATAAAAACCAACATCCAAAACCTTCTTGGCCGTATGGTTTGCAGCTTGGTGTCCACCAACCGGTCCCTCATGACCATGCTTGAGAATTTGAATGACCTCCTCCCCATATACACACCTCTTGATAATTTGATCTGCACAAATCCTAAACAAGAAGGGGTCGTCCCAAATGTAGTACTTCAAGTCAGCAAAGAATTCCTTCTTTTGCTGGCCCGTCATACCCTTTGGGAGTACCCTTGTAGCCAAATAATTAGCATAATCAGAAAACCAAGGAATAGCATTAGTCACCTCCATTGAGCATAAGTGCTAATCCAGAAAGAAGTCATCGATCTCTTGCTTATTAAGCTCCTCCAAGTGTGGGTTCTCCAATCGAGAAAGATCGATTTTATGGATATTTGGATGTGAATTGGTATCAACACTCACCCTATGCATCTGTTTGTGTGCATTAGGTCCAAAAGAAGTCAAAGAATGAAAAAGGAAAGAATTGGAGCATAATTGGACGTCAAAGCTGCCGAAACGAGCTAAGTACGAGCATCAGGAAGCTGAACATGGCCGTGTTGGTTTCAACACTGGCCGTGTTCCTAACACGGCATCAACACGGTCGTGTTGCGTGCATCAAAACATTAAAGAAACGGAAGTTCTTAGGGAGCACGGCCACAGAGAGTAACACGGCCAGGAACACCAACCCGTGTCCCCAACACGGCCAAGAACACGGCCGTGTTGGCGGCGACAGGGGGAATAATTAAAAGAACGAAGAAAGGAAAGAAAAAGGGGGGCTAGGGTTAGAATGTCCAAAACCCTAATTTTTCTCTCTCTAAGGATTTTCTGAGCTGAAACCAAGAAAAAAGGAGACTTGGATCAAGGTTTCAATCAGATTCCCTTCATAGATTGAAGATTGGGCGAGGTTCGCTGATTGGTTCTCAAATTAAGCAAGAGGCAACTAGGGTTTGAGATTTCGAATTTGCAAATTTAGGGTTTTTCATTCAGCTTGAAAGAGAAGGGTGTACATGCCTTTAATTTTCTTTTCCTAATTTTGTTCCCCAATTGCTTTAACTATGTACATGAGTAGCTAGATCTTTTGAACCCATTGGGGTTCACCTTTGTTGATGGATTATGCTTAAGTGTTAGTTTTATAATTGTCATTCTTGCAATCTTCTTACTATTTAGTAATAAAAGTTTGATTCAGTTAATTTGAGACGTTGAATTAATTGTTTATTGGGTTGTTTCTTGACATTGAGAAATTCTTGTTACAACTGGACATTGAATAATAAGGACTAGTAGTTAACACTTAGAGATAAGGTTGATTTACTCGCCGGATTAAGAATTAATAACTCTTAATAGTTTTAAATCGTACTTAATGCTAATCTGTAGTAATCCGATAGGAAGAGATTCCATTAGATTAGTGCAGGTTTAGAAATTCGGTAAGCTCGAGAGAGGAACCGGGATTCAATTCAGGATTTAGGCACAGGTAAGTAAGATTGGCAATCCATAAAATCCATCTTTAGAATTCCATCACTTAGGCTCCCTTTTGGGTTTGTTTCTCTCCTTGCAATTGTCTTTTGATTGTTCGTTGTCCTTCATTTACTTATTTGCACTCATAACCATTAACTGGTATGTTAGAACTTTCACACCCTATTTCAGACTAGATAACATAGTAAACAGTAGTAACTCTAGGTTCACCCAATCTCCAGGGATATGACCTTGATACTCACTAGTGCTAGGCTGCATCGGTAGGTTCACTGCCTTAGGTGTAGGTTGCATAAAGAGCCTATCAAGTTTTTGGCACCGTTGCCGGGGAAACAGTAAAGGTGAACTAGAGTGAATTATTTTTGTGTTAATTTAGTCATTGTTTGTTTATTCATTTATTCTTTATTTTTTTTATTATTTATTGTTATATTATTTTTAATTGATTGGTGGTTGTTTGATTGTCGGTTTCAGGTAGTATATGACTAGGAGCTCTAACCCTGATCCTATAGCACCCTTATCTGACCCGGAGCGGTCTCTCAGATTATTGAGACGACATTTGCAGGCAGTTGAGGAGGAGGACAAAGTTATAGTTCAGGTTCAAGGAGTTGACGCAATGGAGAACTTCAACCCCCAGGCCGATGATGATTAAAGGACCATGTACGAGTTTGCTCGACCCTCTTTAGATGGGACGAAAACGAGTATAGTCAGACCTGCTGTAGCGGCCAACAATTTTGAGATAAAGGCCAATGTTATCCAGATGATCCAGCAAAGCGTGCAGTTTGGAGGATTGCCCAGCGAGGATCCCAATGCCACATATCTCCAACTTTTTAGAGATTTGTGACACATTCAAGATAAATGGAACAACCGATGATGCCATTCGGCTGAGATTTTTTCCATTTTCCTTGAGTGACAGAGCAAAGAGATGGCTGCAATCTCTTCCACAACAGACGATCACTACCTGGAAGGCGTTGGCTGAAAAATTTCTATACAAGTATTTTCCTCCCGCTAAAACTGCAAAACTTAGAAATGACATATCTTTTTTTATGCAGTTTGATGATGAAAGCATGTACGATGCATGTGAGAGGTTTAAGGATCTTTTGAGATGCTGCCCACATCACGGATTGCCAGTGTGGATGCAGGTTCAGACCTTCTACAGCGGGTTGAACCTTGCAACGGGGCAGATGGTGGATGCTGCAGCAGGTGGGGCGCTAAATAGTAAGACGCCCGAGCGGTGCTCGAACCCCGATAGAGGAAATGGCCATGAACAACTATCAGTGGCAATCCTCTAGGAGCCGACCAGGAAGACAGGGAGTGGTCAACCAAGTGGACTCTATAGCAGCCTTGGCAGCTCAAGTGGAGCTTCTAATGCCGGTTCATGCAGCGAACGTTGGCTGCGAGTTTTGTGGTGGCCCGCATTATAGTGCAAACTGCATCACGGGAGGTATGTTTGCTTCATCCTCTACTACTTTTCCATCTAATTCGCTATGTCTTCCGATGTTGAGCAGTTGACTATATGGGAATGCCCCAAGGCGTATAACGATCCTTACAAAGAATACATACAACTCGGGTGGCGCAATCATCCCAACTTCAGTTGGAGGAACAATAACGCTCTGTGGTCCACCTGATTTTCGGAGACTTAATCAGTAAGAACATTCACTGGGCTCGCACAAGCTCCTCCTCTACCGGAAAAGAAGTCAAATTTAGAGGAGCTTATGATGAAGTTTGTGACGCCTACGGAGATGAGGTTCCAAAGAACCGATAGTGCACTTAGGAACCAGCAGGCCTCGATTCGGAACTTGGAGACCCAGATTGGCCAAATCTCTAAGATGTTGTCTGAGAGGCAGCAAGGAGCGCTCCCGAGCACCACTGAGTCTAATCCGAGGGAGCACGTGAATGCCATCACTTTGCGTTCAGGTAAGTTAGTTTCAGCTCCTTCTAAGCTTATTTTTTATGACGCCACTTTCAATGTGCAGATTGAGGCGAGCAGTAAGGTTAGGGAACCTGAGGGACAAAAGGTGAAATCAATTCCAGTCAGAGAATATCAACCTAAGATTCCTTATCCTGCTAGAACTAAACAAGCAGAGGCGAAAGAGCAGTTTAGTAAGTTTTTAGATATTTTTAGACAACTGCATATTAACTTGCCTTTTATTGATGCATTTGAACAGATGCCGAAGTATGCTAAGTTCTTAAAGGACATACTTAGCAGAAAAAGGAAGTTGGAGAAGGTCGCCTATGTTCAGCTCAATGAGGAGTGCTCAGCGGTGTTTCAGAGCAAGTTGCCAGAGAAACGTCACGATCTAGGGAGTTTCACTATTCCCTGCACTTTAGGTAATTTGTGTATGGATGATGCATTAGCTGATTTGGGGGCTAGCATAAATGTCATGCCCACTAATTTGTTCAATAAGCTAGGTTTGGGGGAGGCAAAATCCACTAGGATGTGCATTCAATTAGCTGACCGTTCTGTTAAGTTTCCTAGGGGAATTGTGGAAAATGTGCAAGTTAAGGTAGATAAGTTCATATTTCCTGTGGACTTTGTGGTTTTGGATATGGACAATGAGCATGGTGTACCATTAATTTTGGAGAGACCTTTCCTTGCCATAGCTAGAGCTAAAATATACGTATTTAAGGGGAAGTTAGAACTTAATGTAGAGGATGATTGTGTCACTTTTAGTTTACCTTCATTTGATTGTTCTTCCACCGACCATGTTCATGCCATTTGTTGTATTGATGGAATTGATCTTGCATGTAATACACAACCACAAGATGTACAAATGGATGATGCTATACATGTTTCTTTCCCTATTAGTATGTGTTATTCATCTGAAAAAAATAACTTGTATCAATATGAGACTTTGTGCTATGATAGACCCGAGAAGGGTAGTTGCAAGTTTGTTTTTGACAGGTCACCTAGCCGGAATGCAGAGTGGATGAATGGACATCCCAAATCGGTCCAGAGAGCACCTCCTTGGTCATCTACCGCACACATCAGACCTTCTTGTTGCACTTATATGCCTCGAGCTCCAACTTACATTGAGCCTACCTTCTTAATTTGCCCGCGATGTAGGAATGCTGTTGTAGAGTCCAGCTAGATGACTCGAACAAAAAGAAGCACCGTCGGGAGGCATTCCCGAATCTATTTTTTTGCTTTCTGAATTTTTGGACATTTTTTTTTATTTTATGTAGTCATTGGTAGTTAGATATTTCAGTCTGTTTTTAGTAAGTTTGATTTTGAGGAGATACTATCTTATTGAACCTTTTACTAGATGTTGCTTGGAATGTGTTTATTCTTGAGTTTTGCAGGAGTTAGCCTACTTGATGCTCGTACCTAATTTTGAGGACTAACATATTTTGAAGTGTTAAAGTACACATCAAGGGCAGTATCTAGTAGACTTTCTAGTTTTTATCTCTTTATGTCGTTTTATTTTTCTCTTAGTTTTTCAATTTCTTTTATGGACTCCCATAATCTGCTTCATTTTACATATTTTATTCCTGCCTACCTTGTTCATACTGAGGACAGTGTTTTTCACAAGTGTGGGGTAGGTACCGTAGATTTGTGCAGCTTTTATCGAACCTTGTTGGAAGAAGGCAATGAACGAATCTCTTAATTACAATCCAGCCAGTCATTCCTCTACCACAGACTAGCCAACCCCCTGATATACCTGCTGATGCACCTCCTTTCACTCTGGAGCCATAGTCAAGACAGTATTAGTTCTTTTTCCTTTTTGATTTCTTATATTTTGTACACTGGGGACGGTGTGTCCTTCAAGTGTGGGGTGGGTGATATTTATCCCGTCTTAGTAATTTGTTTATTCTTTGTGCAATTTTTTGTAAAATTTTAAAAATTTTTCACTTTGTTTCGATGCTTTTACTGTTGACTTGCTTTTGAAATCCTGTTTATGTCCATGTGATCGGGTAAAACCGATAGTGTTGAGTCTTGCGGAAGAATGTAAGATAATTAGTTTGAGTTTTGCACTAAGTTGCTTTGGTTTATTTAATTCTGTTTTGATGATTTTTGTTTGGAACCTACTCAAAGGCACACTTGTGAGAAATTGAGCCTAAATTGTAAGCGTACACTTTATATGCTTGTATTTATTTCTTGTTGAGAGTGCCGATTACTGTCTTTACTTTTATAACTTGCTCGGTAATGCTTATGAGGGCCACAAGGAGAGTTTAATACTTTGGTATGATAGAGGCACTTAGGTTTTTCATTCTAGCCAAATAGCCTTCATTTGTTTATTGATTCTGTAGATAACCCCTTCTTTCACCATTTCCTGTATCATATTCCATTACCACTTAGTTTTATTCTGCTTTGGGTTATGATTTTGCATATGAGTTATTTTTATTGGGAATTTTTATCTTGGGAATAGCGTTGGAATCTTGTAGTAACTTACTTCAATCCAAAAAGAAATTCACTCTATTATGTGAATGTTCTTCCCTTATGAAAAAAAAAGAGATAGAAGAATAAGAGGGATGAAAAGAAAGAAAGTAAGTGAGCTAAACATTTTGACTTGATTCCTATTTCCTACCTTGGACTACTGTCCATTGTTTACCCCTTGTGATCATTGTGACTTATGTGCAGGTCATGTATTTCATTGCAGAACACCATAGGTTCAACTCTGACCAAATTTACCTACCCTTACCTAATCCCCATTACAACCTTTATAAAGACCTCTTGACATGGTTGTTGACTCTCCATAAGTGGTAGGAGTAGGATTTAAGAACAAACATATAGTAAGTAAGGCAGTAGTTGATGCATTGGGCGATTAAACACTACCCTTTAAACACTTTGAGTGATTTAGAGTGAATCTGGTGAGGAGTTGGTTCTGAATAATTTCGTTGAGACAGTATTGTGTGAACTATTGGCATCTTGGTTGTGATACTTGAATTGATTGCCTCTTTTCTTTTTATTTGACTTACGCTTGTTAAGGATATGTGCATGAGCTCTCTAGCTTGTCTGTCAGTTTAGGTATTATTCCTTAGTGTTTTATTTTCCTTACTTTACTTTTGATTGCTTGAGGACAAGCAATGAGCTAAGTGTGGGGTTATTTGATGTGCGTAAAATACACACATCTAAATGGGATTTTTAAGATCGATTTTATGGATATTTGGATGTGAATTTGTATCAACACTCACCCTATGCATCTGTTTATGTGCATTAGGTCCAAAAGAAGTCAAAGTATGAAAAAGAAAAGAATTGGAGCATAATTGGACGTCAAAGCTACCGAAACGAGCATCAGGAAGCTGAACATGGTCGTGTTGGTTTCAACACTGGCCGTGTTCCTAACACGGGCATCAACACGGCCGTGTTGCGTGCATCAAAACATCAAAGGAACGAAAGTTCTTAGGAGCACGGCCACAGAGAGTAACACGGCCAGGAACACCAGCCCGTGTCCCCAACACGGCCAAGAACACGGCCGTGTTGGCGGCGACAGGGGGAATAATTAAAAGAACGAAGAGAGGAAAGAAAAAGGGGGGCTAGGGTTAGAACGTCCAAAACCCTGATTTTTCTCTCTCTAAGGATTTTCTAAGCTAAAACCAAGAAAAAAGGAGACTTGGATCAAGGTTTCAATCGGATTCCCTTCATAGATTGAAGATTGGGCGAGGTTCGCTGATTGGTTCTCAAACCGAGCAAAAGGCAACTAGAGTTTGAGATTTCGAATTTGCAAATTTAGGGTTTTTCATTCAGCTTGAAAGAGAAGGGTGTACATGCCTTTAATTTTCTTTTCCTTATTTTGTTCCCCAATTGCTTTAACCATGAACATGAGTAGCTAGATCTTTTGAACCCATTGGGGTTCACCTTTGTTGATGGATTATGCTTAATTGTTAGTTTTATAATTGTCATTCTTGCAATCTTCTTGCAATCTTCTTGCTATTTAGTAATAAAAGTTTGATTCAGTTAATTTGAGACGTTGAATTAATTGTTTATTGGGTTGTTTCTTGACATTGAGAAATGCTTGTTACAACTGGACATTGAATAGTAAGGACTAGTAGTTAACACTTAGAGATAAGGTTGATTTACTCACCGGATTAAGAATTAATAACTCTTAATAGTTTTAAATCATACTTAATGCTAATCTGTAGTAATCCGATAGGAAGAGATTCCATTAGATTAGTGCAGGTTTAGGAATTCGGTAAGCTCGAGAGAGGAACCGGGATTCAATTCAGGATTTAGGCACGGGTAAGCAAGATCGACAATCCATAAAATCCATCTTTAGAATTCCATCACTTAGGCTCCCTTTTGGGTTTGTTTCTCTCATAGTAATTGTCTTTTGATTGTTCGTTGTCCTTCATTTACTTATTTGCACTCATAACCATTAGCTGGTACGTTAGAACTTTCACACCCTATTTCCGACTAGATAACATAGTAAACAATAGTAACTCTAGGTTCACCCGATCTCCAGGGATACGACCTTGATACTCACTAGTGCTAGGCTGCATCGGTAGGTTCACTGCCTTAGGTGTAGGTTGCATAAAGAGCCCATCAATGGTCTGCTGCAAGATTTTCAGCTCCTCGTTTGTCCTTAATTTCTAAGTCAAATTCCTACAATAAAAGAACCCAACGAATCAATATAGGCTTAGAATCATGCTTTGAAAATAAATACCTTAAAGCAGAATGATCCGTGTAAATGATTGTATTTGACAGCACAAGATAGGAACAAAATTTATCAAAAGCGAACACGACAGCTAGGAGCTCCTTCTCTGTGGTGATATAGTGTTCTTGGGCATCTGTAAGCATCTTGCTAGTGTGGTAAATATGTTGGAACTTCTTCTCCCTGCGCTGGCCTAAAACAGCTCTAACTGCAAAATCACTAGCATCGCACATAAGCTCAAAGGGCAGCTCCCAATCAGGAGAAACCATGATGGGAGCCGTGGTTAGTTTTTCCTTTAATAACTCAAAAGCTTTTAAACAATCATCATCAAATATAAAAGGTACATCTTTTACTAGAAATTGAGTTAAAGGCCTAGCAATCTTAGAAAAGTCTTTAATGAACCTTCTATAAAACCCTGCATGCCCTAAGAAACTTCTAACAGCCTTAACCGAAGTAGGGGGAGATAGCTTACTTATAACTTCCACTTTAGCTCTATCTACTTCCATCCCTGCATGTGACACTTTATGTCCTAACACTATACCCTCTTGGACCATAAAATGACATTTTTCCCAATTTGACACAAGGTCAGCTTCAACACACCTAGCTAACATCCTTTCCAAATTATGCAAACAATGGGAAAAAGAGTTACCGAATACAGAGAAGTCATCCATGAAGACCTCCATCGACTCCTCTATCATGTCATGGAAAATGGCCATCATACACCGCTGAAAGGTCGCAGGCGCATTACACAAGCCCAACGACATCCTCCTATAAGCAAAAGTGCCATAAGGACAAGTGAATGTCATCTTCTCTTGGTCTTTTGGTGCTATGGGAATCTGAAAGTAACCAGAAAGACCGTCAAGGAAACAATAATACATATGGCCTGAAAGCCTCTCAAGCATTTGATCAATAAAAGGAAGGGGGAAGTGGTCCTTTCGGGTTGCGTTATTCAAGCGACGGTAGTCTATGCAAACCCGAAAGCCCGTTACCGTTCGTGTAGGAATCAACTCCTTTTCATCTTTCACCACCGTCATGCCCCCTTTCTTGGGAACCACCTGCACAGGACTCACCCAAGCACTGTCAAAAATAGGGTAAATTAAACCTGCATCAAGAAGTTTAATTACCTCCTTTTTAACCACCTCCTTCATATGAGGGTTCAACCGCCTTTGTGGTTGCACCACCGATTTGAACTCATCCTCCATCAAAATCTTATGAAGGCAGTAACTCGAGTTTATTCCTGGTATGTCAGCCGTCTTATATGCAAATGCCTTTGCATACCTTCTCAAAGTACACAGCACCATCTCCCTCTCCTCAGGTGTGAGATGAGCAGAAATAATGACCGGTAAGCGCTTTGCTTCATCTAAGTAGGCATACATTAAGTGCGCTGGCAATTCTTTCAACTCAAGCACATGCGGCTCCTCAAAGAAGGCTTCAGCTTCTTTACTCCTGACCTGTCAAGATCAACAAAACCATCAGTCTTTTCATTAATAAAATCAGCAGCTAATGAGTGCTCTAGCTGCTCCAACACTTGTTCATTGGAAAAATTATCCTCATTTTCTTGCATTGCCACTTGCAAAGGATCATCAATCAACATTTCCTGCAATTGAGATTCCACAATATCATCAATAAAATCAATGGAACACACAGTACCATCGTGCTCATATAGGTATCTTAAGGATTTAGTCAAATCAAACGTAATGCTCTCATCATCTACCCTAAGTTCTAGCTTTTCGCTACTAACATCTATCAAAGCTTTAGATGTAGCTAAAAATAGTCTACCTAGGATCAATGGAACATCACTCTCACCATTCATATCTATGACAATAAAATCCACAGGAAATATAAATTTGTCAACTTTAACTAGCACATCCTCTATAATCCCTTTCTGCAATTACATGCGCTCGCTAGTTGTATACTCATCCTAGTAGGAGTTAGCTTAGAAGTGCTTAGTCCTAACTTCTCAAATAATGAGCTAGGCATCAAATTGATGCTAGCTCCCAAATCAGCTAATGCTAGCAATTTCAATTTATCCCCTATCAAACAAGGTATAGTAAAACTTTCTGGGTCACGTCGTTTGACTGGAATCTTACTCTGAAACATGGCTGAGCATTCTGCATTCAAGGTCACCAATCCCAAATCCTCTAACTTCCTCTTGTTACTTAGAATCTCCTTTTAAAAACTTCGCATACTTTGGCATCTGCGAAATAGCTTCAACAAAAGGCAAGTTAATCCGCAATTGTTTAAAAAGATCTAAAAATTTACCGAATTGTTGATCAACTTTATCCTGCTTGAGTCTTGCAAGATATAGAATAGGAGGTTGGTATGGCCTCAAGGGGATCTTCTTCGAATCCTCCTTCTCTTCAATTGCTTCCTTTCCTTTCTCCTCAAGCTTGTCTTCCTTTTTTGACTCATCCACCTGCAAATCAGAATCATCATTAGTAAAAGGCATAGATGGACTAGGAAGTTCCTTACCTGATCTCAAAGTAATTGCTTTGGCATGCTCCCTTGGTTAGACTCTGTGTTACTTGGAAGCGTGCCCGCTGCCTCTCAGCCATCACCCTAGACAACTACCCAATTTGATTTTCCAAGTTCTGAATTGAAGCTTATTGATTCAGAATGGCAGTGTCCATTTGTTGAAATCTGTTCTCTAAAGTTGCAATGAACTTCGTCATCAACTCTTCCAAGCTAGGCTTCTTCTCTTGACTACCTGCTGGTTGATGGGGAACAAAATGCATATGTTACTGCTGATGCAACCTCTGATATCTTGGTGGACCTTGGTTATTGGAATTCCTCCATCCAAAATTAGGATGATTCCTCCACCCTGGGTTATATGTACTGCTGTAGGGATCATTCTGCTGCCTACCCACATAATCAACATGCTCAACGTTAGAAACATTAGTAGGCATAGAAGATGCAAACATACCTCCCGCATTACAATTTGCACTGTTATGCGGTCCACCACAGAATTCACATCCGGGCTGAGCTGCTTGGACCGACATCTGAAATTGTTCTATCTTTTTAGAAAGTAGCTCTACTTGTGCCACCAAGGCTGCTGTAGGATCTGCCTCAGCCCAATATACAGCGGGCTTTGGACCTCTAGCCTGTGGAGTTTGCCACTGATAAGTGTTGATGGCCATATCTTCTATCAAATCCTGGGCTTGCTCAGGTGTTTTGCTATTGATAGCTCCCCCTACAGCTGCATCTGCCATTTGTCTAGTGGCCGTGTTCATGCCATTATAGAATGTCTGCACTTGCATCCACAGAGGAAGACCATGGTGTGGGCAACACCTTAACAAGTCCTTGAAGCGCTCCCAGGCTTCGTACATCGATTCTCCTTCACCCTGCACAAAAGAAGATATGTTATTTCGCATTTGAGCAGTTTTAGCAGGAGGAAAATACTTATTCAAGAATTTTTCAGCTAAAGAAGTCCAGGTAGTGATCGTTTTCGATGGTAAGGACTGCAGCCATCTTTTCGCTCTATCCCTCAAAGAAAAAGGAAACAGCCTCAACTGTATGGCATCATCGGTTGTTCCATTAATCTTAAAGGTATCACATATCTCCAAGAAGTTGGCGATATGCTCGTTTGGATCTTCGCTCGCCAATCCTCCAAATTGCACCATGTTTTGGATCATCTGGATTACATTTGGCTTTATTTCAAAATTATTGGCCACCACAAGAGGCCTCACTATCCCAGTTTGCGTCCCTGCTAGAGAGGGCCTAGCAAACTCGTACATGGTCCTTTCACCATCACCTCCATTTGCATTATGGTTCTCCATCTCATTAGTTTTATGAACAAGAATCTCTGCTTCAATCTCCTCCTCTACTGCCTGCATACGCCTCTTCAGCAATCTAAGAGAGCGCTCGGGTTCAGGTAAAGGCTCTGTAAGATTAGGATTAGAGCTCCTGGTCATAAACTACCTGAGCACAAAAAAGGACAACAACACCAACAAACAAGATAAGAACAAAAACTATACACAGAAAATAAATTATAAACAAAAAGAGAAATGACTAGACTAAAAATATCAAAATTTCAATTTAGTTCACAAAAAATCGTTCCCCGGCAACGGCGCCAAAAACTTAATGGTTGCTAAGTCAAGCAAGACTACGACCTAAGGCAGTGTACCTATCGGTGGAGTATAGCTAACGGCAAGTACCAAGTGTCGTATTCCCCAAAGAACGTATGAACCTAAACCTACTCAATCTTCTCTGTTTTCTAATCTAAAAAATGGCGTTTATGAGTAATTCCTAAATTAACTAATAGCTACTCTAATTGTTGTCTAACTACGGCTACTAGGGAAGGATTAATTCAAGTAAAGGAATAACCCCTTGGGAATTCTTGTCTCTATGGAATGGAAAATAAAGGTGGAATTGATTGATTGAATTCAATTTCCATGGGGAAATCTCTACGCAATTAACGCCTTTCTCAAGGACATTAACATCTTAACTTAGATTAATTAGGTTGAACTAATTATCCAAATTAGCATTATGTACCATTTAACACTATTGAGAGTTGTTAATTCTCAATCCGGTAGAACGAACACCCTATCTCTAGGCGAATTCAATTCTAAGTTGCAAAGGACAATCCAAACCTAAACATCTTTCTCAAGATCATTCAAATTTTAAAAATCATTCAATAAGATATGAAGAACAAATCAATAAACACTTCTATTGCAAACTAATATTGACAATCAATACATTTAATTCAAAAGTTAAGTACAAAAATCCCTACATAAAGAATCCCAATGGGTTAACAAGTTTACCTAATCATGTTCATCATCACAACCCACAAGAATTCAATTACAAAAATGAGTAAAGGTAGAGAAGCCCGAATACACCCTTGGATGAGAGTAAACGGCTCCAATTCCTCTTGCCCAATCTTGGATCAATTCTTGTTCCTCTTACTCGGTTTGAAACCAATCAACGATCCTCGCCAATCTTCGATCTTCGAAGAGAATCCAATTGAAACCTTGGTCCAAGTCTCCTTTTTCCTTAGTTCCAGCTCAGAAAACCCTTAGAGAGAGAAAAAGATGAGTTTGGGACGTTCTAACCCTAGTTGCCTCCCTTTTCCTCTTTTCTTTCTTTTTAAGTTAATTTGCCCAACTGCCGTGAACATGGCCGTGTTGATGCCCGTGTTGGGAACACGGCCTGGTATTGGTGGGCTTGTTAGGAACACAGCCCCGCGCTGATGGCCATGTTACCCTCTGTGGTCGTGCTCTTTAACGCTTCTTTTGTCAAATGCATCCAACACAGCCCGTTTTGGTGCCTGTGTCTGTGTTCAAACTAACACGGTCGTGTTCAGCTTCCTTATGCACAAACTTAGCTTGTTTCGACAGCTTTGACGTCCAATTATGCTTCAATTCTTCCCTTTATCATTCTTTGACTTCTTTTGGACCTAATGCACACAAACATATGCATAGGGCGAGTGTTGGGACCAATTCACATCCAAATGTACATAAAATCAATCTTAAGAAAACCCTATTTAGATGTGTGTATTTTACGCACATCAGTTAACAATGGAAAAGGATTGTATAGCATTGGTGAGAAAATGCCATGAATGCTAGCTGTACAGTGACCTAAGTCACATACCTCCGATCGAGTTGCACAACTTAATGTCTCCTTGGCCCTTTGCAGTTTGGGGGATTGACATCAGTAGTGAAATAAAACCTTCCTCGAATGGTCATAGGTTCATAATTGTAGCAATTTACCACCATGGAGGCAAGGCAAATGGCTAGATTTATAGAAAGAACTTGATCTGCAGATATGGGATCCCATATCATATGTCGTGACGGATAATGGGGTACAGTTCATGGGTGGGACAGCGGACCTGCTAGAGGAATACAAAATCGAGCATCACAAGTCTTCTCCATATAGACCTCAGGTGAATGGAGTGGCAGAAGCAGCTAACAAGAACCTAAAAAAAAATACTCTCGAAGATGGTGTGAAATCACAAAGACTGGTCATTTCGGTTACCCTTTGCACTTTGGGAATATCGGACAACTAAGCGAACATCGACTGGGTAAACACCATATTCTATAGTTTACGGGACTGAAGCAGTTCTGCCGGTTGAGTTAGAGTTGAAGTCTTTGAGAGTTGTACTAGAGGCTGAAATATCAGAGTATCAATGGGTCGAGTAAAGATACCAGTAATTGGCTCTTATTAAGGAGAAAAGGATGAAAGCCATTTATTACATGCGGTTGTATCAAAAAAGGATAGCTAGGGCATTCAATAAGAAAGTAAAGACGAAAAAGATCAGAGCTGGTGATCTGGCATTAAAATATATAAAACCTACTGCATTCGATCAAAAATGAAAGTTCAGGCCAAATTGGGAAGGCCTATACTTAATAAAGAAGATCCTGCCTAAAGGTGCTGCTAAGATCTCAAACTTGGAGGGAAATGAGTTCATTGAACCAATCAACTTAGATTGTCTCAAGAAATACCATGTATAAAAAATAAATAATAAAAAATAGCATGTTGATCGGAAAACCTGAAAAGGCTGGTCAGGCAAAAGTTAGGGCAATAAGAGAGAAAATAATCAGCTAGAAAATCTAAAAAAACTGGCTGATGACATGAGTTATATCTTGAGAAATAAAAAATGTACTCATCTGGGCTTTTACTAAATGAATAAGTTATTTAGAACTGTTATCAAATACACATATGTCTATTTACCATGCTACACACTAACTAAAAGAAAAACAAAGTCAAAAGTTTTAAGTAAAATAAATGAGATCTAAAAGAAGCATATTTTCTATTTTCTTCTTCTATTCACATCTGCATTCTTAGATAGAGCAACTAATTCTTGAGTCCTCTTGAATCGAGTAAAACCTGGAGAAATGGAAATCTGAAGCTGAACCCAAGCCTTGAAGTTGTCATTAGTAGTCAGATCTCCCTCAGGATCAAGGTTTCGCTCTATGTTTCGGCGAGGCTAAAATCTTTCGATCTTATCTAATAAGTCATGTTTGAGTGGGAAACCTTCAAATTTAGGTGGAATTCCAAGATCCGTTGCTTTTGCCCATACTAGCGGCAAAGTCTCGAAGGTGTGTAAAAGGTAGATGCCTGTAGTCCAGGTAAAGGTACGCAATCACCATACACCATGAGTGTGGTATACTTGATTATCCACCAAGGGCAAGTCCAGCGAATGAGTGTATCTGGAATGCCTTTCATCTAGGAAATCTAGCCATTATGACCCTATGGGGTAACAACAGATTGAGTATGTACGTGCTTTGGCTCATACTTGTTGATATTTCTCGAGATGGTCAATATTTGAAGCTTCTCCCATAGCCAAATCTGCAAAAAGAGTAGAAAAAGAAAAAAAATAAATAAAAAGGAAAAAGAAAAATAATAAGTTAAGTTGAAAAGCTGAAAGCGCGGCTTAGGCAAATATAAAGTTTGCTTAGTCGAAAACCCAAAAGGGCGGCTTAGGCAAAAATTAAGGCATAAAAAAATCATAAAAGGAAAAGAGATTTGCCTGCATACCTTGAGAGAATGAGGCTGCCACTAAAATATTGATAGGTTTTGTACATGTCTAACCCAATTATGGTTTCAGCCAAGATGACTGGAATTGCATCTGCTCCATGTTCCACCTAGTCAATAATGCCAGCAATTCTGATATCTCCCTCTCGTTAAGGTGAAATCAATAGAAATTGGGCAAAAAGGCAAAATTCCAGTATCCGAATCCAAGAAGGTGTGCCCTTTTTCCTTCTTCTCACAACAAGAAATTAGCGAAGTAAGGGTCATGTACTCACCAACAGAATGGAAAAGTACCTCAGTTGAGGGCATGAAGAACAGTTGTAACGCCTGCATTTTCTCATCATCCATGTTATGTGCATTTACATTTAATCATTGGACATATGATGGTATATCAATGATATTTTTATTTTATGAGAACAGATATATATTAATTATAAGTAGAGAATAAGAAGCATGATATTAGATTATTAATTTAGATAAGTTGATTAAGTACTTGGGTTATGTGTATTAAGCCTTAAGACTTAATTGAACCAATAGTTGAAGGTTGGGTAAATAGATTGGACTTAAAAGATACAATTAAAAGTTAGTACCTATATATGGTTAGTAAGAATTAATTTAGGGTGATAAAAATAGTTTAGTAGGTGGTGGCATTAAGAGAGGAATATTGGAAATTGGAACCATGAGCAAGCTCATTTTACCTCTTCATTTCTCTAAAATTCGTACATGGCCAAAAACACAAAATTTGGAATAAGAGAGAGGAGTGGAATACCTAGAAAAACTTAAGATTAAGATAGGATTTTGCCAACTATTAAAGGAGCCAAGCTAAAGCTAAAGGATTTAAGCATATTAGCAACCCAAAAGCTGAAATTGGTAAGTTGTTACTTGAGTGTTATTAATTTGTCATTAGGGTTCTTGATTACAAATTGGAAAAACTTCATTTGATGCTCTCATTGATTAATTAAAGGTCTGATTATCATGAATTAGTAGAGTATTGAATGATTGCATAAAGATTAAGCTTGATTTAAGTTTAAGTATGTTAAGATAGAAAACTGTCAAAATTCCAGCAACCTTGATGTTCTGTATTTTAGGCATAACATGGGTTATATAAGTCCAAATTAAGCTTAATTGGTGTCTATGGAAATTTTAAAGAGTCCTCTATAACTTTGTAGTTTTGTGATGTTGCTATTTTTGCCGTTTTGGTTACTTAAATTGAGCAAACAGATTGCTGCTCGGGTACAACTAGCTGTATGACCCTTGCTCAGTAATTTGAAAATAATTAAATCTATAGAAGTCGGAATTGAGTAATTTTTCTTGGAGATGAAACTAGATGCATAGACGGATATGTCTATTTAATATAATATTTTTGTATTAAGCCAATTTTGCCCAGCAATAAATATACATTGGTACTAAATTCTGTCTAGAAAACAGAAATGTTGGAGATTAGTTTTATGCAATTTATTGATGTTAATTTGAGTTAAATTGGTATTTAACTAGATGGGAAATGTTTATAGGACATTAAAACAGTAATTGAGAGTCTTAGAGGAAGAGTTAGACCTATGAATTAGAGAGGGGATGATCTTGTAATGCATTAGAACTCGCATTTACATGAATATTTGTAATATGCATGAAATGTGAATTGATGAATATGTTGTCAGGTACTCAAAGGCCTGGAAAGGAAGTTGTGGAGAAAGGAGGTTCTTATATGCTAAAGGAGTAAGTGTATTTTGAGTAAGTAAATAGTTAATATTTGCTATATCCATATATTTAATCAAATGTTCTACGAATGGTTGTGTTTGCTTAATATGGTGTTGTGTTTGAATGAATGAGATGAAAATGGTTGGTGTTGAGTGGAACAATTGTTATTGCTTGAATATGATATAAGTGAAATGATTGAATTGTGATGTTAAGTGCATATGTGCATGTGAATGGTGGATTCCCCTGTAAAAAATAATATATATCTATATATAAAGCCTTGGGAGGCTAAAGCCTAGAGAGGCTATAAAAGTGTATTATGTGAGGATGAGGCGGAGCAGCTTACGTGTGCGATAGGTGAGGATGAGTCAGAGCGGCACATTAAAGGGGATCCACAAGCCGTGAGAACTAAGGCAGTGTTAGCTATAATCTAAGGCAGTGTACCTATCGATGCAGTCTAGCACTAATGGCGAGTATCAAGGTCGTATTCCTCGGGAAAGCGAAAGCCCAGAGTTACTTCTTTGTTCTTTGTTATATTAACCTAAAATGGATGATGAATAAATTCTAAACTAACTATTAACTACGAGCTAAGTTCTAAGGGAGATGCAGGAGTAATTGATAAGTGAAATAATCAAGACAAGAAGACAAACCCAAAGGGAATCTAAACTAGTTGGCATCCGAACAAAAGATAAAGGATCAGTGAGTCTAATTATGCTACCCGTGGACGAATTCTTAATTCGGTTTCTCTCTCGAGATAACCGAATTCCTAAACCTAATAACCTAAAGTTGGAATCTCTTCCTAACAATTGATTCTTAAATTAGCATTAAGCTTTAATCCGCCTCTATTAAGCTTTGTTAATTCTTAATCCGGCTAGTTAATTATCCTTATCTCTAAGCGATTATTAACCAGTTCTTGTTATTCAAAGTTCCAATTGCCAAACGGATTTCTCAATCTCATAAAGCAATCTAAACATCATAATTCACAACGTCTTATGAATAATGCATAATCTTATTAACACTGAAAACAAGAAGAATACAAAACCAACTCAAACAATCCAACAATATAATATCAAACCAACATAGCAAAGAAATCCCAATGGATTTAATCAATTTAGCTAAACATGTTCATGTTTAAAACAATCTAGGAAATCAATTACAATGAAAGAATAATGAAAATAAAACATGTACACCCTTTTCTCTCGAATTGGATGAACAGCTCCAAATCTGGATCTACACTTTGATTAATCTCCTAAACTGCCTCTTGAATTGCTCCACTACTGTTTTGCACTCGGAATCTTACGATTCCGGGATTCTTACTCACTGCAACTCTCTCTCGCACTCAGTATTGTGCAGAAACCGAACCAGCCACTAGGGCTCAATTTCACTCTTTCTCCTTCCCCTTTTTCTTAAGAAAAACTCATTTTTTCTTATATATTTAACTCAGCACGGCCGTGTCCAAGGCCGTCGAACCGTGGATCTCACCAAGTAGGGTTTCACCACGGCCGTGTTTCTCCCCGTGTTGTCCACCACGGGCCGTGTTTCTCCCCGTGTTGGCCACCACGGGCCGTGCTGAAGGCCGTGGTGGCTACGGAAACCGTGCCCAAAGTGCTAATTTCAAGAATCAAAGCCAATGGTTGAGCACGGCCAGAGTCCAGGCCGTGCTCAATGTATGCATTGCGGGCTCTTGTCCGATCTTGATGAATTCTCGTCCGTTTCCGCACGTATTGATCTATAATTGCTTAAACAACGATGATGGTCCTATAAATGTTCCTGAAATGCAAAAGAACACAAAACACGGGTGATCTGGGAATAAAAGCACAATAATTGCTAAGAACAT
This sequence comes from Ricinus communis, assembly GCF_019578655.1. Taxonomy (NCBI): domain Eukaryota; kingdom Viridiplantae; phylum Streptophyta; class Magnoliopsida; order Malpighiales; family Euphorbiaceae; genus Ricinus; species Ricinus communis. The sequence continues at coordinate 31,720,081 of NC_063257.1, read as the reverse complement.
ACGCAATAATATGCAAGCAAATATGTGTAAAACTATGCTTATCAAATTACCCCACACTTAAGCTATTGCTTGTCCTCAAGCAATTAACAACTCACCTCATAAAACTACAGTTAGCATTTCCTTTCAGTTTATGCCCCTAGTCCACAACAGAGATTATTCAACACATCTCAAAGGATACTCAATCATAAATCAAATTACAAATCATTAACAAAGAATGGAAATAATATTAATGCATGAGTAACTTAAATGATAACTCAACACAAACATCATGAACCAATGCCTCACAGAGATCACTCAAGTCGCTCAAAGTGTATATTAGGTGAATAACAAATCCCTTAAAGCAAATGCACAAGACCCGCTCACCATAAGCTTGCTCATAAATCATATCTTCGCTACTGTGAATAAGTAAATACCAAAATCAAAGGGTCTTTACCAAGGTTGAAATGGGGCTAAGGTAAAGGTACGGAGATTTGGATAGAAGTGTGAAAGTGCTGGAATTCGTGCGATAAACAATAGTATATGCTCAAAGGATTAAATGCCTAAGATCATAAAAAGAATCATTCACTAAAATCCCTACTTCATAGAATAACGCTCGCAAATGCTCTAAATCCAATAAAAAGATAAATAATTAAAGAGATTTGTTTATTATATATTCTTTTTTTCTTCTTCTTCTTTTTTTCTCTTTTTTTTTTTTTTTTTATAATAATGAACTAGCAGCTTATTAGCGACCACTGCATACAACTCGAATAAACATAAAGAATAACAAATACAAATTGGATCAAAGGGAGCATTTAAAATATCAAAAAGATTTAGTGAATTTACCAACATAGCAACTAGCATTTTAATCCCACATATAGTCGAACATATCACAGAAAGAAATTCCAGCATAAGGGTAAAGGAAAGATAAATGTAAAGAATGGTATAATTGAAGTGTATAGGTGTAGATTATGAAGAAAAGGTTAGGCTCAAAAATTGGCTAACTAATGGAAACATAAGGTGGTAGGCTTTTGGTCAAATGTGGGGAATCCTAAATCGCCCAAATCATCTCATGGTATTCACAATATTCATGTAACTTCAACATGCATTACAAAGCAAGTTCTAGGAGCAAAGTTAAGTACAATGCACACTCAAACAAGAAATATAAAGAGCATAAGCATAATGAATGCTCAACTGGCTCAAAATCTCACTTTCAGGTGTGGTATTAGGTGCAGTTGGTTCGAAACATCATTAATTGAATCATTATTTAAGAAACACATGCATATGATATTATCAACGTTCTAAGTTAAAATTCGACAATTCGAAAAACAATTAAATAACACCGGTTTAACCCTAGGTTGATGTGTAAAACACCATAAATTGTTTTCCAAGGACAATGAACAACAAAGAAAAGTAACTACAATTCTATAAATCAAGTCATCAATCAGCTCAAAATTAGCATACTCAAGTGCATAAAAACACAATGTCCTAACATCTCCTAAAAATACACAACACCTAGCCATAGCAATTAAAAATCCATATGAGAGATTAGGGTTTACCCATAAGCACCCCACACTTAAAGAACACATCCTCGGTGTAAAATGTTATGGATACCCCGCATGGAATGCTCAACTAAGAGAACAAAAGCAATACAATCCAAGTGCATGACATGTATGAAAATAAAGTAAATAAATACAGGAAAATAAAAAGATCTAGGGGCATACGATCATCCATCGAGGCCGATGTTGTGGAAATTCGGTTGCCTCCTGGTAGAATCCGAAAATAATAAAATAAAGAAATAAAATTAAAACTGAAAATATGAAAACTAAAACTAATAAAATGTTTCAAAACAAAAAGGTTAAAAAAAAAAAATAGAAATTAAAGATAAAAATTGGGGTGCCTCCCAAAAGCGCTTCTTTTTGATGTGATGAGTCTTTTTAGCTAGACTCATGGTGAAAAGCAAACGGTAGGGATTGGCGACCATCCATCATTCTTCCAAGTAAATGGCTTCAAATATCCGCTTAGAGGGATAATCGTCAACTTCCTCTTCCCGACTATCAAGCAAGCTGCCAGTATGATGGGCAAGACTCGCTCCTCGTATAATTGCATGTAGTCATGATGCTCTAGGGGCTCTTCCAATTTGAAAGCTGAAGTTTCACCAATTGGAAGGATTGACGGTTGGGCAATTTCTTCAGGAACGTCAATGGTTTCCTCTAGTCCTTGTCTTGGTTCACTTGCTAGAAGAAACTCGAGCTCCTCCAAGACTTCTTCATTGGATAACTCATGCTCATCTTCCATCATCGAACGGACTTGTGGAAAATCCACCAAAAATTCCTCTAACTGCAACTTAGCATCATCAACTGTACATTCCAGTTGGTAGTCTTTCAGAGGGATTATGTTTGCCTCTTCCTTTCCGGTTCCATCTCCATGTTCAAGAAATCGTCCGCACATAAGCATCATCGTCAAACATAATAGATAAACCGGAAAATTCTCACCGAACGCAAAGTGACGGCGCTAAAATGTTCCTCGGATTGATGGCGTTTGATAGAGTTCTCAATTGCTCTTGACTAGTAACTTGAAGATTAAGCCTACTTGATGCTCTATGTTATTAATCGAGGCTTGTTGATCTTCAAGTATCCTCTCTGTTTGTTGGAATCTATCATCAAGACTTGTAATGAACCTCATCATCGGCTCTCCGACACTAACTCTTCATCTTGAGTTGAAGGTGCAAGAGTATTTCTTGATGTAGTTCTTTGAGATTCGGTGGTTCGGGCCATCTAAGCTCCATCCATAGGGTGAATGAGTACTCCACTCTTGATTATAGGTGCTTCCATACGAGTCACTTGGCCAATTGCCCGTATAATTCACTGTTCACATTTATAAGAATAAGGAGTAAAATCAGTTGCACAATGGACAATCATTACTCAAATGTAAACCACAACAAAATTCATAAAAGACTTGAGATGAAAGGATAGGAGAAGAGAGTTGATCGGTAGCCCATAAACGATTCCACTCGAGCATCTAAAGATGCACGGGCATCCCAATTTTTAGCACTTTCTTGGTTCCTATTCTCATTTTCCAATGCGTCATACAAAGATTTTGAGTTTAGCATTGAACCTCCTTATCATTCACTATCTGAATCATAAACTTAAGCTAAATAAATATGTACAAATAAAATAAAATAAATAAACAAATAAAAATAAAAATCATAAAATAATAAGAAAGAAAAAAAATGGCTAAATTAACAAATAGCAAATTTCACTCTAGTTTTAAAACAATTCCCGTAGCAGCGCCAAAACTTGATGGGTGCTACTCGTGTTAGCTACAATCTAAGGCAGTGTACCTATCGATGCAGTCTAGCACTAATGGCGAGTATCAAGGTCGTATTCCTCAGGAAAGCGAAAGCCCAAAGTTACTTCTTTGTTCTTTGTTATATTAACCTAAAATGGATGATGAATAAATTCTAAACTAACTATTAACTACGAGCTAAGTTCTAAGGGAGATGCAGGAGTAATTGATAAGTGAAATAATCAAGACAAGAAGACAAACCCAAAGGGAATCTAAACTAGTTGGCATCCGAACAAAAGATAAAGGATCAGTGAGTCTAATTATGCTACCCGTGGACGAATTCTTAACCGAATTCGGTTTCTCTCTCGAGATAACCGAATTCCTAAACCTAATAACCTAAAGTAGGAATCTCTTCCTAACAATTGATTCTTAAATTAGCATTAAGCTTTAATCCGCCTCTATTAAGCTTTGTTAATTCTTAATCCGGCTAGTTAATTATCCTTATCTCTAAGCGATTATTAACCAGTTCTTGTTATTCAAAGTTCCAATTGCCAAACGGATTTCTCAATCTCATAAAGCAATCTAAACATCATAATTCACAACGTCTCATGAATAATGCATAATCTTATTAACACTGAAAACAAGAAGAATACAAAACCAACTCAAACAATCCAACAATATAATATCAAACCAACATAGCAAAGAAATCCCAATGGATTTAATCAATTTAGCTAAACATGTTCATGTTTAAAACAATCTAGGAAATCAATTACAATGAAAGAATAATGAAAATAAAACATGTACACCCTTTTCTCTCGAATTGGATGAATGACTCCAAATCCGGATCTACACTTTGATTAATCTCCCAAACGCCTCTTGAATTACTCCACCATCTTGTTTTGCACTCGGAATCTTACGATTCCGGATTCTTACTCACCGCAACTCTCTCGACTCAAGATTGTGCAAACCGAACCAGCCACTGGGGCTCAATGTCACTCTTTCTCCTTCCCCTTTTCTTAAGAAAAACTCATTTTTCTTATATATTTAACTCAAGACGGCCGTGTCCAAGACTACCAAGTCCGGCCGTCGTGGATCTCACCAAGTAGGGTTTCACCACGGTCGTGTTTCTCCCCGTGTTGTCCACCACGGGCCGTGTTTCTCCCCGTGTTGGCCACCACGGGCAGTGCTGAAGGCCGTGGTGGCTACGGAAACCGTGCCCAAAGTGCTAATTTCAAGAATCAAAGCCAATGGTTGAGCACGGCCGAGTCCAGGCCGTGCTCGATGTATGCGGGCTCTTGTCCGATCTTGATGAATTCTCGTCCGTTTCCGCACATATTGATCTATAATTGCTTAAACAATGATGATGGTCCTATAAATGTTCCTGAAATGCAAAAGAACACTAAACCCGGGTGATCTGGGAATAAAAGCACAATAATTGCTAAGAACATACGCAATAATATGCAAGCAAATATGTGTAAAACTATGCTTATCAGTGAGGATGAGGTGGAGCAGCACATTAAAGGGGATCCACAAGCTGTGAGAACTAACCATTATTGTTGAATTGTATTTCTTCTATGATGGTTGTACTGAATTGAGTAGAATGGTATGAATTTATACCTAAACTATGAATCATGGTAAGTTATGTGATTGGGTGGAAATTGTATTAAGTGTATGTGATATAGATTATGTTGATTATTTATTTCACCGAAATGGAGGCTCACCCTCTCCAAAATTTTTCTTTTCAGGTTTGTAAATAGTAGTGCATCCGTTGGTTGTATCCAAGTCTAGCTTTTAGCGATTCATCGAGTTGGGCCGGTTTGTGGAGTCTCCTCCGATGCATTTTGTATGCGATTATGTGATGTATATAGAAGTGTGCCTTGTAAGGCATAAGAAGATGTTTTGAATACTTGTTAAATGATGTTTAAGTATAATCATATGTTTATATGTTAATAACCTTGTGTCTTGATTCTTAACAATCTGCATATTGACCTATCTACATGTAGTATATAGTCTACGACGCTTGTATGTTTTCTGGCTAATGTCTATTGGTTAGCATGTAATGGGGGTGTTACAACAGTTCCACCAATTTGCCAGGAAAAAGCTCATTGAGTTTTGGCAAGGCAATGGGATGAGTAAAATCCATGAGAATGCCAAGAATAGCAATCGTGGGGCATAACTCTTGCCCATTAAATCTAAAGACATTCCTTAGGCACCAAAAGTTGACAGCATAATGGAGAAACCCATAATATGATGTTGTCAGTCGTCACTTGCCTCTACAAGCCCTCGTGGTCCCTTTGATGAGAAAGGAGATTAGTTAGTGCATTTCATACATGTATACATTTTACATTGCATAAATTATTTTCTTACTCGTCAGTCCTCACCAAGGATAAAGAACTGCCTCCTTGCAGCACCAACCAATCAATAGATGTACTCAAACTGGTCTCTCTAAACCTGTATGATTATTTGCATAATATATTACTAACTTTTTAGGAAAAGGAGACGTGAAAACACACAAGAGGAAGTAACTTACATGTGTGCAATTGCTCAGAGTGAACTTGATGCGCATAGTTTTATACATATTTGCTTGCATATTATTGCGTATTTTCTTAGCAATTATTGTGCTTTATTCCCAGATCACCCGTGTTTTGTGTTCTTTTGCATTTCAGGAACATTTATAGGACCATCATCGTTGTTTAAGCAATTATAGATCAATACGTGCGGAAACGGACGAGAATTCATCAAGATCGGACAAGAGCCCGCAATGCATACATTGAGCACGGCCTGGACTCTGGCCGTGCTCAACCATTGGCTTTGATTCTTGAAATTGGCACTTTGGGCACGGTTTCAGTAGCCACCACGGCCTCCAAAGACGGCCCGTGGTGGCCAACACGGGAGAAACACGGCCCGTGGTGGTTAACACGGGGAGGAACACGGCCGTGGTGAAACCTGACGGCTGGACTTGGCCGTCGACCAAAGATGGCCTTGAACACGGCCGTCTTGAGTTAAATATATAAGAAAAAATGAGTTTTCTTAAGAAAAGAGGAGGGAAAGAAGTGACCGAGCCCTAGTGGGCTGGTTCGGTTTCGCACAATCGAGTGCGAGAGAGTTGCGGTGAGTAGAATCCGAATCGTAAGATTCCGAGTGCAAAAGCGATGGTGGAGCAATTCAAGAGGCAGTTTGGGAGATTAATCAAAGTGTAGATCCAGATTTGGAGCTGTTCATCCAATTCGAGAGAAAAGGGTGTACATGTTTTATTTTCATTATTCTTTCATTGTAATTGATTTCCTAGATTGTTTTAAACATGAACATGTTTAGCTAGACTGATTTAATCCATTGGGATTTCTTTACTATGTTGGCTTGATATTATATTGTTGGATTATTTGAGTTGGTTTTGTATTCTTCTTATTTTCAGTATGAATAAGATTATGCATTATTCATGAGACGTTGTGAATTGTGATGTTTAGATTGCTTTATGAGATTGAGAAATCCATTTGGCAATTGGAACTTTGAATAACAAGAACTGGTTAATAATCGCTTAGAGATAAGGATAATTAACTAGCCGGATTAAGAATTAACAAAGCTTAATAGAGGCGAATTAAAGCTTAATGCTAATTTAAGAATCAATCGTTAGGAAGAGATTACAACTTTAGGTTATTAGGTTTAGGAATTCGGTTATCTCGAGAGAGAAACCGAATTCGGTTAAGAATTCGTCCACGGGTAGCATAATTAGACTCACTGATCCTTTATCTTTTGTTCGGATGCCAACTAGTTTGGATTCCCTTTGGGTTTGTCTTCTTGTCTTGATTATTTCACTTATCAATTACTCCTGCATCTCCCTTAGAACTTAGCTCGTAGTTAATAGTCAGTTTAGAATTTATTCATCATCCATTTTAGGTTAATATAACAAAGAACAAAGGAGTAACTCGGGCTTTCGCTTTCCGAGGAATACGACCTTGATACTCGCCATTAGTGCTAGGACCGCATCGATAGGTACAACGCCTTAGATTGTAGCTAACACGAGTAGCACACATCAAGTTTTGGCACCGTTCACGGGAATTGTTTGAAAACTAGAGTGAAATTTGCTATTTGTTAATTTAGCCATTTTTTTCTTTCTTATTATTTTATGATTTTTATTTTTATTTGTTTATTTATTTTATTTTATTTATACATATTTATTTAGCTTAAGTTTATGATTCATATAGTGAATGATAAGGAGGTTCAATGCTAAATTTAAACTCTTTGTATGATACATTGGAAAATGGGATCAGGAACCAAGAGAGTGCTAAAAATTGGGATGCCCGTGCATATTTAGATGCTCGAATGGAATCGTTTATGGGGCTACCGATCAACTCTCTTCTCCTATCCTTTCATCTCAAGTCTTTTGTGAATTTTGTTGTGGTTTACATGTGTGTAATGATTGTCCATTGTATAATGATGTTGCTCATTGTTCTTATAAGCGTGAGCGAATGTGAATTATACGGAAGTTGGCCAAATGACTCGTATGGAAGCACCTACAATCAAGAGTGGAGCACTCATTCACCCTTTGGATGGAGCTTAGATGGCCAAGAACCACTAGGAATTCAGCAACTACATCAAGAAATTTAATGTTGCACCTTTAACTCAAGATGAAGAGTTAGTGTCGGAGAGCCGATGATGAGGTTCATTACAAGTCTTGATGATGATTCCAACAAACGAGAGGATACTTGAAGATCAACAAGCCTCGATTAAGAACATAGAGCATCAAGTAGGCTTGATCTTTCAGTTACTAGCGGCAGAGCAATTGGAAACTCCATCAAACGCTATTGAATCCGAGGAGCATTTGAGCGCCATCACTTTGCGTTCAGGTGAGAATTTTTCTGGTTTATCTACTATGTTTGATGATGATGCTTCCAAGGCAGGACGATCTCTTGAACATGGAGATGGAACCGGAAAGGAAGAGGCGAACATAATTCCTCCGAAAGACTATCAACAGGAATGTACGATTGATGATCTTTGAGTTGCGAGTTAGAGGAATTGTTGGTAGATTTTCCACAAGTCCCTTCGATGATGGAAGATGAGCATGAGTTATCCAATAAAGAAGTCTTGGAGGAGCTCGAGTTTCTTCTAGCAAGAGAACCAAGCCAGGGACTGAAGAAAACCATTAACACTCCTGAAGAAATTGCCCAACCGTCGATCCTTCCAATTGTTGAAACTTTAGCTTTCAAATTGGAAGAACCCCTAGAGCATCATGACTACGTGCAATTATACGAGGAGCGAGTTTTGCCCATCATCTTGGCGACTTGCTTGACTGTCGGAAGAGGAAGTTGACGATTATCCCTCTAAGCGGATATTTGAAGCCATTTGCTTGGAAGAAGGATGGATGGTCATCGATCACGCCCATTTGCTTTTCACCATGAGTCCGGTAAGAAGACTCATCACATCAAAAGAAGCGCTTTTGGGAGGCACCCCAATTTTTATCTTTAATTTCTAATTTTTTTTAACCTTTTTGTTTTGAAATATTTTATTAGTTTTAGTTTTCATATTTTCAGTTTTGATTTTATTTCTTTATTTTATTATTTTTAGATTTTACCAGGAGGCACTTGAATTTCCACAACATCGGCCTCGATGGATCATCAGGCGATCCCCTAGATCTTTTTATTTTCCCGTATTTATTTACTTTATTTTTCATACATGTCATGCACTTGGATTGTATTGCTTTTGTTCTTTTAGTTGAGCATTCCATGCGGGGTATCCATAACATTTTACAACGAGGATGTGTTCTTTAAGTGTAGGGTGCTTCCGGGTAAACCCTAATCTCTTATATGGATTGTTAATTGCTATGGCTAGGTGTTGTGTGTTTTTAGGAGATGTTAGGACATTGTGTTTTTATGCACTTGAGTATGCTAATTTTGGTGATTGATGACTTGATTTATAGAATTGTAGTTACTTTTCTTTGTTGTTCATTGTCCTTGGAAAACCATTTATGGTGTTTTACACATCAACCCTACCGGGTTAAACCGGTGTTATTTAATTGTTTTCGAATTGTCGAATTTTAACTTAGAACGTTGATAATATCATATGCATGTGTTTCTTAAATAATGATTCAATTAATGATGTTGCGAACCAATCGCACCTAATACCACACCCGAAAGTGAGATTTTGAGCCAGTTGAGCATTCATTTTGCTTATGCTCTTTATATTTCTTGTTTGAGTGTGCATTGTACTTAACTTTGCTTCTAGAACTTGCTTTGTAATGCGTGTTGAAGTTACATGAATATTATGAATACCATGAGATGATTTGGGCGATTTAGGATTCCCACATTTGACCAAAAGCCTACCACCTTATGTTTCCATTAGTTAGCCAATTTTTGAGCCTTCTTAACCTTTTCTTCATAATCTACACCTATACACTTCAATTATACCATTCTTTACATTTATCTTTCCTTTACCCTTATGCTGGAATTTCTTTCTGTGATATGTTCGACTTTATGTGGGATTAAAATGCTAGTTGCTATGTTGGTAAATTCACTAAATCTTTTTGATATTTTAAATGCTCCCCTTGATCCAATTTGTATTTGTTATTCTTTATGTTTATTCGAGTTGTATGCCGCTAATAAGTCGCTAGTTCATTTCTTTAAAAAAAAAAAAAAAAGAAGAAGAAGAAAAAAAAATATAATAAACAAATTTCTTTAATTATTTATCTTTTTATTGGATTTAGAGCATTTGCGAGCGTTATTCTATGAAGTAGGGATTTTAGTGAATGATTCTTTTCGTGATCTTAGGCATTTAATCCTTTGAGCATATAATATTGTTTATCGCACGAATTCCAGCATTTTCAAACTTCTGTCCAAATCTCCGTACCTTTACCCTAGCCCCATTACAACCTTGGTAAAGACCCTTTGATTTTGGTATTTACTTATTCACAGTAGCGAAGATATGATTTATAAGCAAGCTTATGGTGAGCGGGTCTTGTGCATTTGCTTTGAGGGATTTGTTATTTACCTAATATACACTTTGAGCGACTTGAGTGATCCCTGTAAGGCATTGGTTCATGATGTTGGTGTTGAGTTGTCATTTAAGTTACTCATGCATTAATATTATTTCCATCCTTTGTTAATGATTTGTAATTTGATTTATGATTGAGTATCCTTTGAGATGTGTTGAATACTCTGTTGTGGACTAGGGGCATAAACTGAAAGGAATTGCTAACTGTAGTTTTATGAGGTGAGTTGTTAATTGCTTGAGGACAAGCAATAGCTTAAGTGTGGGGTAATTTGATGAGCATAGTTTTATACATATTTGCTTGCATATTATTGCGTATTTTCTTAGCAATTATTGTGCTTTTATTCCCGGATCACCCGTGTTTTGTGTTCTTTTGCATTTCAGAACATTTATAGGACCATCATCGTTGTTTAAGCAATTATAGATCAATACGTGCGGAAACGGACGAGAATTCATCAAGATCGGACAAGAGCCTCAATGCATACATTGAGCACGGCCTGGACTCGGCCGTGCTCAACCATTGGCTTTGATTCTTGAAATTGGCACTTTGGGCACGGTTTCCGTAGCCACTACGGCCTCCAAAGACGGCCCGTGGTGGCCAACACGGATAAACACGGCCCGTGGTGGTTAACACGGGGAGGAACACTACCGTGGTGAAACCCGAAGACGGCCTTGAACACGGCCGTGTTGAGTTAAATATATAAGAAAAAATGAGTTTTTCTTAAGAAAAGAGGAGGAAAGAAGTGACATTGAGCCCCAGTGGTCGGTTCGGTTTCGCACAATCGAGTGCGAGAGAGTTGCAGTGAGTAAGAATCCCGGAATCGTAAGATTCCGAGTGCAAAACGATGAGTGGAGCAATTCAAGAGGCAGTTTGGGAGATTAATCAAAGTGTAGATCCAGGATTTGGAGCTGTTCATCCAATTCGAGAGAAAAGGGTGTACATGTTTTATTTTCATTATTCTTTCATTGTAATTGATTTCCTAGATTGTTTTAAACATGAACATGTTTAGCTAGACTGATTTAATCCATTGGGATTTCTTTACTATGTTGGCTTGATATTATATTGTTGGATTGTTTGAGTTGGTTTTGTATTCTTCTTGTTTTCAGTATGAATAAGATTATGCATTATTCATGAGACGTTGTGAATTGTGATGTTTAGATTGCTTTATGAGATTGAGAAATCCGTTTGGCAATTGGAACTTTGAATAACAAGAACTAGTTAATAATCGCTTAGAGATAAGGATAATTAACTAGCCGGATTAAGAATTAACAAAGCTTAATAGAGGCGGATTAAAGCTTAATGCTAATTTAAGAATTAATCGTTAGGAAGAGATTCCAACTTTAGGTTATTAGGTTTAGGAATTCGGTTATCTCGAGAGAGAAACCGAATTCGGTTAAGAATTCGTCCACGCGTAGCATAATTAGACTCATTGATCCTTTATCTTTTGTTCGGATGCCAACTAGTTTGGATTCCCTTTGGGTTTGTCTTCTTGTCTTGATTATTTCACTTATCAATTACTCCTGCATCTCCCTTAGAACTTAGCTCGTAGTTAATAGTTAGTTTAGAATTTATTCATCATCCATTTTAGGTTAATATAACAAAGAACAAAGGAGTAACTCTGGGCTTTCGCTTTCCCGAGGAATACGACCTTGATACTCGCCATTAGTGCTAGACTGCATCGATAGGTACACTGCCTTAGATTGTAGCTAACACGAGTAGCACACATCAGAACTCTAGAGGGAGGCAATACTCCATGACAAGCCAGTGCTCCATCACACTATGAGAGCTCTAGTATGAGACCATCCGATCTAGAGGGAATGAAACACTCCCCAGAACCACATTAGACGTGTCTGTAGGAGGTGCCTCGGAGGCTGCACCAGCAAAGGAGCCTGTGATATGGAAAGGCCTGGAAAATTGGTCGGATCGCCCCTCGGTTGGCTCACGAGCAGTAAGAGCCTGGTGGAGGAAATATAAATAAGATGATTAGAAAAGTGGGATACAAAAAAGGGGGTTCCAAGTAAGTCTAGGAAAAAAATACCTGAGCCATAATGTCATCACCTAAGGGTATAGCCCCAACTAGCCGAGGGATAAAGGAAGTGTAATCTATCCGCCTAGATCGGATAGTGAGATCCTTTGGCTCGTCGTACCCTGCCAAACACTCTGCTAGCTCCTCCCCAGCGAGGTCTGCCATCCAATACATAGAAAAAGGAGGAGATAAGGGAACTCGACGCCTACTAGGGCCTTGCTCCTACCCATAGATCCTCTCTCCTAGATACCACACCCGATAGGCAGGTCTAGTTAGTAGGATCCTCCTCTGCTCAAGGTCAATTGTAGATAGCATGTAAGGATCCTATTGGCAGCGCTCCCCCAGCCAATCACCTTAAATCTGTAAATCAGAAAGGTAAGTAACTATATAAATAAAGTATGAGTATGACTAATAAATTTTATTTATTCTGGATAACGCTTATATCCTTTGTATTAACTAATAAATTTTATTTACCTTGTCTGAGATCAAGGCGTTGATCCACATGTGGTGCACATGAACCTGAGCCCACTCCAATGTGATGCTCTTGCTCAAGCCCCAACGACTCAAGTAAGGGAAAGCCCACGAGGTGCAGATGGGCTGTGAGCCCACCAAATGGCCAATCTTTAAGGCCCAAACATGCAAAACAAGAATCAACATTAGCTGTATCGATAAAAAAAAACAAGATGAGAGGAGTCAAAGCATAACTTACATGGATCGTGTGCTAGAAGCTATAGATCTCTTACTGCCTTAGACAGTAACATCCATTTAGTGATACAAGTATGCTAGAGCCATAGATTCCTAGTTTAGGAGGAGACTTGATCCAAATCCCACAATGGGGCTAAGTAGTGAAATTTTAGTGAATTCCCTAGGTCATTGAATAAAGTCGTGCCAAAGAGGTACACCAAGAAGGCTCGGGCTATCTGATCGACCTCTCGAGCATTCCGAGGAACAAAGCCCCTGTAGTGGAGGGGTATGCTCTAATAGGCAATGCAACATGAGTTCTTGAATCTTGGTAAGAACCCGAGCAAATTAATGATTACGCACTCCTGGATGTCAGAGCATTGATCATGGTGTGGTAGTTGATACTTTTTGCAAAATAGCCTTGAAAACCCTCTTTCGGCCTGCGCACAGTTGACTGGCACTGCACACAGCCAATCGGCTCTACAAGCTAAGGCATGCAAATTTTTGATATTTTTTTCGCATATTTTAGACAAACAACATGTATATCTATTACATAAGTTAGTGAAAATAAAGTTTAAGACAACAAAGTACCTCTCCAATTGCCATAAATACCCGATGGGTGTTCAATTTTACCAAAAGAGGGATTTCCTCTCCCTTCATAAGCTCAAGGTCGTTTTGATGAGAAATTAGAGGAGGAAAATCCTAATTCGGTGCAATCGGGGTACGTCCAGCAAACTTTGAGGAAGAGCTGGCTATTTCAAGATTGATTTTATGAAATTTGGTTAAAAAATAAAAGAGAAATCATAAAAAGAATGAAAAAGGGTTTGAGAGAAAAAAGTGAAAAAAAAAATAATATATATATATATATATATATATATATGTCTTAAAGAGGGCAAAAATGTCATTTAGATCTTCGACCTATCAAAATCATATTTTAAACCCAAAAAAAAAAGCCAATGCAAGTCGTCAAAAGACACATAGGAGGCCAGTTAGCTTCTCGAAGTGAAAGTTTCCTAAAAATTACAGGTTTGGTCCCTGACCCATCAAAATTACACTTTAGTCCCTGAGCGGACCAAGTACTAGTATCCTAAGGCGGGAAATTCCAACTAAAAGTACTCAAAAGTGAAAAATTACCGAATTGACCCGAAATAGTAAATTATTTTATAAAATAGAAAATAGCCAGAGTGAAGTCTCTACAATCATGAAATCAATAGGCAGGTTCCTAGCTCAATGGGCGTGGTTCCTAGATTAACGGACGTGGTTCTAGAATTAGTGGATGTGGTTTTTGGAAAGCAGGTGAAGCCCTCAACCTAAGCAGGCAAAGTCCTTGAAAAATTTAAGCAGGCATGGTCCCTACATCAAATCAGCAATCAGAGTACGAGCTTACGAGGGTGGCTTCTACAGCTCACATAGATATTCTTTTGTCGTATCCTTGATTTTTATGATTTGTCTTAATTTATTTAAATGAATTGCATGCTTATAAATTTTGACAAATCGGGGCAGCTATTAGCACTCATTTTCTAGGTCTAAATATCGAGAAAATTACGAGAAATCTTATGATGAAAGTTACTGCCTTCTCTGGTCTTAGGAGATGAAGGACGGGTGAATGTGAGGTTAAGGTTGAAGTTAATCCAATCAAAATTACCTTTTCAAAATCAATTTGGAGTTAATTGTCAAAAAAATGAAGTTCAAGGATCAAAACGATAGGTTTCGCAAGTTTAAGAACTTAATTGCAAACTTTTTAAAATATTTCATGTGTAGAGATAATAGGCTCTAAACATTACCAATTAGGGTTTTATCATTTCGATGTCGTTCTCTTCTGACACTTTTACGTCTAGCTATATATTGAAAAAGATATTTGACGATAATCATGAATTTTAATGATATTTATTCAAATTTTGAAGAATTAATATTGGATATTTATCGATTTTGTTTTTGAAAAACTGAAGATTATTTGTTCCTCTATTTGAAACCCTACCTCGATAAAAGAAAGTGATGGTCTAGGTTTTAGGGCTAACACAACAACGAGAGAGAACAACAACATAAGTTAATATCGATTAGATTACAGTGAGAAAAGAAAAAAAGAGAAAAAAAAACTTATGTTCAGAAGGGTTTTGGTCACTATGAAAGAAGGCCACTAAGAAAGAATTGAGAGTTAGAAACTCTTTTAAAGACAACAAAAGTTTTCCCAGTACCTCATTTAGCATTGGATTCCCAACCAATCTTTGACTCAATCGCTTTTTCATCTTTTGAGACTCGTAAAACAATCAACTACGGTGATGACCTGAGGGTTTTTCAATATGCATCCATCATCATCGATAAACTGGTTTCTTGTCCTTTATATTTTGCCTTAGAAACATTATTAGGGTTACCTTTCTGTATTATTTTTATGATTAATATGATTAGATTAAAATTTCATATGAATTTTCATGTTACTGATTCATTGGGTTTTGAAATATGATAATATGCCAGCATTAAGGTTTTTGAATCTGATTAATCATATGCATAAGATGATATGATTAGATTCTCCTTTTCTTTATGATTTTGTAATCAAATTAGTTTATTAGGGTTATATGGATAATCTGCCATTCTTTTTCATTGTGTTTTCAGGTTTTTTTAGGGTTTGTATAACTTTTAGAGTTTTTAGCTCAATCTGATTTTATTTGTTATTCTTATTTATTTTTATTTTATTCCTTTTATATTCTAATCATTGTTTTACCTTTTATGCATGTTAAATTGACTATGGGACATGAGGATTACATAGAAAATCATAAAAATCAGCCTGGATGCCCTAAGAGCCAATTGATTCAGTGCAAAATCGATTGGCTATGCACTCCTTCACTCTAATTTTTGGTGTTTTGCAAGTTTTTGATGTACTTTTTTTGATCTTGTGTACTGTAGCTAGGTTTTATGGCTTTTCTTTGTAATTTTAGTTGTAGGCTAGGTTATAATAGTTAGATTTACCTTTTTGTACTTTATTTTTTTTGTTTATTTCTTGGTTTAATGTATGTTAAATAATTATAACGTGACTGCCTAATTAATAAATGGATATATAGATTTTAGGTTAAAATTAGACCCAACATGAAAACTGTAGTCTAATAGGCTAATCAATATTTTAATCGGGCTTAAGTTCTAAAATCAGAGTAGATTTAGTGGGCTTTACCATGTTTTAGTTAGGATCAGGCTATATTAGAATTAGATTCATACAAAATGGGCCTTACCATAATATGTAGTCTATTTAGGATTAAAGGCTTGGTAAAATATAACTTGTAAGTGTTTTAGACTAGGAAAGACTCGTACATAATTAACTAGAAAGCTAGATTAACAACTTTAATATGGGTTGGGCTTAATCAAAATGGGCTAGACCTAGGTATTTTATATATATTATTTGGTATGCTTATATATGAACTTTTGTGTTTATAAGGAATGATTTGTTAAACAATAAAATTAAAGACTAATACACATAAATAAGGAAATTGACTTCCAGATCCATCTTTGGATTTGTGACATAACTTCCTTATGGAATTTGAGAAACGCCACTCATTAGTAAAATTATCTCGGTGATTAACCGGGTGACGACTCCTATCTCCGCGCAAGTTTTAGTGACTAGTTAGCGTGTTCCTTATTAGGTTGAAAAGCCTTATAGTGTCGTATTCGCTAGACATTCGGGTGCGCACCCGAAACTGTTGCCCAAACTTTGCATGTATTTAATTTAAACTATTAGTAAATTATGATTTTATAAGTAATGATATCCAACCATGCATCAAAGATTTCATAAACAATATTAAATTCTTATTTAAAAAAGTTATTTCATAAAATTAATTAAAATTAAAAAATATATATTTTAACAATTTGTTATGATCATAAAATATCTAATTGGATGTTAAATTACTCAAAATTATTTATTTTATTAAGGATTTATATTTTTATTAATACTTACAATTTAAAAAAAAAAAAAACTATTGAATGTACTTAAAATGTTAAAAAAATAAAATAAATGTTACTCATTTAATACAAAAGAAAGTACATTTATCTTTCAAATGTAAAAAGGCCAAACTGCAACATACATTTTTGAACTTTACTTTTAAAAAAAAAATGGAGGGATACACTTTTGAAACCTTAATAATAATAATAATAATAATAATAATAATAATAATAATAATAGTTGATAAAGTTAACTATGAGGTTTGACGCTCTTTCACTTGAGGAGCGAAGATATTTTTTGCTTCAAAGGAGTACCATGTGTTTCATTTCTTAGCATTTTTTAGGGACAGATTTATATATTTATTATTTTTTACATAATTTTGTATGTATTTAATATGAACTATTAATAAATTACAATTTTATAAGCAATGTAGTATCTAACAATGTTGATAGATCATAAATAGTTGTACTTATTATGTTTAATTCCCTTACATTTTGATTAGATAATGTGCTTAATTGTGGAAATTGTGTTTATTCTGATTTAGGTGGTGAAATATCAAGGATTGAGTGGAATTCGGTCTAAAGACATGTTTTAAAGCATCACTTGTCAAAAACCAAGTCTTTTGGAGGAAGAGTAAAAATTTATCCAGAAGGTCATTTTCAATAAGGCGTGACCACGCCTTACAATCTGCGAGCTGCTGGAATCTGTAGAAGAGAATTTTGAATTTTTAGTTAAATTCGTGGTGGACCCACTTTTATGTTATTTTCTTTATTTTGAAAATGTTGGATAAGGAAAACTGACTCCCATACTATTTAGGATTTTAATTTGTTTAGATTACCCTTTATCTTATCCTTCCTTATAGGATTAAGATCATATAGAAAGTGTATTTCTTTTTGGATAAGGATTATCTTATTAGGGTTTAGGTTTGAGTTCCTACATAAGGAGGCTAGTTCTACCAAGTAAAGCACGACTAAGTACTTTGAGATTATTATTATTTTTCTTCTTTTATTCCCTACAATTCCTTTCTTGTGAATTATTGCTCCACCATGTGTGGCTAAGCTTTTAGTTTATGATTCAAGAGTGAATAAATTCCAATTGTAATTTTGTGAGGCTTTGTGCTTAAACAGAATTCTTCTTTAATTCATGTATTCTTTATTTCTTTTTTTTATTATTTATAAATTTTTGATATTGATTGAACTGATGACTCAATTTGATATTGATTTTTCTATTGCTAAACTTTGAGTTTGTGATCTGTAATTGTCATGAACGATTGACACAAGTAGCAAGGAGTTGGCTCGTGTATGTGTGATTGCGACCTATTCAAATTACATAGCTTGCATGATAGGCATTAAGGAAATAAAGGAACAAGATTAATTCAATTGCAGCTATGCCGATTAGTTAATATTGGTTTAGTCATTCTCATTATTCTTAATGCTATCATTGAGCTGATATGGAAAGCGATCGTGCCCAGTTGACTAATGGTAAGTTTTGATTTGGATGCTAGGTCTGACTCAATTATATTAGGAGAATTTCCACTTGTTACGACTTTTCTGAATAAGTAGACTAAGTACTTGAATAGGAAAAATGATATTTAAGCCTATGATCATGATTACAATTTGATGGAATTAGCATTCTTGAATTGGAAGTTTGTTAAGATTGATTTTTATTTACTTTAATATTCAGCCTTCATTATTTTCTGTTTATTTATAATTTTGGTTCAAACATTCAAAGTCCCCCCATTTTTATTTAACTTTGAGAAGCTATCACATTGGTTCCATTGGGATTCGACCTAGTTTTACTATTTCTACAAGTTAGTTTAGGAAAATCAGTAATTTATTTTGAAGGGCTTCGACAACCCGTTCAAAAATTTATCACCGTTGCCGATGAGCCTACTTTAGTTTCTCATTGTTTAATTTATTTGTTTATGACTCGTTCTTCACAAGCTATTGATTTGCAGTATAATCCTGAAATTGAGAAGACAACGCGTCGATTAAGAAAGGAGACTAGGCAAAGAAAAGTCGTCTCATAGAGGAATTGGAGATAGATTTGGCTATTGGTGACACATCTATTTTTCAAGAAGTTGCAGAAAATATGGCGAACAGAACTCTTAACGAGCTAGCCGCGCCGGATTTAAATCAACAACCTTTATGCATTATATTTCATAATATTGCAGTTGATTTTGAACTAAAATCTGGATTAATTCACTTACTTCCTTCTTTTCATGGATGTGCAGGGGAAGATCCTCATAAACACTTGAAAGAATTCCATATTGTATGCTCTGGAATGAAGCCATATGGTGTGACCGAAGAGCAAATAAATCTTAGAGCTTTTCCCTTTTCTTTGAAGGATAAAGCAAAAGATTGGCTCTATTATCTACCCTCCAGTTCAATAACAATATAGAATGAGATGAAAGATTGTTCTTAGATAAGTTTTTCCCTGCAACAAGAGCCGCCAACATCAGAAAAGAAATTTATAGCATAACACAGTTCACTGGAGAAACATTGTATGAGTATTGGGAGAGGTTCAAGCAACTGTGTGCTAGTTGCCCCCATCACCAAATTTCTCAGCAACTCTTAATCCAATACTTCTCTGAAGGATTGCTGCCAATGGATGGGAGTATGATTGATGCAGTAAGTGGTGGAGCTTTGGTAGACAAGAAACCTGAAGAAGCCAAGAAATTGATTTCAAACATGGCTGGAAATTCACAACAATTTAGTATAAGAGTTGATGGAGCTACTAGGCGAGTTAATGAGGTAAGCACTAAAAATCTTGAAAATTAAATTTCTGATTTAACTGCTTTGGTTCGTCAAATAGCTGTAGGGCAATTGCAAATGGCAAAAGTTTGTGGAATATGCTCAGTTCAAGAACATCCCACTGATATGTGTCCAATATTGCAACAAGATTCAATGCAAGAGGCTAATGCTTTAGGCGGGTTTACTGGTCAACCTCAAAGGAAGTATGACCCATTTTCCAATCAATATAATTCTGGATGGAGAGATCACCCGAATTTGAGCTATGGAAACTAAGGAGGACAATAAAAGTATCCTTCCTAGAATTTCATTAGACCACCTCAAGCTTCAAATTCAGGTATATCTTTAGAAGATATTATTAAAAATCTTGCTAACAAATGCTCTTCGATTTCAATAGGAAATAAGGTCAAGCATTCAGAATTTAGGTAATCAAATTACTCAATTGGCTACGTCGGTTAGTAAATTGGAGGCTCAAAATTCTAGAAAATTACCTTCACAACCAAAGATAAATCCAAAGGAGAATGTTAGTGCAATTTTTCTAAGAAGTGGAAAGAAGATTCCTTCAAGGTTGATTCCACTTAAGGAAATGAATCGAGGAAGGAAAAGGAAGAAGAAGCTTCCTCTAAAGCATCACGTGGGGTAAAATTCGATCCTCCTCTATCTCTTTCATCTCACACTCCATTACCTCATTTTCCTAGCAGATTAGCTAATCCAAAAGAAGATGAGCAAGAAAAGGAGATCTTGGATACATTTAGGAAGGTGGAGATAAATATCCTATTATTGGATGATATCAAGCAAATTCCTAAATATGCAAAGTTCTTGAAGGAATTGTGCACAAACAAAAGAAGGATGAAGGAAAAGGAGAAAGTGGTGGTAAGTAAGAATGTATCGGCTATCTTGCAGAAGAATATGCCAGAAAAATACAAAGATCCAGGTATGTTTTCATTACCTTGTTGGTAATACGAAAATTGAGCGTGCCATGTTAAATTTAGGAGCTTCTATTAATGTCATGTCATTTTCTATTTATCAAGAGTTGAAACTACATAACTTGCAAAAGACTAGTGTAGTGATTCAATTAGCTGATCATTCTTATATTCATCCCTTTGGAGTTGTTGAAGATATTTTAGTGCAGGTTAATGAGCTCATATTTCCTATCGACGTTTATATTTTGAAAATGGATGGTAATTCCTCATCAAAATCAGCTTCGATTTTATTAGGACAACCATTCATGAAAATAGCTAAGATAAAGATTAATGTAGATGAGGGTACTCTCTCCATAGAGTTTGATGGAGAGATTGTTAAATTTAATATTTTCTATGCAATGAAATATCCTAATGATGTGCATTCTCTTTGCCATATTGATGTGATTGATCCAATTGTGCAGGAAGTATTTGCAAAAGAAAGTGTTGGTGATGAGCAAGAATTAGATGCATAATCTAATTTAGAAGGAATTGATTATGAGATTAGTGTAGAAGAATTATTTTCAGCAACATTATCTGAACTAATAAATTTCAATGCTGAAATTTCTAATACTAATAACAAGATGTTACCTTCAATTGTGCAGGCACCAAAATTGGAGCTAAAAGCCTATTGGGCAGTTCGGTGGTGCAATATGGATATAGACAAAGTTGGGATGTCAAGGCAACTATAATTGCAACAATTGGAGGAGTTGCGATTGGATGCTTATGAGAATTTGAAAATTTACAAAGAGAAATCCAAGTTATTCCATGATAATATACTTATTAGGAAACAATTTGAGATTGGTCAAAAAGTATTATTATATAATTCTCGATTGAAGTTTATGCCTGGTAAGTTTCATTCTCGATGGATCAGTCCATTTATTGTTACTAATGTGTTTCCCTATAGTGCAGTGGAAATTAAAAGCTTGGATTCGGATAAAATTTTCAAAGTGAATGGTCATAGATTGAAAATCTTCCATGAGGGTGAAATTGAAATTGCTCCATGTCTCATTAGTTTTCCTTTGAATCACCCCACTTGTTCGAATGACTCAAATTTTTCATAATTCCGTCGAGCATAACGATGTTAAACAATTGCTCTATTGGGAGGCAACCCAAATGCTTTGTTTATTTTTCTTTATACTTTTTATTTTCTTTCACTTAGTTTATTTTGGCTTTAGTTTTTAGTTTTTAGTTTTTTTTTTAATGAAGAAGTTCAAATTTTTTTTGGCAGGAGACTAATTTCAATAAGGCGTAGTGACCATGCCTTTTTATAGCTCTCCAAGATGCATCAACCAAATTTTTTTAAAAGATCATTTTTTATAAGCCGTGACCATGTCTTATCTCAAACCACCTTCTGATTTGTTTTGACTTCTTTATTTTATTTTCCAGAAGATTATTTTTTATAAGTCGTGACCATGTCTTATCTCAAACCACTTTTTGATCTGTTTTGACTTCTTTACTTTATTTTATATGGTATTTTTTTTTATTTCTGTGTTAAAAAAAGAAAAAAAAAGAAGAAGAGAGAATGTTTTATTACTTTTTTTTCCATATTGCAGCAGCCCCACGCGATGACAATAATGCTCCATTCAAGCGATCTCGCTTGGGCAAAGGAAAAGCTATTCTCCCAACATCACCATAGACTACTCAATTCGAGTTGCTCGCAAATCAGGGGAGTTTCATATTTCTTTTCATTTCTTTTGTGAGCCATTTTCTTTTTGATACATTGAGGACAATGTATAGTTTAGGTGTGGGGGAGGAATTTGTTAATTACATGATAATTACATGATTTCCTTATCTTTTTGAAAATTATTTTTTCTTATGCTTAGAATTAGATATGCTTTAATTCATATGTGCTAATTTTTCTTTTGCAACCTTGAGTTTTATTTTAATAACCTAGAATACCATGTAAGTTAGAGATACATTGGTTTAAGTTTTAATACATGAAAGGACTGTCTCGATTCTTTTTCTGCAGCTCTTGCAGATTTACTCATTCTGACAAGTGTAGAAGTAGTAACAATTTTTTCTATTTCTTCCGAATGAAGTAACTGAGAAACATCCTGTTGACTTTGAGCCAGATTTACAAACTCTTCTGCTTGCACTTATAGACTGGGAGCGTCTCGTTCCTATTTTTCTTCTCCCATGCTTTGACCAGTGTTGAAAAACCATTGTGCCCCTTGTCTTTGTGTTTTCATATCGAGAATTCTTTGCAGATGAAGAGATGTCAAAGGGGCTTCTTACTTCCTAAACGGATCCTCCTACATCTATATATAAATGCTGGTTTATCAAGAATACGCAAGAAAAACACTTCAAATTGTTGATTCATCGCCAGAGATGGCTTAGAACCAATAGTTCATTATCTAATAGATTTTTCCGTTCGAATACTCTATCCGAGAGTTATCAGTATTTATCAAATCTATTCCTATCTAACGAAACGCTATTGGATCAAATGACAAAGGCATTGTTGAGAAAAAGATGGCTTTTCCTGGATGAAATGAAAATTGGATTCATGTAATAGGAGAAAGGTTTCCCATTCCTTAGCGTGAAAGATATGTGGCCATGAAATAGGGATTAAGTGGAACAAAATTGACTGGGTGGTAGAGTCATGGAAACACCTGTTTCTTCCATATTTTGGACATGGAATAATTTGTTACTGCTGAAACATGGAATGCATGACTAATGTTTCTTTAAAATTATTTGATGGTATCTCATTAGTTTATTGATTGAAAAATGCACAAGACTTGATACAATTTTGAACATTCAAGTGAGTTTTTGAGCCTAAGAGCAGTTCATTATATTTTGCTCTAATTATTTTTGTTGAGTGTTATCATACTTAGTGTATTTATTCTAGAACTTGCTTATGAATACATATTGAGATCACATTTTTTGATTGATGCTTTAATATGATATGGGCAATTAGGATTAACCAATTCTTAGACTCTTAAAAGACCTACCTTGTTGATTTTCCTTTTAGTTAGCCACTTTGAGCTTATTTTCTATTTTTTTATTTTTAACACATATTGTTTAACCCAATACCTTTCGTTTGTTACCTCTACTTTTCTACCCTTGTCAAGACAAGAGGAAAAGTGTTGCATGGTATAAAAAAAAAAAAAAAAAGAAAAAAAAAGTAGTGATGGAAAGAAATTCGAAAAAAAAGAAAAAAAAAAGTTGATGTTTATTCCTTTCATGAAAGAGGATAATTGGAGATGTATTCATCAAATACATTAAATTGAATTGTTACATGTTAGTTCTCCAAAGTCTTTAGTACTAGTATAAGATGTGGGGATAAATATCAAAATTTTTGTAGTCTGTTTTGTGGTTATGTGGCATAGTTATCATGCAAGTAACTAACTTTTTGTCTTGATTGTGAAACACTTTAATTTTTCCTTTTATCATACCCTTTCCTAAGCCCCATTACAATCCTTATGAAGTCCATTTGATTTTTGCATCTAATTCATGTATAGTGGTGGAGACTTGATTCATTAGCAAGCTTATGGTAATAACATGCTATATTTTGATTCTGAGAGTAAATGCACCCTAAACACTTTGAGAGTATCGAGTGAAACCATGTTAAGGTGTTAAGTCTTGCTGCTTTGATTTTGATGAATTAGTGAGATACTTGGTCTTTTTACAAAATTTATCCTATGAGTTCTACTCTCTTAATTGTCATTACGATTCAACTTATTGATGTATGTTTAACTTATTTGGTATTTGTGGATATTAAAAGAGATGAAAAGGAAGTAGAAAGGAGAGTTGGTATGTTGAATTGAGGTATGCTTGAGGACAAGCATGAATTAGGTGTGAGGGAATTTGATAGATCATAAATAGTTATACTTATTATGCTTAATTCCCTTATATTTTGATTAGATAATATGATTAATTATGGAAATTATGTTTATTTTGATCTAGGTGGTGAAATATTAAGGATTGAGTGGAATTCAGCCTAAAGACATATTTTAAAGCATCACTTGTCAAAAACCAAGTATATTGGAGGAAGAGTGAAAATTTATACAGAAGGTCATTTTTAATAAGACGTAACCACACCTTACAATATGCGAGCTGCTGGAATCTGTAGAAGAGAATTTTGAATTTTTAGTTAAATTCGTGGTGGACCCACTTTTATGTTATTTTCTTTATTTTGAAAATGTTGGATAAGGAAAACTCACTCCCATACTATTTAGAATTTTAATTTTTTTAGATTACCCTTTATCTTATCCTTTCTTATAGGATTAAGATTATGTAGGAAGTTTATTTCATTTTCAATAAGGATTATCTTATTAGGGTTTAGGTTTGACTTCCTACATAAGGAGACTACTTCTACCAAGTAAAGCACGATTGAATACTTTAAGATTATTATTATTTTTCTTCTTCTATTTCCTACAGTTCCTTTCTTGTGAATTATTGCTCCACCATGTGTGGCTAAACTTTTAGTTTCTGATTCAAGAGTGAATAAATTCAACTGTAATTTTGTGAGACTTTGTGCTTAAACAAAATTCTTCTTTAATTCATGTATTCTTTATTTTTTGTTTTTATTATTTATGAATTTTTGATATTGATTGAACTGACGACTCAATTTGATATTAATTTTTCTATTGTTAAATTTTGAGTTTGTCATCCGTAATTGTCATGAACGATTGACACAAGTAGCAAAGAGTTGGCCCGTGTATGTGTGATTGCAACCTATTCAAATTACATATCTTGCATGATAGGCATTAGGAAAATAAAGGAACAAGATTAATTCAATTGCAGCTATCTCGATTAATTAATGTTGGTTTAGTCATTCTCATTATTCTTAATGCTATCATTGAGCTGATATGGAATGCTATCGTCCCCAGTTGACTAATGGTAAGTTTTGATTTAGATGCTGGGTTTGAGTCAATTATATTAGGAGAATTTACTCTTGTTACGGCTTTTTCGAATAAGTAAACTAAGTACTTGAATAGAAAAAATGATATTTAAGCCTATGTCCATGATTACAATTGGATGGAATTAGCACTCTTGAATTAGAAGTTTGTTAAGATTGATTTTTATTTACTTTAATATTCAACCTTTATTTTTTTCTGTTTATTTATAATTTTGGTTCAAACATTCAAAATCCCTTTATTTTTATTTAACTTTGAGAAGCTATTCACATTGGTTCCTTTGGGATTCGACATGGTTTCACTATTTTTACAAGTTAGTTTAGGAAAATCAATAAATTATTTTGAAGGACTTCGACAACCCGTTCAAATGCTTCAAAGAATTCATAAATATATATTAAAATTTTATTTAAAAACATTATCTCTTGAATTTGATTAAAATTTAAAATATATATTTTAACAATTTTTTATAATAAAAAAATATCTAATTGAATGCTAAATTAATTAAGAATACTTATTTTATAAAAAAAATTATATTAATATTAATATTTATAATCTAAAAAGTAAAAAAATATTAAATATGCCTAAAAATACTAAAAAGAAACCACATGTTTCTCTTTTAATACGAAAAATACTTTTGTCTCTCAACTGTAGAAATACCAAATCACATGATTATTTTTTTAACTTTACCCTATAAATAAAGCTAACTTAGGCTCTATTTAACATTTTGGTTTAATTTGAGAAGATAATCATTTTTTTTATAAATTTATTTCTTTTAACTAACTAAAACATCAGAATAAGTGATTGGACTCATTATCCGTTGCTTATTTAATTACTTATGTTCTTATATAAAAATTGATAAGTTTATTAATTTATAGGCGCTTTTACATAATTTAATTTTATTCAATTTAAAATTTTCATGATCTTTTTATTTTTCCATATAATTACGTCAAGATTATAGAAAGATCTATAATGACATGATAGTCAAGATGAGATTTATTGGATGGGACAATCACAATCAGAGTTCAATTAGCCAACAAAATACTAGGAAAGGCTCTTGGGAAAACGATGTGAAGGAATGTTAAGGCCCACATAAAAATATGCTATTGGCGTAAGTAAAGCTAAAGCAACGGTAGTATTTATATCATTCATAGGTGTGGCTAACTCCCCATAAGGTAATTCTATGATCTACCAAGGTAAAAGCGCCTCCGCCCAATTAGAAACAAAAATAAATAGAAAAATAGTTCCAATAAAGGGGACCCATGGACTGATTCCTCTCCAGTCTGAGTTTTGCTCACATCTCGAATGATTTCAAGAACATATTCGAAGAAATTATGACCGCTAGTCGGAATAGTTTGTGGGTTCCGAACAGTTAAAATGGCGAAACCTAATAAGATAGCAATTACAACCCAAGAAGTAATAAGTACTTGGACATGGACTTCGGAACCTCCTATTTTCCAATAGAAATGCTGGCCTATTTCCACACCGAATATATCATATAACCCTTTTAGTGTTTTGATGGAACATGATAGAACATGAACATTCATATTGCCCTCTGAAAAAAAAAAAAAAAAACTTTAAAAGGAATTATTTTGATTCAACCATCTTTTTTTTTTTTTTCGACTTGCCCGCTAAAATTGAGTGATGTAGTGTTGAAAAAGTCTCTTGACAAGGAATAAAAACACCATTCATGCTTAGGGTTAAGTTTTAAGACTTTATGATTTTGAAAAGGCAAAAGGTAAATTTTTGATCAAACTCTAATTAAGTTTTTAAACTTTATTATTAAAAAATTAAACTTTTACATTAAATAATTTAAAATTATTAAATCCTTTTATGCAACTCCATTACTATTACCGTTAACTATTTTGGCAAAAGATATAGATAATCTCCTAACATTTTAACCAAATTTCAATTAAGCCTTTATACTTTAAGTTGGAATAATTAAGCTTTTAAATTAAATAATATGAAACAATTAAGTCGCTCTATATAATTCTATAACTACTACTGTTAATTATTTTTATTGATAGTGCCCCATATAAAATGACAACCAATAGCATAAAGACACTAAATTATAAACTCTATTTTTTATATTCTTAAAAATAATACAAAAATTTAATATAATTATTTCAACTAAAAAAGGATAAAATTTAGGTGTGAAAAATGAAAGGATTTTATCTTTTTTTTTTTGTTGAAATACTTGTTTTAATTTTTGTATTATTTTTATTCTATATTATTTTTTAGAAATGTAAGAAAATATAATTTATAATCTAGGTGTCTCTGTTCTATTGGTTGTCATTATTAATAAAAATAGGATTCTTTACAGAAATACCCCTTTTATAAGAATAATTGTGTTTTTACCTCAAGAAAATATATTTTTAAAATTACTCTCAAGTCAAATATACTAAAAATCAACTAAACATAGCCATATTAAAAATCTACAATAATAGAATCTTTTTCCTTCAACTCCAAGATGGGAATTTTTTACTTTTTTAAAAAAAAAAGGATAGCGATTATTAATGTGCAATTGAAACTCAATCTCTAATATCTTTCAACACATAAACATATTTTTAACAAAAAAATAAATTTCTAATAATTAGAACTTACTCAATGGATAAATAACAATTTAAATAAAGAAAAATTGAAGACAAATTTTCATAGATCTGAAAAATAACAAAACATCAATTAAAATAATTTAGCCTAAAAATTAAAAGACTGCAAACCAAAATAATTTGTTTTACATAAAACTTCAAAAAATGAAGTTTTTACATAGAGAAAAATCCAACAAATTTTAAGAAAAATTTAAAATGACAATATTTTTTATTTTACATAAAATATAGCTGAAATGATAGAGATAAGAAAGAAAAAGAAAAAGAAAACAAATTGATAGCCAAAAGAAAAATAAATAACCATTCAAGGAAAAACAATTGAAGATAATTCTTCATAAATATATAAGTCAACCAAACATCAACTATACCAATTATAAAATCAATTACACATCATTTAAACATCAACCAAAAATCAACAAAATTATTTATTTGAATTGTGTAACTTTAGCAACGACATTACTTTTAATTATGTAACTTTCCATATATAATTAAATTAAATAATTAATACAGAGTTTAGTAACAATAATAACAAAAAAATATATAATTTTGTGTTAGTAAAGAATATATAATATATAATTAATACAGAGTTTAGTAACAATAATAACAAAAAAATATATAATTTTGTGTTAGTAAAGAATTATTTTAAGTATAGTTAGTATTAAATTATAAAACTAATTACTGAAATTAATTTATTTGGATTTATTTGATCAAATTAAAGTAGTAACTACATTAAATTAATATTTGAATATAATTGAACTTAATAATGACAATCTGATAATTGAGGGGTTATTATCCAAAACCAATTCTTTGTAATTTTCTAATAATTAGGTCAGAAAGGGTAGTTTGGTAATTTTAATATTAAAAGTAAGGCTAAAAATAGTAAGTTTATATTTTAATAAAATTAAAAAAAGATCAAAACTACATTAACCAACAAGTTTATATTTTAATAAAATTAAAAAAAAAAATCAAAACTATATTAACCAAACATCAAGGGTTGTATAAAAACCATACCTCTCATAAACTACTCGAAGCTTGACTCGATAAAAGATCGATCAAGCTCATTACTAGAAACTTATTTTTGTTAACAAACCAAACTCAAGTTTATCAATACTCGGCTTGTTAGTTTGCTAACTGACTCATTTATAAACTTGTGAGTCTATTCATAAGCTAACTCATTAATGGGTCTTTTAATAAGCTCGTAAGAATACAAATATTTTTTATTATAGTTATTTTAATTTATATATACATATTTATCAATTTATATAAATTAATGTCTAAAGATGTTTTAAATATTAAATATTTAAAATTAATCAATTCCATAAATGAAATAGCTATAATATTAACTAAATCAGTACAAAAATTCAAAAAATATTCAAAATATTTTTATAATATCTTAAATTTTTCCAAATTATTATTAAAAATTTAATAATTTTCAAAATATATTTGAGTGTTAATAAATATTTTAATGTTGAAAAGGGCTAGGATGAAAACTCAAATAGTTCTACAACATTTGGACATTTGAGAAGATAAATTAAAATTAAGAATTAGGTGTCTACAAACAGCAGAATTGAGTTCATCGAGTCTTGTTCAGCCCTGCTGTTATGCTGTGGCAAACTAATAGATGAAGCGACAGAATGGGTTGTTCCAGCAGTGAAGAAGGGACCAATTTTGTATAACCAAATAAATTATTGGTTGATATTACGATCTACCTATTCCGATTCACTTGTGTTAATCTAATTATTGCATACTAATATTAACTAAGAAATATGAAAGCCAAAATCTGAAATTTTGGTAATTTAGAAAACTGTCTAGTAGAGACTAAAGTTGAACCAATTGAGTGCATTTTTTCATATGAAGGGTGCACCAAGGAAAACACAAACATGATCAATGTCTTGAGTTGGAATGGTAACATCATCAATCAAGAAGAGTCTGATAGATTCGATATATATACGAGGGAAGTTGGAGCAAAGAATTGGATATAATGTGAATTAAAAATAAAGTTTGAGGAACTCTTTATCAAACTATTTTAATCCCTTGTCGTTATCAAGACCACCCCACCACCTCTCACTAACCTAGATTCGCTTCTCAATCTGGGTACGGTTTGGTCCAAGAACTTAAGATCTGACACAAAATGGAGTGATCTTGGCGGTTTCATAGCCACTTTTTCATCACCATTCAACTTGAATTTCGCTATTTTGTAAAAAAAAAAAAAGCATAAAAAAAAAAGTAAGAGTAAAATGTAATGAATTAAGAGTTGAGATGTTTTTATAAATATTTCTAAAAAAAGCGTATATAATATAATTTTCTCATAAAAATAATTAATGGTAGTAGTAACAGAAATGCACAGAGGCTTAATTATTTCGTATTATTTAGTTTAATGGTTTAATTATTTCAAACTGAAGTTTATAAGGTTATCTATATCTTTGATAAAAAATAGTAACGATAGTTGTTAGCACCCGTTTTCCGGATCTAGATATCAAGAGAATTACGAAAAGTCTGACGATAAAAGTTACTACTTTTCTCGAGTCTTGAGAGGTTGGGGACGATTGAATTCTGAATAGGGTTGTAAATAATTGAACCAAAATAATTTTTTGAAATCAATTTAGACTAAATTGATAAAAAAGATTAAGTTTAGGATGAAATTGTAATTTTTTTTAAAACTTTTGGCACTCTGAGCCAATCGGCTTTATGTACAGCCGAATAGGCTGTACCTAAAAGCGATCGAGTCAGCATAGAGCTGGTCGGCTCTGTGTAGAGCTGTTGGCTCTACACTGTCTCGGTTGGTCCCTGTTTTGACTTCCAACGTTGTTTTACTTGTTTTCTCGAGTTAAAACGCTAAAAATACGCATTCTAAAATATTTTATCAATAATAATTTGAATTTAGAATTCTTAAAAAGATTATTAGATTTTTATCGATAAAACATCTAATAAGTTTAAAGATTTCTCATTTTTAATTATTGATATTATAACATTCTCTAGAATTTCCTAAATTCTCTTCTATAAATAGAAAGAGAGGCTTTGAGTATAGGGAAAGAAAGTAGTTATTAGCAATTGATAGTGATAGTTGACAACAATCAGTAACTAAAACCCCTTATTTTTTGTAACTTTTAAAGAATGACAAACAAGCTTTCTAGAGGTAGTACCTACTTTCAAAGATCAAACATAAAAACAAACCCCAAATACTTTAGATCATTACCTCATATTTGATTCTATCTCATCCTCATCACATGAGACTCGAGGATCTGCACAATACAATGACAATCTAAGGGTTCCTAAATCCAGCATCATCAACATCTTTTTCACTATTTTCTTATGATTTTATGTTATTAGAAACATTCTAGGGTTGATCTATGATTACTTTTAATAATTTACATGTTCTATATGTTTAGATCTAGGATCTTGGAAATCTTTTATTGTTTTTATGATAGGCATGCTTGTTGGATTTTGAATCAGATAACATGCTCTTTTCTTGGGTTCTGGATCTGATGATCATATGAGTAGGTTAACATGCTAGGATTACTTTGCCTTGATGATAAAATGCATGTGTGAATTATTAGATCTAGTTTTATTAGATTCATGTGATTAGTTTTAGAAATTCTTTTATGAAAAGGAGCCTTATCTACTATAAGTTTATTTTTAGTCATTTTACATTTTCTTGCTTAGAATCAATTGTTTTATGCCTTGTTTCATGACTTTTATGTGTACTAATCACGCTCGATATGTCTTTATGCATGTGAATCAAATTTCGGGCGGTGGAGAACCAAAACTGAATTGTTTTATGCCTCCTACAGAAGTGCAGAGCCGATCGGCTATGCGTTGAATCGACCGGCTCTGTGAGGTTACCCAATAAGCTATTCACCCTAGATTTGTC
Organism: Ricinus communis; assembly: GCF_019578655.1. Lineage (NCBI taxonomy): Eukaryota > Viridiplantae > Streptophyta > Magnoliopsida > Malpighiales > Euphorbiaceae > Ricinus > Ricinus communis. The sequence goes on along the minus strand of NC_063257.1, from coordinate 31,688,161 downwards.
CTGTTCTGAGATTTTGGCCTTGATTGTCATTCTTTTGGCCTCTTTAGACCTAAATTAGATTTTTTAGCTTTTAGTTGCAGAAAGGATTGTAATAATTTAGGTTTTTTGCTTTTTTTTTTTTATTTTTTGCTTTATTTTTGTTTTATTATGTGAATGTATGGCAAATATTTGAGGTATGATTGAAAATTAAAATTAAACACCTAAGCATAGGCTAAAATTGGGCTTTGCATGTAAACTATAGTCCAATATGATAAATATAGGTAATTTGGGCCTAAATTAAAATCAATATAGACTTACTGGGCTTGTACCATGTTTAAAATCAATTAATGGACTTATTTAGACTAGGAAGACCTAATTGGACCTTGGCATGTAAATGAATAGTCCATTTAGGTTAAAAATTTAGTAACCAAAGCATAACTTGTAATTGAATTAGACTAGGTGGGCTTCATGTCGAAATAAGATAGTAAAACTAGACTAATAAATTAAAATTAATATAGACTTAGTGGCTCTTGTACCATATTTAAAATCTATTAATGGAATCATTTAGAATAGGAAGATCTAATTAGATCTTGGCATCTAAATGAATAGTCTACTTAGGTTAAAAATTTAGTAACCAAAGCATCACTTGTAATTGGACTAGACTAGGTGGGCTTCATGCATAATTAAAATAGTAAAACTAGGCCAACAAAATAAACGGGATTGGGTATAATTAAAATGGGTTAGACTTAAATGGACCTCACATGCTGTAGTAATTAATTGTAGAGTCATAATTATTGTGTTTATAGGGAATAACCTGTTAAACAATAAAATTAAAAATAGAATACACAAATAAGGAAGTTGACTTCCAGATTTATCTTTTGATGTGGTGAAACTTCTTTATGAAATCTAGAAACACCATCTAGTTATAAAAGTTTCCTAGAGAGTCACCCGGATGGTGACTCTCTTTCTTCGCGCTAGTCTCTGTGACTAGTCAGCGTGTTCCCTATTAGTCAAAAGGGGCTTAATTATTCCTGAAACCATCGTCCACTATAGTAGTAACAGAGTTACATAGAGGATCTTAATTGTTCCGTATCATTTAGTTTAAGAGCTAAATTATTTCAACTTAAAGTTTGAAGGTTTAATTGAGATTTAATCAAAAGTTTAAGGGTTATATGTAGCTTTTGCCTTTTGAAAATCATTTTACTACTATTGAAATTACACCTAATCAAATTTGAAAATATTTTAAATAGGACAAAGGTACATATTGGCCCCTATCATTCCATACTTGATACAAATATATTTTAATATAAATTTTAAAGTGTTTGACTGTTAAAATAAGTTTAAACGATTATATATGCTCTTATTCTAACGGGTAGAACTAACAACTTTATCTCTCGTTTAACATGTGCAATTATGGCACACTATGAAAGTAATATTCTATTGTTGCAAATAATTAACATATCATTCCTCTTAAAAATGAAAGAGGGCTAATTGCGCCTATGTTGAGCAATTGCAAGTAAAAACTATATAGATCTATGAAAATAAACATGCTGACCTACTTTTTCAACTAAACTTTCATTCTCTTCCTGTAGCTTATCAACCTGCAACAGGATTTGTAGATTACACATAAATTTGGCAGAAACTAATGTCCTGAATTAATAGCCAAAGAAATCAAAACAAATTCAACATCAATTTCTAGAAAAGAAGACAAGGTTAAGAATATCTATGCTAACAATGAGCAAACACTCAAATAATGACATCCATATCCAAAAGCCTTTGAAGCACTTATATTATCAGCTAGAAATGTAACACCCCCATCACATACTAACCAATAAACATTAGCCAGGAAGCATACAAGCGTCGTAGAATATATACTACAGGTAGATAGGTCAATATGTAGGTTGTTAAGAATCCAGACACAAGGTTATTAATATATAAACATATGATTATACTTAAACATCATTTAACAAGTATTACAAACATCTTCTTATGCCTTATAAGGCATACTTCCATATATATCACATAACTGCATACAAAAATGCATCGGGAGGAGACTTCACAAAACTGGCCCAACTTGAATCGCTAAAAGCTAGACTTCGCATACAACCAACGGATGCACTACTATTTACAAACCTGAAAAGAAAAATTTTGGAGAGGGGTGAGCCTCCATTTCGGTAAATAAATAATCAACATAATCTATATCACATACACTTAATACAATTTCCACCCAATCACATAACTTTCCATGATATTCATAGTTTAGGTATAAAGTCATACCATTCTACTCAATTCATTACAACCATCATAGAAGAAATACAATTCAACAATTATGGTTAGTTCTCACGGCTTGTGGATCCCCTTTAATGTGCTGCTCCGCCTCATCCTCACATATCACACACGTAGGCTGCTCGCCTCATCTCACATTATACACTTTTATAGCCTCTCTAGGCTTTAGCCTCCCAAGGCTTTATATATATATCTTTTTTTTTCATAGGGGAATCCACCATTCACATGCACATATGCACTTAACATCACAATTCAATCATTTCACTTATATCATATTTCAGCAATAACAATTGTTCCACTCAACACCAATCATTTCCATCTCGGTCATTCAAACATAAGCAATATTAAGCAAACGCAACCATTTCGCGGAACATTTGATTAAATATATGAACATAGCAAATATTAACTATTTACTTACTCAAAATATACTTATTCCTTTAGCATATAAGAACCTCCTTTCTCCACAACTTCCTTTCCGGGGCCTTTGAGTGCACTGTCAACACATTCATCAATTCACATTTCATGCATATTACAAATATTCATGTAAATGCGAATTCTAATGCATTACAAGATCATCCCCTCTCTAATTCATAGGTCTAACTCTTCCTCTAAGACTCTCAATTACTGTTTTAATATCCTATAAACATTTTCCATCTAGTTAAATACCAATCTAACTCAAATTAACATCAATAAATTGCATAAAACTAATCTCCAACATTTCTGTTTTCTAGACAGAATTTAGTACCAAGGTATATTTATTGCTGGGCAAAATTGGCTTAATACAAAAATCTCATATTAAATTGACATATCCATTTATGCGTCTAGTTTCATCTCCAAGAAGAATTACTCAATTCCGACTTCTATAGATTTAATTATTTTCAAATTACTGAGCAAGGGTCATACAGCTAGTTGTACCCGAGCAGCAATCTGTTTGCTCAATTTAAGCAACCAAAACGGCAAAAATAGCAAAATCACAAAACTACAAAGTTATAGAGGACTCTTTAAAATTTCCATAGACACCAATTAAGCTTAATTTGGACTTATATAACCCATGTTATGCCTAAAATACAGAATATCAAGGTTGCTGGAATTTTGACAGTTTTCTATCTTAACATACTTAAACTTAAATCAAGCTTAATCTTTATGCAATCATTCAATACTCTACTAATTCATGATAATCAGACCTTTAATTAATCAATGAGACCATCAAATGAAGTTTTTCCAATTTGTAATCAAGAACCCTAATGACAAATTAATAACACTCAAGTAACAACTTACCAATTTCAGCTTTTGGGTTGCTAATATGCTTAAATCCTTTAGCTTTAGCTTGGCTCCTTCAATAGTTGGCAAAATCCTATCTTAATCTTAAGTTTTTCTAGGTATTCCACTCCTCTCTCTTATTCCAAATTTTGTGTTTTTGGCCATGAACGAATTTTAGAGAAATGAAGAGGTAAAATGAGCTCACTCATGGTTCCAATTTCCAATATTCCTCTCTTAATGCCACCACCTACTAAACTATTTTTATCACCCTAAATTAATTCTTACTAACCATATATAGGTACTAACTTTTAATTGTATCTTTTAAGTCCAATCTATTTACCCAACCTTCAACTATTGGTTCAATTAAGTCTTAAGGCTTAATACACATAACCCAAGTACTTAATCAACTTATCTAAATTAATAATCTAATATCATGCTTCTTATTCTCTACTTATAATTAATATATATATGTTCTCATAAAATAAAAATATCATTGATATACCATCATATGCCCAATGATTAAATGTAAATGCACATAACATGGATGATGAGAAAATGCAGTGCTACAACTCTCCCTTCCTTAAGAAATTTCGTCCCGAAATTTTAACAACTCACCAACATTACAATGGAATAGATGCGGATACTTACATCTCATATGCTCTTCTACTTCCCAAGTTGCTTCTCTTGGTGAATGATGACTCCACTTAATTTTGACCATAGGAATGTCTTTATTTCTCAATTTCTTAACCCTTCGATCAAGAATTTCTATCGGTTCTTCCACATATGTCAACTTTTCCGTGATTTCTATCTCCGGCTCTGGAATGATATGACTAGGATCCGATCTATATCGCCTCAACATAGAAACGTGAAAAACATCATGAATAGAAGACAACTCATGAGGTAATGCTAACCTATAAGCCAATGGTCCAACTCTTTCAATAATTTCATAAGGTCCTACATACCTCGGACTCAATTTCCCTTGTTTACCAAACCTTAATATTCCTTTCCATGGTGATACCCGCAAGAAAACTTTATCACCCACAATATATTCCATTTCCCTTCGATGCAAATCAGCATAACTCTTTTATGCATCTGTGCTACTTTCAAATTCTTTTTAACTATCTCTATTTTATCCACTGTTTCTTGTACCAATTCTGGACCTTCAAGCTGTCTTAAACCTTCAACATCCCAGCAAACTGGACTTCTACATTTCCTCCTATACAAAGCTTCATAAGGAGCCATACCGATACTAGAATGAAAACTGTTATACGCGAAATTCCATCCTGTGGTATGTAATCATCCCAGTTACCCTTGAACTCAAGTGTGCAAGCCCTCATCATATCTTCTAATGTCTGAATAGTTCTTTCTGATTGCCCATCTGTTTGAGGATGAAAAGCTGTACTGAAATGAAGCTTAGTACCATATGCTTTCTGCAAACTCTCCCAGAAACGAGAAGTAAATCTAGGATCCCTATCTGATACAATAGATATAGGCACACCATGCAATCTAACAATCTCAGAAATATACAATTCAGCAAGTTTATCAAGTGAATCTGTTTGTTTCACAGGTAAGAAATGAGCACATTTAGTAAGTCGATCAACAATTACCCAAATAGCATCATGCTTGTTAAATGTACGCGGCAATCCCATAACAAAATCCATAGTAATCTTATCCCACTTCCACACAGGTATAGATAAAGAATGAAGTTTACCTGCGGTGCCTCGGTGCTCTCCTTTCACTTGGCCGACATGTCAAACACTTACTCACAAATTCGCCACATCCTTCTTCATTGCTCGGCCACCAATAATAAGGCTTCAAATTTTTGTACATTTTGGTACTTCCAGGGATGCATTGCATAAGGTGCATAGTGCGCTTCATGCATGATTTCCTTTCTCAAATTTCCTACATCAGGTACACATACACGATTTCTATTCAATAACACACCATCATCTTTCAACACAAATTGTGTATTCTTTCCTTCTTGTACTCTACCCTTCATCCTTTGCAAATAAGAATCTTCACACTGTGCATCTTTAATTTTATCTCCAATCAAAGGCTTTACTTGTAATGTGGCTAACAGATCATTGTCATAAACATAAAACTTCACATCCATAGCTCTAAGTGCAACTAAATATTCTACATTGTAGCAAATCATACTTGAAAAATTTTCCACTGACTTCCTACTTAAAGCATCAGCAACAACATTTGCTTTTCCAGGATGATAATCAATAGTGCAATCATAATCCTTCAGAAGCTCAATCCATCTTCGTTGTCTCAGATTCAACTCTTTCTGTGTAGGGATATATTTCAAACTCTTATGATCGGTGAAATATCTGAAATGTCTCCCCGTATAAATAATGTCGCCATATCTTCAATGCATGTACAATAGCTGCTAATTCAAGATCATGTGTAGGATAATTCAGCTCATGAGGTCGCAATTGTCTTGAAGCATAAGCTATAACCTTCCCATGCTGCATTAAGACACATCCAAGTCCTTGCCTAGAAGCATCGATATACAACATAACCTCCATTTCGGATGGCAATGCGAGTATCGGTGTAGTAGTAAGCCTTTTCTTCAACTCTTGAAAATTTTGATCACATAACTCCGTCCTTTGGAATGGCACATTCTTCTTTTACAAAGCTGTTAGAGGCTTAGCAATAACTGAAAAATCTTTTACAAATCTTCTATAATAGCCGAGCTAACCCAAGAAAACTTGAACTTGGGGAAACATTTCTAGAAGCGGTTCCCATTCAATAATTGCTTTAATCTTTGATGAATCTGGTTGCACTCCATGTTTAGAAATAATATGCCCTAAGAATGCAATTTCCTCCATCCAAAACTCGCATTTGTTGAATTTTGCATACAACTGTTTTTCCCTCAAAATCATGAAACAATTCTCAAGTGTTGTTCATGCTCTTCCCGGGCTTCTAGAGTAAATCGGAATATCATCAATGAACACAATAACAAAGTGATCTAAATATGGCTGGAAAGTCTTGTTCATCGTTGACATAAAAACAGTAGGAGCATTTGTTAAACCAAATGGCATCACAATAAATTCATAGTGCCCATACCTTGTTCGAATCTTTGTCTTGGCAATAGATTTCTCTTCAACCCGGAGTTGCCAATAACCCGATCTTAAATCAATTTTAGAGAACACAGTTGCACCTTTTAACTGATCAAGCAAATCATCAATTCTCGGCAATGGATATTTATTCTTCAACGTAATCCTATTCAATTGCCTATAATCAATACATAATCGCATACTACCATCCTTTTTCTTCACAAATGGTGCTCCCCAAGGTGAAGTACTTGGCCTGATGAAACCTTTATCAAGTAACTCTTCTAATTGCTTCTTTAATTCTTTCAATTCTAATGGAGCCATTCTGTATGGTGCAATGGAAATAGGTGCGATACCGGGGATGATGTCAATCTCAAAATCAACCTCTCGATTTGGTGGCAAACCAGGCAAATCATCTAAGAATATGTTAGGAAATTCTCCGACCACTTTGGAATGTCTAATACCCCTGGACTGACCTTAGTAGTATCTATAAAACTAATTAGATATGCTTCACATCCATTTTTAATTAACTGACATGCAGTCACTGCTGAAATCAAACAATTAGGAATTGTCTTCCTTTCACCCACCATTACTATTTTCATTTCTCCTTGTATTTCCATAGCCACTTCCTTCGTCTTACAATCAACAATAGCATGATTTCTTGACAACCAATCCATCCCCAAAATAACATCAAACTCTCTAAGATTAATAACAACCAAATCTGCATGTAGTTTGACACTATCTACTACTACAGGACATGATCTCACTATCGTATTTACTGTGATAATACCCCCAGCAGGCATAGATACATATATATCATAACCTAATGCCTCTATATTAGCATGAACATGCGATGCAAAATCATGTGATATGAATGAACATGTGGATCCAGGATCAATAAGAACATGTGCATCAGAATCATGAATAGAAAGTATACCGTTAACAATTTCAGTGCTACAAATGCTTCATTTCTAGTAGTAGCAAATACTCTAGCTTGTGCTTGTGGTTGACCAATTTGTTCCGATGGTGTTGCTGAAATAGTTAAACTGCTCGCCACCTCTTCCTTTGCCTCTGCACGAACCAATCGGAATATTTTCACCAACACTACTCCGACCCACCGTATAAGATTCTCCAACATTATTTCTTCTCATAGGACAATCTCTAGAATAATGTCCTGGCCTACTACAAGTAAAACATACTACTGGTCTAGGTCCCCAACATTCTCCAATATGTCTCCTGTTGCACGTAGGACAAACAGGAGCAAACCCTCTCTTGGGCTGAAACTTGTCCTCCCTCAAGTCCCGGATGAATTGTATCCACCTCTACTATAAGGTACTATGGAGGATCTACTAGACTGACCACCAAACCCTCGTCCACGATAACTACTCCGCTGTGAATTAGAGCCTCTGAACGAAGAAATACTAATCTGTCTTGGAGGATTACTATAAGTACCAATGATCTTCTTCTTTTTAGCTTCCATAGTATTCCTTTCAAATGATGTTTCTTGACTCTCAAAGCGGCCTTCAATTGAGGCATTGTAATTATGAGGTTTCAACGCCATTTTCTCACGAATGTCAAGCCTCAAACCCATCTCAAATTTCTTCCTTTTCAGTTCTTGATTGGCTATTTCTTCCGGTGCATACTTACATAATCTCACAAATTGAACTTCGACTCTGCAACCGACATATCATTCTGTTTCAATCAAGAAATTCAAGCTTCTTCTGTCTCTATAAATTTCGGAGTATACTTCTCAGCAAATTCTCTCAAGAAATCATTCCAAGTCAAAGTCATTGGTCGATCTTTGCTTCTTAAAACTGTTTCCCACCAATCAAGTGCATCTTTTCTATTAAAGATCACTGTATATAGAAGCCTTTGTTCGGATGTGCAATTAAATCTATCCAACACCCTTTCCGTATTTCGTAACCATTCCTCGGCCTCAGGGATCGGGTAGTACCTTGAAAACATTAGCACCTTGTTTCCTAACTCTTTCATAATTCTTATCTATCACGGCCTTTTGTTGTTGAGTCCGAGCGGTGCTTGTTGTTGAGCTGCCGTTGCATCGGAAAATCCATAAACTGTTCCATAACATTTTGTACATTCGATTGTGCGGCATTTTCGGAATGTAGCTCATGCTCATCATGTTGATCATGTTCGGATGCATTTTCATGACCATGCATGACTCTAATGACTTATCCGGGCCGATTCGCGTGTTCTCCTTGTCTCTCCATCTATATATATGAAATGCAAATATTCAGTCAAGTTCAAAGAACATATATCATATGCTTAATGATGTGCAACATGAATCTACTCCCAATGAATCTAATCCCTGCTCGATACCACTAAAATGTAACACCCCCATCACATACTAACCAATAAACATTAGCCGGGGAAGCATACAAGCGTCGTAGAATATATACTACAGGTAGATAGGTCAATATGTAGGTTGTTAAGAATCCGGACACAAGGTTATTAATATATAAACATATGATTATACTTAAACATCATTTAACAAGTATTACAAACATCTTCTTATGCCTTATAAGGCATACTTCCATATATATCACATAACTGCATACAAAAATGCATCGGGAGGAGACTTCACAAAACTGGCCCAACTTGAGCTGCTAAAAGCTAGACTTCGCATACAACCAACGGATGCACTACTATTTACAAACCTGAAAAGAAAAATTTTGGAGAGGGGTGAGCCTCCATTTCGGTAAATAAATAATCAACATAATCTATATCACATACACTTAATACAATTTCCACCCAATCACATAACTTTCCATGATATTCATAGTTTAGGTATAAAGTCATACCATTCTACTCAATTCATTACAACCATCATAGAAGAAATACAATTCAACAATTATGGTTAGTTCTCACGGCTTGTGGATCCCCTTTAATGTGCTGCTCCGCCTCATCCTCACATATCACACACGTGGTACTCGCCTCATCTCACATTATACACTTTTATAGCCTCTCTAGGCTTTAGCCTCCCAAGGCTTTATATATATATCTTTTTTTTTCATAGGGGAATCCACCATTCACATGCACATATGCACTTAACATCACAATTCAATCATTTCACTTATATCATATTTCAGCAATAACAATTGTTCCACTCAACACCAATCATTTCCATCTCAGTCCATTCAAACATAAGCAATATTAAGCAAACGCAACCATTTGCGGAACATTTGATTAAATATATGAACATAGCAAATATTAACTATTTACTTACTCAAAATATACTTATTCCTTTAGCATATAAGAACCTCCTTTCTCCACAACTTCCTTTCCAGGCCTTTGAGTACTGTCAACACATTCATCAATTCACATTTCATGCATATTACAAATATTCATGTAAATGCGAATTCTAATGCATTACAAGATCATCCCCTCTCTAATTCATAGGTCTAACTCTTCCTCTAAGACTCTCAATTACTGTTTTAATATCCTATAAACATTTTCCATCTAGTTAAATACCAATCTAACTCAAATTAACATCAATAAATTGCATAAAACTAATCTCCAACATTTCTGTTTTCTAGACAGAATTTAGTACCAAGGTATATTTATTGCTGGGCAAAATTGGCTTAATACAAAAATCTCATATTAAATTGACATATCCATTTATGCGTCTAGTTTCATCTCCAAGAAGAATTACTCAATTCCGACTTCTATAGATTTAATTATTTTCAAATTACTGAGCAAGGGTCATACAGCTAGTTGTACCCGAGCAGCAATCTGTTTGCTCAATTTAAGCAACCAAAACGGCAAAAATAGCAAAATCACAAAACTACAAAGTTATAGAGGACTCTTTAAAATTTCCATAGACACCAATTAAGCTTAATTTGGACTTATATAACCCATGTTATGCCTAAAATACAGAATATCAAGGTTGCTGGAATTTTGACAGTTTTCTATCTTAACATACTTAAACTTAAATCAAGCTTAATCTTTATGCAATCATTCAATACTCTACTAATTCATGATAATCAGACCTTTAATTAATCAATGAGACCATCAAATGAAGTTTTTCCAATTTGTAATCAAGAACCCTAATGACAAATTAATAACACTCAAGTAACAACTTACCAATTTCAGCTTTTGGGTTGCTAATATGCTTAAATCCTTTAGCTTTAGCTTGGCTCCTTCAATAGTTGGCAAAATCCTATCTTAATCTTAAGTTTTTCTAGGTATTCCACTCCTCTCTCTTATTCCAAATTTTGTGTTTTTGGCCATGAACGAATTTTAGAGAAATGAAGAGGTAAAATGAGCTCACTCATGGTTCCAATTTCCAATATTCCTCTCTTAATGCCACCACCTACTAAACTATTTTTATCACCCTAAATTAATTCTTACTAACCATATATAGGTACTAACTTTTAATTGTATCTTTTAAGTCCAATCTATTTACCCAACCTTCAACTATTGGTTCAATTAAGTCTTAAGGCTTAATACACATAACCCAAGTACTTAATCAACTTATCTAAATTAATAATCTAATATCATGCTTCTTATTCTCTACTTATAATTAATATATATATGTTCTCATAAAATAAAAATATCATTGATATACCATCATATGCCCAATGATTAAATGTAAATGCACATAACATGGATGATGAGAAAATGCAGGCGTTACAAGAAATGTTGCCATACCTCTTCCTGTAAAGTAGAAGCTGATTGATAGGTCTCAGTATCTTTTAGGTTCTTACTCTTAAAATCTATTGATAATCTTCATCAGAAAGTTGAATGCAGATATTGTATAAATAGTTGAAAGAATTAGTTACATGATAATTTCACTAGTGGTCACTTAACTATACACTTAGTTTCAACTCAATTACTTAAATTTAATTTGTTTCATGAAACTTAACTTTAATTTGGGTTGCATAATGCTCACAATCCCTGATGCGCGCTATCCACACACGACAAAATTCATTGATCTTATCAAATAATAAAGTGAATAAGTATGAGTATCGTTCTACTAAGGAACTAATTATGAGTACTATTTTCAATCTTTTTCTAATATTTAGTAAATAGAATATTGATTTGTTGTAAATAAAGAGTAAACTAAATTGAAAATAATAATAAAAGTGATTAATAAGATTTATCAAGAAAGAGTCTACTAAGGTATTGAATCTCCCTAACAAGTTAAATAATCCATGAAACAAATAGCAATTAAATCAAATCCAAGATATGAATTAACACCCTACAAAATTAGTTTAAAACCTTTCTCAAGTGATTAAACCCTTGATTCTTAAGTGAAAAAAATGAAATCTCTTCTCAAACTCCCTCACCTAGGTTATGCATTAAGATTAAGGAATTATTAAACTAAAGAATCTTGTAGATCTATCTCTAGTATTCCAGTCAATTCTCAATCTCTAAGAGTGATCAATTCATAAATAGTTGTCTTTAATCAATTCATGAAAATAATATCCAATCAATACATTGTTAGTAAGATTCTACAGGTGCACGAGATCGCAACAAGTAGTAAAGAGTGAATATATCAGCCTTAATTGAATTTCCATAATCTAAACAAATCAAATAATTGTATGAAGTAAATAATATGCTAAAAGAAAAGATAACTTAAGCTAGACTAATTTCTTCTAAAAATCTAATCATTAAGAACTAGAGCCTAAATTTGCTTCACTAACTATTACTCGGATTTCAGGATCTTTTCACAATTCAAATCATTAATTCAGTCAAGGGTAAATCACTCAAATTACTTAAAATCTCTTTTGAGCTCATCTAAGAATATCAAAGTTAATTACAACCTATTTTCATGGTCACATCAAGTAACTAGGGTTCATTAAGTTCGTTAGCAATTTATTACTCCTCGAAGGATTCGTCTCCTTTTGTGACCGCAGTTTCTAAGTTTTACAAGTCTGTGACCTGATAAATCATGCAACTTTCGTTGTCTCTAATTTACCCAAAAACATATATTTAATCAGACCTAAAATCAAATACAAGAATAATTAAAAGCAACTCATACAATTGACTGAAAATTAATTCATTAAAAGGAAATTAATATCCAAACAAGTAATAAACTAGCTATGTAAAACCTAAGAAGAGTTTAGCCATACATAATTGCAGCAATGCACAAAAACATTATTAAAGAAATTAAAAAAAGAAAATAAGAATTAATTGAAACTCTTGAATCTTTGCACAAATCTTATTGATCTCCTTGAATGTCTTCAAAAGTTTGTCTCTATGATGGTAATTATTCCTAATAGCTATTTTGTCCCCTTTTCATATTATAGACTGAAAGGAAACCCTATTATGCCCTTAATTTCTGAGTTTCATTAGAAAGGAAACTCTCTTTTATTCAACACAGCTACCAGCACGGCCATGGCACATCCTTCACTCTATAGAATGGCTTGGCACACGCCCATGTGTGATTCCATGCTGAGTTTTCATAATTTCTTCAATTTGGGTAGAAGCAGTCACAAGTTTCAAAGCACACTCTTGTGATGCCCATGTGTCATATCATTCAGAGTCCAAAGATAGACACGGCTTCTAGCACAGCCATGTGTTAAGCCATGCTTCTAAATTCTTATTCCAGCGTTCAACATGGGCATAAACACACCCATGTTTAGTCATGACATAGCTTTTCTTTATCATTTAGGATTTTTTTTTTAATATTTCCTACATGTAGGCGACGATTTCGAGCGTGTACTCTAGTGTTTTTAGCGACTATGGTACTGCAAGGATTTTCAACCTAATCGAGAATATGCTAACTAGCCACATAGATTAGAAAGGAGATAAGAGTCACCATTCAAGATTCACCGAGACCCATTTACTAATAAGTGATGTTTCTCGATTCTATAAGGAAGCTTATACCACAAATCCATATATGGATCCGGAAGCCAACTTCCCTATTTGTGTATCTTTGTCTTTAATTTTATTATTTAACGGGCTATTTCTTATAAATGCAATAGTTATATTTCTACACATCAAGCACTACAGCATGTGAGGTCCACTTAAGTCTAGCCCATTTCATTAAGCCCAATCCCACATCTAAAGTTATTAATCTAATTTATTAGTTAACTATGTACAAAGCATTCCTAGTTTAGCCCAATAATAAATTATGCTTTCGAATTCTAGCATTTAAACCTAATGGACTATTCTTTTATGATAAGGCCCAATTAGGTGATCTTAAATCTAATGTCGCCCAATTAGTTGAATTTCAAATATGGAAAAGTCCCCTAAGTCTATATATATTTTAGATTAAAGCCCAATATGGCATCTATTTACCTAATAAACTACAGGTTTCATGTCAAGGCCAATCTTAAGGCTTAATGTTTATATGTCCAATTTTAATTAGGCAATCATGCAACATATATTTGGCACCAATCCAAAGTAAGGCAAAAAAAAGTGCATAAAAAAATTACATCTAGCTATTACAACTCTTCCTACAATAAAAAAAATGAAAGAAGACTACCTAAAAATTGAGTACATAACATGAAATTGCCAGAGCCGATTGGCTCTAGGACTTCAGATGGTCTTTCTGCGATTTTTCTTTAGTTTCTCATACTCAAGAGTCGATTTCACATGCACAAAAGATAAAAAAAAATCGATCAAAATATGTAAAATGAAATAAAAAGCACAAAAACATGAAATTTAACTAGAATACCTAATAAACATAATACAAACCCTAAAAAATTATAACAGACAGTAGGCAAATATAATATTATTAGACAGATTCCAAATTTTAATTATATAACCCTAAAATCTAATTCAATTGCATATAAATATAAATCAATTATGTTTACCTACTCATTAACTAAACAGATCCAAAACCCAATAAAATCATATTATCATTATTTAAAACTCTTCATATTCATTTTATCATATTCAAAATCCAAAAACATCAAAGTTTTCCATTTCAAAACCTAGGAAACATGCATATCACAAAAATATGTAAATCATGCAAGAAATCTAATTCGAACACATATAACATTAAAACAAATAACAATCACAGAAAGAAACCACAAAACCTTACAATGTTTCTAACAAATAAAATAAGAAAAGACAATAAAAAAAATTAAAAGAGAAGGGAAAGATGATGATATGATGCTATGATACCCTTAGGTTCTCACCCTATTGTGCAGATCCTTGAGTCTCAAGAGTAGAGGAGGAAGTTGATCCAAAGATGGGGTAGAAATCTAGAGTGTTTAATGGGTTTTATATTTTACTTTTGGAAATCACAATACATTTGCCAAAATCTTACCAATCATTATGTACTCAGCTGGCCCAAAGCCTAGAGTTTCCTTTTCTATTTATAGGAAAAGATTAATGAAAACCCTAAAAATTAGATAGACATTCTAATTTATTTGATAAATATCCATAATTAAAAAACTTAGTTGTTGGACTTATCGAAATGTTCAATGATAATTATCGATAAATATTGAAAATATTATAGAAATTATTAAAGATTTGAATAATTATCAATAAAATATTTTAGAAGATATATTTTTATTTATTTTGTCGTATTAAAGTGAAAAATACTAAAAAAAGATGCGAAAATTTGATTTTTGGACCAACCGGCACTGCATAGTGCCAATCGATACTACATAGAGCTGATTGGCTTAGGGGATAAAAAGTTCTAAATTTTTTTACGATTTACTCCCTAAACTTGTAAAAACTACCGCTTCACTCCTCAAACTTAATTTTTTCTGCCAATTGGGTCCAAATTGATTCTAAAAAAGCAATTTTGACTCAATTATTCTTTACCTTAACTGGGATTCTCCTGTTCTCATCCGCCTGAGACTCGAGAAATATAGTAAATTTCATCATCGAATTTTTTGTAATTCCCTTGATATCTAAATCCGCAAAATGGGTGCTAACAACTGCCCCTAATTTGTTGAAATTTATGAACACAAATGTGATGAAATAAATTGAGATAAATCATAAATATCAAGGATATAATAATGAGCCATAGAAGCCACACTTCGTAGGCTCGAGTTGATGCAAATTTTTAACTTTGATATAGGGCCCATGCCCGCTTAATTAAAGGACCACGCCAGATTGGTTAAAGGACCATGTTGATTGAGTCTAGGAAAACGCCTACTTAAGTTGAAGTCTACACCTACTTGAATTGAGGACTAATGCTACTTGAACTGAGGACTTCGCCTGCTTGAGTTTTGACGACTGCACTTGGTGACTACTGATTTGGGAATCATTCTTGATTATTTGGGAACCACACTTGATGATTAAGGGACCACACCCATTGATTTTAGGAACCACGCACGATGATTTGGGAACCCCGTTGATTTTGGAAACCACGCCCGTATAAAAAAATTAAAATATCTAAATAATGCAAGTTGACAATATTGACTGATAATATTTATTAAGGAAGATAATTGGACAAAAGTACATCATATATGAATAATTTATTAATCACAACCTAAGCATTTAGCTCATTTAAATCCAATGAACAAACTTTGGAAGAAGAGCATCAAAGATTATAATTCTTTTAGAAATAAAAAATTAGTTTTGAATGCATTTTATGCTCCATGTCACAACGTTTTTCCTTTTATTGCTTTCATGAGTGCGTTTTACACTCCATCTCATCCTTCTTCTCTCTCAAATCTTCCCACTTTTAATAATATCCATCGTTTTGGGCCCTTTGGATACTTACTCTAATTGGAGCATGGGAGTAGATTTAGAGCAGAAAAAATGAATCTTTAAGTATTGCACTTATTAAGAAAAGAGAAATATTATTAATAATATTTATAAAGAATTAAAAACAAGACGCATTCTCCCCTAAGGTCAAGCTCAAATTCAATCTCCAAGCTAATCTTAAATCATAGATACTAAATTATTCACTCATGAAGACCATGTTCAACTATCATAAATAATAAACTATTCATTAGTTCGATGATTAAACTAAAAATGCATGCTTATACATCATTGCTCGCTAATTGCAATTCAGCTTTAATCTTGCGTAAAAAAATCAAAACAAAAATTCTAAGGACAAGCTTTTAGTAAAGATATGGAAAAATTGAGTTGGAAGTTACTGAAAATTGAATAATATGCAAAATAAAAAAAAATGAAAATGAAACCACCCTACACCTAATCCCTAAATGCATATGATATGTAATATGCAAAATATATTATCCTTCCCCCACACTACCATAGGCATTGTCCTCAATGACTAAATTAAAAGAAAAGATAAAAAGAAAGAAAACATGAATCATAAATAATAATTAAAAAAAAGAGAAAAGGTGAATGGAAGTACTATCTTGATTTTGCAAAATTAGATCAAAATGTGTATTACCTTCCAAATATGAAATTGAAGAAAAAGGAGGCAAACATAACATAAAACATAAAGAACAACATAAGATGTTTAATAAGTTTAACCTACACATAAACCTATATAATATCAAAAACATATAATTAAAATAATAAGAATATCTAGAATCATCTTAAATTAAATACAAAATCCAAAAAAAAGTCTTAATATTAATCAATCATCAAATGGTGCATCGTTTTCATCATCATGGGTAGCTTCAATGTCTTTAACAGGCTCATCGCCAATGTCATTATCATGAATTTCCTCAGCACCAATAGCTGCATAATATGAAGAAAACACAGGGCGAGGAGCCTTTAGGATACCCTAGCTGTGGCAAATGTCAGAGGCACTGTCACACAACCAATGGAGAAGTTTAGAATGGCCTGATCATCTTAATTTCAGCTTGCCCGAAAAGAGCTTGAGTCTAGAGTTGAATAGTAAAACTTGATCTCCCTCCTTGAATTCTTTTTCAATAATGTGCTTATCATGCCATTTCTTAGTTCTTTCCTTATAAATTATAGCATTCTCATAAGAGTTGAGTCAAAACTCATCAAGCTCATTCAACTGAAGCAATCTTTTTTCACCAGCCTTTGTAGATTGAAATTTAGGAACTAAGTGGCCCAAAATGCTTTGTTTTCGAGTTCCTCAGGCAAGTGGCAAGATTTTCCATATAGTAGCCCATAAGGAGAGGTACAAATGAAAGTCTTGAATGCACTCCTATATGCCTATAAAGCATCATCGAGTCTAAAGGACCAATCCTTCCTTGATGCATTCACAATTTTCTTTAGTATCGTCTTGATTGTATATTAGAGATGTCTACTTGCCCACTAGTTTGGGAATGATAAGAAGTTACAACCTTGTGAGTGACTTCATACTTCTTTAACAAATTCTCAAATTGGAGATTGTAAAAGTGCGAACCACCATCACTAATAATTGCTCTAGAAGTTCCAAACCTTGAGAATATGTTATTTTATAGGAATTTCATCATAACCTTAACATGATTGGTGGGGGTGCTATTGCTTCCACCCATGTAATCACATAGTCCACTCTTACTAAAATATACTTATTTCCATAAGTGCTTGAGAATGGACCCATGAAATCTAGTCCTCATACATCAAAGTTCTCTACCTCTAGAATCTCAGTCAAAGGCATCTCATTGCGTCTTCCTATATTACCTATCCGCTTACATCTATCACACCCAAATTGAAGTACCTTGGTTGCATTCTTGGTGGAACAAAAATGTCCACCACACTCAAGGGGATGGCAATGGAAAAGTACATCGTGGACTTCATCTTCGAGGAGGCACCTCCTAATAAAACCATCTTCACAACTCATATAGAGGAGAGTTTCCTCCTAACAATAAACTTGACATCTAAAAAGAATTTCTTCTTTTGTTAGTAGGAGAGGTTAAGAGAAAGAACACCACAAACCAGATAGTTTACAATATCAGTGTACTAGGGCATTGAACTCTTGATTTGCATTAGGTGTTCACCCTTGTAGAATTGTTGCCAAGAATGTCTAAGGTTAGATTCACAAACAAAGACCTTAACCCAATACTTTACTATAAGTGTGGACCTTGGTATAGAAAAGGTTTTGAATGCCACACTCAAGATTAGAAAGAAGGTGAGTGATAAGTCTCAAAGAATGCCACAAGGACAAGTCTTGATAAGTTCACAAGTTCTTAGAAGAACCAAGGTTGTATTCTCTCAATGGAATCAATAATAAAAATATTTATTAACCTCAAACCAATTGGTTATAATGAGTTTAAATAGGCAAAGACTAATTCATAGTTCCTTAAACATAAAAAGAATTAAAATAAGATAGGAAATAACTGAAAAAGGTTGAATTAGTAGTTTTCTAAATAGCAAATTAAGAAACAAAGTTGGCATCCTTTGATATAGGAAAAAATGACTAAATCAAAGGATTAATACTCCTAAATAGCTAAAAGGGTGGTTGCCCATGTTTCCTCTTTTAGAATTGGTGCCTAGGTCAAGTGTGCATATGAGGCGCCTCCTTAGTTTCTTCTTTTGAGTTCTTTCCTTGTTTCCTTTTTGAGATTTCGGCTCCTCCCTTGCTCCTTTATGTAAATTTCGGCCCAAACTTAAAAACATGTTGAAACAAGTTAATAACAAAATTAGGCTTAATTAACTCTAACTCTTCCTATAGCTTAAAAAGCTTGGCCCAAATATATTGAATAAGGCCATTTAAGGCCTCCTTCATTCTCGTGGCTCTAGACTTGTAATTGGGCCTCCCTTAATGAATAATGAATCACTTGGACTTGAAACTTGATCTCCTTGATTTAGTTGGCTACTTGGCTCTTTAGGCTTTGGGATTGCATCAGAATCCCTTTATTTGTCAACTCTAATCTAAAAGCCGATCCGCTACAACATTTGCAGCTCCGGCCTTGTCTTTAATTTCCAAATCAAACTCTTAAAGGAGAAGAATCCATCTTATGAGGCATGGCTTTGCATCTTTCTTTAAAAGGAGAAACCTCAAGAGGGCATGATCGGTAACGACAACTTTGCTACCTGTCAAATAAGAACAAAACTTATTAATTGTAAAACTCACAATATAAGAGTTCTTTTTCAATTGTGGCATTCAATTGAGCCTCATAAAGAGTGTGACTACCATAATAAATAGCATAAGCTTGTCTATCTCGTCGCTACCCCCAAAATAGCTCCTACAGCATAGTCACTTACGTCACACATAAATTAAACATCTTTAAACAAAATATTAGTAAGGGGTTTGGCTATTTTAGAGAAATCTTTAATAAATCTTCTATAAAAACCAGCATATGCCCCAAAAAGCTATGAATCCCCTTCACACTTGTAGGTGGTGGAAGCTTCTCAATGACTTCGATCTTAGCCTTGTCAACCTCTATGCCTTTATCAAACATAGGTGACTCAAAACCACTTCTCTTATGACCATAAAGTGGCATTTTTTCCAATTCAAAACCAAGTCAGCCTCTTCACATCTCTATAACACTTTGGATAATTTATTTAAATAATTATCAAAAGAAGAACCATAGACAAAGAAATCATTCATAAATACTTCTACAATGTTTTCTACGAATTCAGAAAATTACTATCATATGCCCGTTTAGAAGGTATTGCATAACCTAAAGGGCATGTGTCTATAAGCATAAGTTTCATAGGGGCAAATGATGTAGTTTTTTCTTAGTCTTCGGGGTGAATTGGGATTTGGAAGAACCCCAAATACCCGTCCAAATAGCAAAAGAAAGATTACTAAGCTAATCTTTTTAGAAATTGATCAATAAAAGGAAGAGGAAAATGATTTTTCCTAGTAGCTTTATTCAATTTTATATAGTCAATTTACATCCTTCATCATGTGACAGTTCTAGTAGGGATCAATTCGTTGCTATCATTCTTAATAACTGTCATTCCCCCCTTTATAGGAACTACATGAATTGGGCTAACCTAATTACTATTTGAGACTGGATATATGATTCCTACATCTAGCAACTTCATGATCTCTTTGATGTTTAATAGAAGGATTACATCCTTCTTCTAAATGTATCCTATGCATGCAAAAAGATGGGCTAATCCCTTCCAAATCATCAATGGTGTATCCTAAACTCTTCCTATAATCTCTAACTCTTCTAAGCAATTTATTAACTTATTTATCATTCAATTGTGCATTAATAATAATTGGATAGGTGGAGTTAGGTCCAAGAAAAGCATACCTTAAATTGGGAAGGAGCTGCTTAACCTCCACCTTAGGTGTATTTTCCTCCCTCAAGCATTCATATAAAACAAGTCACGAGATAAGGGTTCATACCTTAGAGATTGTCGACGTGTAATTGTGCATTCAAGGTGTTATTGTAGGGAACTACCTCATCAGCTTCATCATCGAATTCCACTTCATGAATTAGACAAGCTTCTTATGGATCTTAAGGATATTGCTTTTGGAACACCTTTACAATGCAGCCTTGTATTGCATCAACCCTAAAACATGATTTCACTATTTAAGGGTCTTATGCCCTCTTGAAAACATCAAACTCCACTATTTCTTCACCAATTTCAAGCTTGATTTTACCCCGTTTTACATCAATTATTGCTCCTGCTGTAGTAAGGAAAAGTCATCCTAGAATTATAGGAATTTGAAGATCTTCTTCTACCTCTAGAATCATAAAGTCAAAAGGCACATAGAACTCCCTAACTTTACAAGCACATCCTCCAAATATCCTTTGGGATAGACTACGGATCTATCGGCTAGTTGTAAGGAAATTATTATGGGTTTGGGTTCTCCAATGTTCAATTTCCTACACAAAAGGCATTAAAGTCACATTAGCTCCTAAATCACAAAGTTCTCTACCAGTAGATAATTTACCAACAACATAAGTTATAGTGATATTTCATGGATCCTTAAGCTTTAGAGGAAGCTTAGCATTATATTCCTCATTCATTGGTATGGTCTCACGATCATCCCACTTCCTGTTGTTAAATATAATGTCCTTGAGGCATTTAACATACTTTGACATTTGAATGACCACCTTCAAAAAAGGGAATGGTGATGTCTAACTATTTGAACACATTCAAAACCATTTAAAATTACTTGTCAAGTGCTATATTGTTAATCCTTTGAGGGAATGGTAAGTGAGGAATCCTAGGTTCCTTAGGCTCATGTTGATCACTTTTTGGCTTATCATCTTTAGTTTGAATTGATTTTGGTTCTTTCCTTAGTTGCTTAATCTTGTGCTCAACTTTATGCATTTTTTTGCACTCCTCAAAGTTACAGCCTTTGCATGCTCTCTAGGATTTTCAGGTTGGGTAGGTAGATGGCCCATCTAACAAAGTTTGAGGAACTTGCTTGTGATGCTATTTGGTGTTCTAGCATCTCATTATATGTGGCCAATTATTCCAACCTTTCTTCTTGTTGCTTTATACTTGCTTGAACTGCTTGCATCACCTTATTTTAGGATTGGATGAAGTTTTCCATCATCATCTCGAGGTCTGTCTTGGGTTCGCATTAAGGATAAGAATTCTTTTACTAAACACCCGATGAAGATGGTGATTTATACCCTTGAGGTTTGCTATTGAAGCAGCCTTGGGAGTAAGAATCACCTTGTTGCCATTGTGTAGTAGAGTTTCCTCCTCCACACACTCCACAAGATAGCACCTGTGATGGATAACATGCGAAATTCAGCCTTTCTAATTTCTTTGTGAGGGAATCCAGCTTGGCATTTACTATGCTTAAATTATCAACCTCATATACTCATGTTGCTTTCCTAGGTTGATTTCATTCCTCATGCCATTAGTAATTATTAGATGTCGTTTTCTCTAAGAGTGCATATGCATCCTCTAATGTCTTGCTCATAAAGGAGCCTTGTGCAGTAGCATCAATGCTAATTTGCAAGGATTCAGACAATCCTTAATAAAAAGTTTATATAAGAAGCTAATTTAGAATACCATGGTTTGGGAAATGTCTTTGCAAGTCTTTAGATCTCTCCAAGCATCATAGAGAGATTCTTCAAGCTGTTGCTTAAATCCAACGAGGTCTTGGCAATATTTGGCAGTCTTCTAGGCAGATAATACTTAGTAAGAAAGACTTTAGAAAATGTATTCCATGAAGTGATGGAGTTTAGTGCCCATGATCCTAACCACAATTTTTTCTTATCTCCCTATGAGAAGAGAAATAACCTAAGGCGAATAGCATCTGCACTCACTCCATTGATCTTTAAAGTGTCACAAATGTCGAAAAAGAAGCTAGATGAACATTAGGATCTTCCAAAGATAGTCCACTAAACTGATATTGCGAAACCATTTGGATATATGCAGGTTTTGACTTCAAAGATATTAGCTTCAATAGTTTGCTGCACAATGTAGTTTTGGCTTCCCGTGAGACTTGGAACCCCATATTCTTCTAAAGCCCTAGCGTGTCTTGCTAGTTCAACTATTCTTCTATCTCTTTCTCTCTTCTTCTTTCGATTCTTTTTGCAAGTTTTTTTATTTCTGCATTTACTTTCTTTAGTTCAAGATGTTTCAATCTTGTTTTCTTAAATAAGAGTTAAGTACTTAAAAAGAAAACGTGAAAATAATTAAATAAAAGAATAAAGATGTTAGCTAGTGGAAAAAAAGTGCGTTAATATTGATATTACCAATCTCCTCGATAACGGTGCCAAAAACTTGTTAGAAAAATTCCGCAAGTGCATAAATTACAACAAGTACTAAAGAGTGAATATGAGTATCATTGCCAAGAGGAGTTGATACCGAGTTCCAGCCCTAATTGTATTTTCACAATCTAACAAAACTGAATAATTATATAAAGTAAATAATCTACTAAAAAGAAAAGAGTGCAAATCATTAAGCTAGAATAATTTCTTTTAAAAATATAATTATTAAAAACTAGAGCCCAGATTTGCTTCACTAACTATTACTCGGATTTCACGATCTTTCTACAATTCAAATCATTAACTTAATCAAGAGTAAATCACCTAAATTACTTAGAGGCTCTTTCAAGGTCATCTAAGAATACTAAAGTTAATTACATCCTATTTTCATGGTCACATCAATTAACTAGGATTAATTAAGTTCTTTAGCAATTTATTACTCCCCAAAGAATTCGTCTATTTTCGTCATCGAGGTTCCTAAGTATTACAAGTCTCTGAGCTGATAAATCATGCAACTTTTGTTGTCTCTAATTTATCCAAAAATATATATTTAATGAGGCCTAAAATCAAATACAAGAAAAATTAAAAGCAAATCATAAAATTGACTGAAAATTAATTCATGGAAAGGAAATTAAGATCCAAAAAAGTAATAGACTAGCTACACAAATCTAAACCCTAAGAAGAGTTTAGCTGCGCATAATTGCGGCAATACACAAAAACATCATTAAGGAAATAAAAGAAGAAAAAGAACTACTTAATTCAAAATCTTGAATCATTGCACAAATCTTCATGATCTCCTTGAATTTCTTCTAAAGTTTATCACTATGATGGTAACTATTCCTAATAGCTATATTGTCCCCCTTTTATATTCAAGAATCAATTTTTGCCCTAAGTCTCTGTAACGCCTGCATTTTCTCATCATCCATGTTATGTGCATTTACATTTAATCATTGGGCATATGATGGTATATCAATGATATTTTTATTTTATAAGAATAGATATATATTAATTATAAGTAGAGAATAAGAAGCATGATATTAGATTATTAATTTAGATAAGTTGATTAAGTACTTGGGTTATGTGTATTAAGCCTTAAGACTTAATTGAACCAATAGTTGAAGGTTGGATAAATAGATTGGACTTAAAAGATACAATTAAAAGTTAGTACCTATATATGGTTAGTAAGAATTAATTTAGGGTGATAAAAATAGTTTAGTAGGTGGTGGCATTAAGAGAGGAATATTGAAAATTGGAACCATGAGCAAACTCATTTTACCTCTTCATTTCTCTAAAATTCGTACATGGCCAAAAACACAAAATTTGGAATAAGAGAGAGGAGTGGAATACCTAGAAAAACTTAAGATTAAGATAGGATTTTGCTAACTATTAAAGGAGCCAAGCTAAAGCTAAAGGATTTAAGCATATTAGCAACCCAAAAGCTGAAATTGGTAAGTTGTTACTTGAGTGTTATTAATTTGTCATTAGGGTTCTTGATTACAAATTGGAAAAACTTCATTTGATGCTCTCATTGATTAATTAAAGGTCTGATTATCATGAATTAGTAGAGTATTGAATGATTGCATAAAGATTAAGCTTGATTTAAGTTTAAGTATGTTAAGATAGAAAACTGTCAAAATTCCAGCAACCTTGATGTTCTGTATTTTAGGCATAACATGGGTTATATAAGTCCAAATTAAGCTTAATTGGTGTCTATGGAAATTTTAAAGAGTCCTATATAATTTTGTAGTTTTGTGATTTTGCTATTTTTGCCGTTTTAGTTGCTTAAATTGAGCAAACAGATTGCTGCTCGGGTACAACTAGATGTATGACCCTTGCTCAGTAATTTGAAAATAATTAAATCTATAGAAGTCGGAATTGAGTAATTCTTCTTGAAGATGAAACTAGACGCATAAATGGATATGTCTATTTAATATGAGATTTTTTTATTAAGCCAATTTTGCCCAGCAATAAATATACCTTGGTACTAAATTCTGTCTAGAAAACAGAGATGTTGGAGATTAGTTTTATGCAATTTATTTGATGTTAATTTGAGTTAAATTGGTATTTAACTAGATGGGAAATGTTTATAGGATATTAAAACAGTAATTGAGAGTCTTAGAGGAAGAGTTAGACCTATGAATTAGAGAAGGGATGATCTTGTAATGCATTAGAACTCGCATTTACATGAATATTTGTAATATGCATGAAATGTGAATTGATGAATGTGTTGACAGGTACTCAAAGGCCTGGAAAGGAAGTTGTGGAGAAAGGAGGTTCTTATATGCTAAAGGAATAAGTATATTTTGAGTAAGTAAATAGTTAATATTTGCTATGTTCATATATTTAATCAAATGTTCCGCAAATGGTTGCATTTGCTTAATATTGTTTATGTTTGAATGACTGAGATGGAAATGATTGGTATTGAGTGGAACAATTGTTATTGCTGAAATATGATATAAGTGAAATGATTGAATTGTGATGTTAAGTGCATATGTGCATGTGAATGGTGGATTCCCCTGTGAAATAAAAATATATATATATAAAGCCTTGGGAGGCTAAAGCCTAGAGAGGCTATAAAAGTGTATAATGTGAGATGAGGCGGAGCAGCTTACGTGTGTGATATGTGAGGATGAGGCGGAGTAGCACATTAAAGGGGATCCACAAGCCGTGAGAACTAACCATAATTGTTGAATTGTATTTCTTCTATGATGGTTGTAATGAATTGAGTAGAATGGTATGACTTTATACCTAAACTATGAATATCATGGAAAGTTATGTGATTGGGTGGAAATTGTATTAAGTGTATGTGATATAGATTATGTTGATTATTTATTTCATTTGAGGCTCACCCTCTCCAAAAATTTTCTTTTCAGGTTTGTAAATAGTAGTGCATCCGTTGGTTGTATGCGAAGTCTAGCTTTTAGCGATTCACATCAAGTTGGGCCGGTTTGTGAAGTCTCCTCCCGATGCATTTTTGTATGCAGTTATGTGATATATATGGAAGTATGCCTTATAAGGCATAAGAAGATGTTTGTAATACTTGTTAAATGATGTTTAAGTATAATCATATGTTTATATATTAATAACCTTGTGTCTGGATTCTTAACAACCTACATATTGACCTATCTACATGTAGTATATATTCTACGACACTTGTATGCTTCCTGGCTAATGTCTATTGGTTAGCATGTGATGGGGGTGTTACATTTTAGTGGTATCAGCATATTGACCTATCTACATGTAGTATATATTCTACGACGCTTGTATGTTTTCTGGCTAATGTCTATTGGTTAGCATGTAATGGGGGTGTTACATTTTAGTGGTATCAGAGCAGGGATTAGATTCATTGGGAGTAGATTCATGTTGCACATCATTAAGCATATGATATATGTTCTTTGAACTTGACTGAATATTTGCATTTCATATATATAGATGGAGAGACAAGGAGAACACGCAACTGGCCCAGATAAGTCATTAGAGTCTGTGCATGGTCATGAAAATGCATCTGAACATGATCAACATGATGAGCATGAGTTACATTCTGAAAATGCTGCACAATCGAATGTACAAAATGTTATGGAATAGTTTATGGATTTTCTGATGCAACGGGCAGCTCAACAACAAGCACCGGCGCCTCAGACTCAACAACAAAAGGCTGTGATAGATAAGAATTATGAAAGAGTTAGGAAACAAGGTGCTAATGTTTTTCAAGGTACTACTGATCCTGCTGAGGCTGAGGAATGGTTACGAAATACAGAAAGGGTGTTGAATAGATTTAATTGCACATCCGAACAAAGGCTTCTATATACGGTATCTTTAATAGAAAAAGATGCACTTGATTGGTGGGAAACAGTTTTAAGAAGCAAAGATCGACCAATGACTTTGACTTGGAATGATTTCTTGAGAGAATTTGCTTTGAGAAGTATACTCCGAAATTTATAGAGACAGGAAAGAAGCTTGAATTTCTTGATTTGAAACAGAATGATATGTCGAGTACGAAGTTCAATTTGTGAGATTATGTAAGTATGCACCGGAAGAAATAGCAATCAAGAACTGAAAAGGAAGAAATTTGAGATGGGTTTAAGGCTTGACATTCGTGAGAAAATGGCGTTGAAACCTCATAATTACAATGCCTCAATTGAAGGCCGCTTTGAGAGTCAAGAAACATCATTTGAAAGGAATACTATGGAAGCTAAAAGAAGAAGATCATTGGTGCTTATAGTAATCCTCCAAGACATATTAGTATTTCTTCGTTTAGAGGCTCTAATTCACAGTCGGAGTAGTTATCGTGGACGAGGGTTTGGTGGTCGATCTAGTAGATCCTCCACAGTACCTTATAGTAGAGGTGGATACAATTCATCCAGGACTTGAGGGAGGACAAGTTTCAGCCAGAGGGTTTGCTCCTGTTTGTCCCACGTGCAACAGGAGACATCTTGGAGAATGTTGGGGACCTAGACCGGTAGTATGTTTTACTTGTCGTAGGCCGGGACATTATTCTAGAGATTGTCCTATGAGAAGAAATAATGCTTGGAGAATCTTATATAGTGGGTCGGGAGTAGTGTTGGTGAAAATATTCCGGTTGGTTTAGGTAGAGGCGGGAGGAAGGGGTAGCAGAGGAGGTTTAACTATTTCAGCAATACCATCGGAACAAATTGGTCAACCACAAGCACAAGCTAGAGTATTTGCTACTACTAGAAATGAAGCATTTGTAGCACCTGAAATTGTTACTCGGTATACTTTCTATTCATGATTCCGATGCACATGTTCTTATTGATCCTGGATCCACATGTTCATTCATATCATATGATTTTGCATCGCATGTTCATGCTAATATAGAGGCATTAGGTTATGATATATATGTATCTATGCCTCACGGGGGTATTATCATAGTAAATCACGATAGTGAGATCATGTCCTGTAGTAGTAGATAGTGTCAAACTACATGCGATTTGGTTGTTATTAATCTTAGAGAGTTTGATGTTATTTTGGGGATGGATTGGTTGTCAAGAAATCATGCTATTGTTGATTGTAAAACAAAGGAAGTGGCTATGGAAATACAAGGAGAAATGAAAATAGTAATGGTGGGTGAAAGGAAGACAATTCCTAATTGTTTGATTTCAAAGTAGTACCGTGTCGATTAATTAAAAATGGATGTGAAGCATATCTAATTAGTTTTATAGATACTACTAAGGTCAGTCCAGGGGTATTAGACATTCCAGTGGTCGGAGAATCTCCTAACATATTCTTAGATGATTTGCACCGGTTTGCCACCAAATCGAGAGGTTGATTTTGAGATTGACATCATCCCTGGTACGACACCTATTTCCATTGCACCATATAGAATGGCTCCATTGGAATTGAAAGAATTAAAGAAGCAATTAGAAGAGTTACTTGATAAAGGTTTCATCAGGCCAAGTACTTCACCTTGGGGAGCACCCGATTACATTTGTGAAGAAAAAGGATGGTAGTATGCGATTATGTATTGATTATAGGCAATTGAACAGGGATAATGATGAAGAACAAATATCCATTGCCGAGAATTGATGATTTGCTTGATCAGTTAAAAGGTGCAACTGTATTCTCTAAAATTGATTTAAGATCAGGTTATTGGCAACTCCGGGTTGAAGAGAAATCTATTGCCAAGACAACATTCAGAACAAGGTATGGGCATTATGAATTTATTGTGATGCCATTTGGTTTAACAAATGCTCCTGCTGCTTTTATGTCACTGATGAACAAGACTTTCCAGCCATATTTAGATCACTTTGTTATTATGTTCATTGATGATATTCTGATTTACTCTAGAAGCCCAGAAGAACATGAACAACACTTGAAAATTGTTTTACAGATTTTAAGGGAAAAACAGTTGTACGCAAAATTCAACAAATGCGAGTTTTGGATGGAGGAAATTGCATTCTTAGGGCATATTATTTCTAAACATGGAGTGTAACCAGATTCATCAAAGATTAAAGCAATTATTGAATGGGAACCGCCTAGAAATGTTTCTAAAGTTCGAAGTTTTCTTGGGTTAGCTGGCTATTATAGAAGATTTGTAAAAGATTTTTCAGTTATTGCTAAGCCTCTCACAGCTTTGTTAAAGAAGAATGTGCCATTCCAGTGGACGAAGTTATGTGATCAAAATTTTCAAGAGTTGAAGAAAAGGCTTACTATTACACCGATACTCGTATTGCCATCTGAAAATGGAGGTTATGTTGTATATACTGATGCTTCTAGGCAAGGACTTAGATGTATCTTAATGCAGCATGGGAAGGTTATAGCTTATGCTTCAAGACAATTGCGACCTCATGAGCTGAATTATCCTACACATGATCTTGAATTAGCAGCTATTGTACATGCATTGAAGATATGGCGACATTATTTATACGGGGAGACATTTCAGATATTTACTGATCATAAGAGTTTGAAATATATCCCTACGCAGAAAGAGTTGAATCTGAGACAACGAAGATGGATTGAGCTTCTGAAGGATTATGATTGCACTATTGATTATCATCCTGGAAAAGCAAATGTTGTTGCTGATGCTTTAAGTAGGAAGTCAGTGGAAAATTTTTCAAGTATGATTTGTTACAATGTAGAATATTTAGTTGCACTTAGAGCTATGGATGTGAAGTTTTATGTTTATGACAATGATCTGTTAGCCACATTACAAGTAAAGCCTTTGATTGGAGATAAAATTAAAGATGCACAGTGTGAAGATTCTTATTTGCAAAGGATGAAGGGTAGAGTACAAAAAGGAAAGAATACACAATTTGTGTTGAAAGATGATGGTGTGTTATTGAATAGAAATCGTGTATGTGTACCTGATGTAGGAAATTTGAGAAAGGAAATCATGCATGAAGCGCACTATGCACCTTATGCAATGCATCCTGGAAGTACCAAAATGTACAAAAATTTGAAGCCTTATTATTGGTGGCCGACAATAAAGAAGGATGTGGCAGAATTTGTGAGTAAGTTTTGACATGTCGGCCAAGTGAAAGGAGAGCACCGGGCACCTGCAGGTAAACTTCATTCTTTATCTATACCTGTGTGGAAGTGGGATAAGATTACTATGGATTTTGTTATGGGATTGCCGCGTACATTTAACAAGCATGATGCTATTTGGGTAATTGTTGATCGACTTACTAAATGTGCTCATTTCTTACCTGTGAAGCAAACAGATTCACTTGATAAACTTGCTGAATTGTATATTTCTGAGATTGTTAGATTGCATGGTGTGCCTATATCTATTGTATCAGATAGGGATCCCAGATTTACTTCTCGTTTCTGGGAGAGTTTGCAGAAAGCATATGGTACTAAGCTTCATTTCAAGATGTGCCTTTTCATCCTCAAACAGATGGGCAATCAGAAAGAACTATTCAGACATTAGAAGATATGATGAGGGCTTGCACACTTGAGTTCAAGGGTAACTGGGATGATTACATACCACATATGGAATTTGCGTATAACAACAGTTTTCATTCTAGTATCGGTATGGCTCCTTATGAAGCTTTGTCTGGGAGGAAATGTAGAAGTCCAGTATGCTGGGATGTTGAAGGTTTAAGACAGCTTGAAGGTCCAGAATTGGTACAAGAAACAGTGGATAAAATAGAGATAGTTAAAAAGAATTTGAAAGTAGCACAGGACATACAAAAGAGTTATGCTGATTTGCATCAAAGGGAAATAGAATATATTGTGGGTGATAAAGTTTTCTTACGGGTATCACCATGGAAAGGAATATTAAGGTTTGGTAAACAAGGGAAATTGAGTCCGAGGTATGTAGGACCTTATGAAATTATTGAAAGAGTTGGACCATTGGCTTATAGGTTAGCATTACCTACAGAGTTGTCTTCTATTCATGATATTTTTCACGTTTCTATGTTAAGGCGATATAGATCAGATCCTAGTCATATCATTCCAGAGCCAGAGATAGAAATCACAGAAAAGTTGACATATGTGGAAGAGCCGATAGAAATTCTTGATCGAAGGGTTAAGAAATTGAGAAAGAAAGACATTCCTATGGTCAAAATTAAGTGGAGTCATCATTCACCAAGAGAAGCAACTTGGGAAGTGGAAGAGCATATGAGACAGAAGTATCCGCATCTATTCCATTGCAATGTTGGTGAGTTGTTAAAATTTCGGGGACGAAATTTCTTAAGGAAGGGAGAGTTGTAACGCCTGCATTTTCTCATCATCCATGTTATGTGCATTTACATTTAATCATTGGGCATATGATGGTATATCAATGATATTTTTATTTTATGAGAACAGATATATATTAATTATAAGTAGAGAATAAGAAGCATGATATTAGATTATTAATTTAGATACGTTGATTAAGTACTTGGGTTATGTGTATTAAGCCTTAAGACTTAATTGAACCAATAGTTGAAGGTTGGGTAAATAGATTGGACTTAAAAGATACAATTAAAAGTTAGTACCTATATATGGTTAGTAAGAATTAATTTAGGGTGATAAAAATAGTTTAGTAGGTGGTGGCATTAAGAGAGGAATATTGGAAATTGGAACCATGAGCAAGCTCATTTTACCTCTTCATTTCTCTAAAATTCGTACATGGCCAAAAACACAAAATTTGGAATAAGAGAGAGGAGTGGAATACCTAGAAAAACTTAAGATTAAGATAGGATTTTGCTAACTATTAAAGGAGCCAAGCTAAAGCTAAAGGATTTAAGCATATTAGCAACCCAAAAGCTGAAATTGGTAAGTTGTTACTTGAGTGTTATTAATTTGTCATTAGGGTTCTTGATTACAAATTGGAAAAACTTCATTTGATGCTCTCATTGATTAATTAAAGGTCTGATTATCATGAATTAGTAGAGTATTGAATGATTGCATAAAGATTAAGCTTGATTTAAGTTTAAGTATATTAAGATAGAAAACTGTCAAAATTCCAGCAACCTTGATGTTCTGTATTTTAGGCATAACATGGGTTATATAAGTCCAAATTAAGCTTAATTGGTGTCTATGGAAATTTTAAAGAGTCCTCTATAATTCTATAGTTTTGTGATTTTGCTATTTTTGCCGTTTTGGTTGCTTAAATTGAGCAAACAGATTACTGCTCGGGTACAACTAGCTGTATGACCCTTGCTCAGTAATTTGAAAATAATTAAATCTATAGAAGTCGGAATTGAGTAATTCTTCTTGAAGATGAAACTAGATACATAAATGGATATGTCTATTTAATATGAGATTTTTGTATTAAGCCAATTTTGCCCAGCAATAAATATACCTTGGTACTAAATTCTGTCTAGAAAACAGAGATGTTGGAGATTAGTTTTATGCAATTTATTTGATGTTAATTTGAGTTAAATTGGTATTTAACTAGATGAGAAATATTTATAGGATATTAAAACAGTAATTGAGAGTCTTAGAGGAAGAGTTAGACCTATGAATTGGAGAAGGGATGATCTTGTAATGCATTAGAACTCGCATTTACATGAATATTTGTAATATGCATGAAATGTGAATTGATGAATGTATTGACAGGTACTCAAAGGCCTGGAAAGGAAGTTGTAGAGAAAGGAGGTTCTTATATGCTAAAGGAATAAGTATATTTTGAGTAAATAAATAGTTAATATTTGCTATGTTCATATATTTAATCAAATGTTCCGCA
Source organism: Ricinus communis (assembly GCF_019578655.1). Classification (NCBI taxonomy): domain Eukaryota; kingdom Viridiplantae; phylum Streptophyta; class Magnoliopsida; order Malpighiales; family Euphorbiaceae; genus Ricinus; species Ricinus communis. The sequence goes on along the minus strand of NC_063257.1, from coordinate 31,655,513 downwards.
AATGGTTGCGTTTGCTTAATATTGTTTATGTTTGAATGACTGAGATGGAAATGATTGGTGTTGAGTGGAACAATTGTTATTGCTGAAATATGATATAAGTGAAATGATTGAATTGTGATGTTAAGTGCATATGTGCATGTGAATGGTGGATTCCCCTGTGAAAAAAAATATATATATATATAAAGCCTTGGGAGGCTAAAGCCTAGAGAGGCTATAAAAGTGTATAATGTGAGATGAGGCGGAGCAGCTTACGTGTGTGATATGTGAGGATGAGGCGGAGCAGCAAATTAAAAGGGATCCACAAGCCGTGAGAAATAACTATAATTGTTGAATTGTATTTCTTCTATGATGGTTGTAATGAATTGAGTAGAATGGTATGACTTTATACCTAAACTATGAATATCATGGAAAGTTATGTGATTGGGTGGAATTGTATTAAGTGTATGTGATATAGATTATGTTGATTATTTATTTACTGAGCTGGAGGCTCACCCCTCTCCAAAAATTTTCTTTTCAGGTTTGTAAATAGTAGTGCATCCGTTGGTTGTATGCGAAGTCTAGCTTTTAGCAGTTCTGTCAAGTTGGGCCAGTTTTGTGAAGTCTCCTCCTGATGCATTTTTGTATGCAGTTATGTGATATATATGGAAGTATGCCTTATAAGGCATAAGAAGATGTTTGTAATACTTATTAAATGATGTTTAAGTATAATCATATGTTTATATGTTAATAACCTTGTGTCTGGATTCTTAACAACCTACATATTGACCTATCTACATGTAGTATATATTCTACGACGCTTGTATGCTTCCTGGCTAATGTCTATTGGTTAGCATGTGATGGGGGTGTTATATTTTCGTGGTATCAGCATATTGACCTATCTACATGTAGTATATATTCTACGACGCTTGTATGTTTTCTGGCTAATGTCTATTGGTTAGCATGTAATGGGGGTGTTACAGTCTCTGTGTTTCATTAGAAAGAAAACTCTCTTTTATTCGATATAGCTTCCAACACGTCCATGTCATGTCCTTCACTTTATGGCACAGCTTGGCACATGCCCATGTGTGATCTCATGTTGAGTTTTACAATTTTTTCGATTTAGGTAGAAGCAGTCACGGTTTCAAGCATGCTCGTGTGATACCCACGCATCATACTATTCAGAATCCAAAGGTAGGCACAACTTCTAACATGGCCGTGTGTCAAGCCAAGCTTCCTAATTCTTATTCTAGCATGCAAAATGTGCACAAGCACGCCCATTTGTAGTGATGACATAGCTTTCCTTGATCATTTAGGATTTCTTTTTAATCTTTCCTATAAAATGGGAAAAACTTATTAAAAATCAAATACAAACTCCTAAATAAACCAAAAGTAAATAGAATACTAAAATAAAGGTACAACTTGAATAAACTACTAATTAAACCTAAATTCTTCCTAATTAATACTAACTATTTATTCAAAATTCATTAAAATTCAGCTTAAAGATATGTGTAAGATTACATACAATATACGTCGACTTATCAATTGAAATAACAATACGCAAATCAAAGAAATAATACTACTCAAGGAAAAGATCTAATTGTATAAAACTTGAATCAACTCATGTAAAATAAGTTAGGGTTCCAATACCCAAATAGCAAGATATTAGTTCATACACATGAAAAGTAAGAAAAAAGAAATAGGGAAAGAAGATTTCAAACTATTTATAGAAGAAAAGTAAGGGAAATCCTCAATCTTAAATCTTTAATTCTTGAAGACAAAGATGGAATTTGATGTTTCTTCCTTGAATAACCTTGAACAATATCCTAAAAATTGAAAGAATTTGGATTACTAAAGCTTTCTCTCTAAAAATAATATAAAAGTTGGGATTCCTAAAAATAAAACAAAAAACCCTTAAATATAAAAATAAAACATTTGACACAGGGACCACACGGGCACCCATACGGTGGTGTAGCGTCCATTGACCTTCGTTGATGTTGAATGAATATCAAGTCACATGGCCAAGCCACACGGGGGTGTAAGCTCCCTTTGTGGAGTCTTCTAGCTTTAGTCCTTTTTCGGGAATTTACACGGGAAGGCACACGACGGCGTAAGCTTCCCATGTGGAGGCATCTTCCATTCGGCCACTTTAGCAACTTACACGGGCAAAGCCACACGGGGGTGTACTCCTTGTGCCAGACATGTAAGTTTCTACCTCTTTATTAAATCCACTCTAAATAGTGAAACGGGGGTGTACCTTCCCGTGTCATGAACATGTGGAGACTAACTTTTAATAGATATGCCTTTTCTTTGCTTAATTCTCATGCTTTTCAATTCTGATTTACTCCTTAACATGTATTATCCTTAAAATGCCTAAAAGAATTAAGAACCAAGCCTGAATAAACAAAATCAAATTGAATTGAATGTAAAATCAATATAAAATAAAGCTTAATAGTAAGTGCTTTTAGCACTTATTAATTGCCATTACGTGGTTGAAGAGTGCTCATAAAGGTGATGTGTATTGATAATCCATCTATAATGACACTTATTATAATTTATGTCCTAATCATCTTCATCTTATCTTTCCTAATCAGCTTTAGTTTTAACCTAATGCAAACTAACTATCTCTAAATGTACCACTAATTAAAATTAACTCACTTTACTCTTTCTGTTGAAATTACTAACTTATATCCACCTTCTCATTTTTCTTTTTCTTTTCAAAATTACCAAATTAAAATGCTTTACTAACCCTAACTCCAACAACTGCATTTTGTTCTTCATGAAAGCTATTGACAAAGGTATCAAGCTTATTTACACCTTCATGGATTCTCCTCTTTATCTTTGAAATTTCATCAAATAACTTATTGATAACCCCATTTGCATGAGTTGAAAACACATTATCATCATTTAAAGAATTGACAATCTCTCTAAGAAATTTAAAAAGAAAACTCAAACAAATACAAATTAAATGTAACGTAATGTACCAAAAACATAATTCAATGGGGTTTCATTTACCTTTCAATCTTTACATAAAGACCTTCTTTATGGGTTTTCCTTTGTCACTAATACCTATATAACTGCCTTCTATTCACAATCATAGAACCTCTATGGCCCTTTGTAATCATACTCGGGTTTACCTATAAACCAATGATGATCTGCATGATTATGATTCCTTTTCCATGAAGAGTGATTTCCTTGTAAACGGTCTGATTGATTTTATGAAGAACAAAAATGAGAGCTTGATGACATTATTCTTAGTCTAAGTATTGTTGAATGCAAGGGAATTGATAAGGATTAGGGAATTAGATAACATTTTATATTGTATAAAATTAAGGAATTATTTCTCTTGTAAAAAACTAAGGATTTTGCAAAGTAAAGGAATTAGGGATTTTGATTCATTACCATTAACGTTAGATATGAGTTAATGTTAAGAAGTTAACTTTAGCTAGTGGTAGGTTTAGAAATGGTTAGATTTAGGTTAGGTTAAAACTAAAGCTAACTAGGAAAAAGGAGGATGATCAGGGTAGAGATTATAACACATGTCATTCAAAAAATGGATCACCAGTACACATTACCTTTCCATTTACTCTCCCACCATGTAATGATGGTTGTGAGCATTATGTAACCAAAATTAAAGTTAAATGACTTTCATGAAATAAATTAAAATTAAGTGATCAAATTAAAACTAAGTGTATAGTTAGGTACTAATACAATTATCCCGTTACCAATTCAGCCAGAGGGCACTTCCTTCTGAATTTTCTGTGAAATACAATTGATACAAGCTACTAACATATTGGTGCATATAGTCCATTTTAGAACAATATAATAAAGAATAACTAGAGTAGCATAGTCAACTAATACACCTTCGCAGATAACCATATAGGTCGTGATACTTCAACAAGCTAAAATTAGAGGCATTGACTACTCAAATATCTCCACTGCATTCATTTACAATGATAATGAATAAACCTTATGCAACAATATTGATTGTCAATAAAACCCCTTTTTTTAGAGTCATTTACTCCACATGTTTGAGAAAGAAGAAGATAAATGATATGGCTATAGTTCTTTGAAATAAAGATATACATATTTAGATTCTTAAGGTACCTTTTGTCTTTTCGATTATCCTTTGAAGGCTCTTATTTAACTATAGGAGAGACTGCCCTTAATGAAATAGGCATACTAGATGGCATAGGAACAAGATTGATGTTGGGACGACCAGCTGAAGTAGCATGAGCAGGCAAAGGTTGTTCACTGGAATTGATATATCATTGAACAAAAATAAAGAACAACTAGAAAAAGGTTGTTTTAGGGAATTAGTAGATAATCGACAAGCAGAAAGAGGTTGTTCAAAGCCATTTGTAGCCTGAGATAGTGGATTGGCGAAATCAAAGAAGCTAGCGATGGTTATTTTATAGGGCTACGAGATAATGATGCTCTAGTTATAGCAAGGTTGGCAAAATCTAGATTATTACCGTTATAGTGTGCCACATCAGCATATGTTAAGTGGGAGAATAATACCCAATAAAAGAAGGGGCTTATATAACCGTGTAAACTTGTGTTAATAGTTAAAAGGGGATAACTATACTAATAGTCACTTAATTACTAAGGTTTATTTTTTGTCACATAATTTCTTTTGTTTCATTACAGTCATTTAACTTTAAGTTGGATATCAGATTAGTCACTTGTCTAAAATCTAGTGATTTATTCATCAAAAAAAAAAATCCTTAAGTCTTCTAAATCTACAACAAACAATTTCTAATGCTATAAAACGAAATCCCTAATTATGAAGCCTTGAAGTGAGCATTGAATCACAATTCTCAAAAGTCAATTTTAATATACTGACACCATAGATATACTATAAGTTATTTATAAAAAATACATTCATATATTATAAGTTCTTTATATCTATCTACATACTCGTTATTTTAGAATTAGCATTCAAATTTAATTAATTTGGTAGTCAAGCACTCATTTTATATTGAAGTTCTGGCACAAATAGGAACTAATTGCACATCTTCATGTAGACATGTGGACATGTAAGAAAGAGAAAGTAAATGATAGCTTAAATACAAACAAGTGCAAAAATATTACTAATTTGGTGGTTAAGCAATCTTTCTTTTTTTTCACTCTCTTTCTTATTTAGTATTATTATTATTATTATATTTTTTACTTTAAAAATAATATCTTGGTAAAAATAAATAAAATAAGTAATTAACATGGATTGATTAAGTTGGAGTAGGAGAATGTTATTAAAAAAATATTTAAATAAAGAATAGAAAAGAAGAAAAAAAGGAAAATAAAAAGAGCCAAGATTTATTATAAAGACTAGAGGATTTCTTATCAAAGTTGGGTTTGGTTATGAGATAGGTTAGTAGTTTGGTTGGCTAGGATAGTGATTTGTCAACGTTTTACAACATGTGTTAGTCTAACATTTAATGCTTTAGACATGTCATTATTTCAACGAATTAAACTATCAGATTTTAGATAAATGACTAATATGCTATCCAACTTAAAGTTAAGTGACTATAACGAAATAAAAAAAAAAATTATTACCAAATCAAAATTTAGGATAATGTTAAGTGACCATTAATATAATTATTCCCAATTAAAATCACTAAAATTTACGTTAGAAGCATATTTATACTAAGTATGAAGTTAGAGGCTAATTGTACCTTTTTCCTTTTAAATATGCATTTTGAGATGTATTCAGATAATTCTTATTTTTATACAAAGAAAAATATATTTAAATTCTTTAAAAAAAAATGAAATGAATCCAATATAAATAATTAGCACATGACAATTTATATTAATAAAACGATTCTCCCTGGATACTCTTAATAGTTCAGGGTATAAGTTTGCTAGCAGTGATGGGTAGATTAAGTCCTAGAGGATGCTATTACTGTAATGAAGGCTAAACGTTAACACGACATTTGTACCATGATGGGAAATACATTGATATCTATGGCTGTAAATGAACCGAGCCAAGTCGAACTCGAGCTCGATTTAGTTTCAAAATTATTAAACTCGCGAGTAGCTTGAGTTTCGTTCATAAATAGCTCGATTACTATATTAAATGATTATTATAATAAATAATCTAAGTTCAAGTTCAATTTGTTAAATATTTACAAAATGAAAAAAATTTAAGCTCATTAAACTTTTTTTAATATTAATTATTATTATAATTATAAAATAAACATTATAGTTATTATTATTATTATTATTATTATTATTATTATTATTATATCATGTAAGTAATCTATATATATAATATATTTATAATATATTATGTTATATTATATTATAGAGGTAATGTAATACCTAGAATTTTCCTTTAATAAAGATAATATTAATAATAATTAATCAATGAGTTTTTATTTAAATTAATTTTACTTTATTTTTATTTAGTTTAAATTGGAATGATTTAAATGGCTATATCCAATTAGTTTGACTTTTAAGGAGTTAATTAGGTAAATTATTTGAGAAATAAATTATATTTTTGGTTATTCAAAATTTTCTCCTAAATGAATATATATAAATTAATATATTTGAGAGTTATGAAAGAATTTGTAAAGGATATTTTATAATGGAAAAGGGCATTTTAATCAGCTAATGGTATTAAATTTTTAATTGAAAAATATTTAACAAATTGATTAATTAAATTAATTGTGTGTTAGGATTAATTGAAAAATTAATTTGGAATAAGGATTAAAGGTATAATTTTATTAATATGGGGTTTTAATGAAAATTTGCATGTTTGGTATTTTTGTAATTAAATATGTCGAGAAGGGCTTTTTAGTAATTTTACTTTTCAAAGTAAAGGTAAATATGTAATTGTATATTTTCTATAATTCTAATTTGGCCCAAATTAAATGGTTGGGGGCTTAATTGAAAAGCTAAAGAAAAGTTTAGGGGTTAATTGGAATTTCTACAGGACAAAATTATTGTAATTAAAAAAAATTGAGGGACCAAATGGTAAGGAAGAAAAATGCAGGGACCAAAAGCCGATATGGAGAGGAAAAGAAAGAAAAGAAAAAAGGAAGGAAAGGAAGAAGAAGAAGGGAAAAGGGAGAAGGGGGCGTCGGCGTCCATGACGGACGCTGGAGGCCTTAGGTTGTGTTTTGTAATGTGTGGCGGAGTCGGGAAAATAGTAAAGTCTTGGGAACCCGACTCCCGTTAAAATGAGTTGTTAAATAATTGAAGTGTTTTTTGGCAGGTCATGGACCCGTTTTACGGGGGGTAAATGTCCGTATTGTAGGGGAGGTTCTGCCGAATTTTCAGTAGAATTTACCCGAGTCGAGACTTTTAGACAGTCAGTCCTAGGAATCTAGATCTAGGGTTAATTGTCAACTGTTTCAACGTTATTGATTAATTGTTTTCTGTGATTAGATAATCCGTCAGTTTGGCTCGCTCCAACCGAGGCATTGGAGCAGAGCTAAGAGGTCGTCAAAGCTGTGAGTTAAAGTCATATATATGTTATGCATCTCCAGCTCGACTTTTTGGATACTTTCCTCAACATAGGAAAATTCATCCACAAGACCCATCGATAAAACCCTTGAGCAAAAACTGGTGAACTTGAGAACTCGCGGTCCTGACTTACTGCTCCGCGGAATTCAAATCTTCACTTACTTCGATACACTGAGGGTCCAATACGAGCAAAGGATCTAAAATACATTTCCTCAACACAGACCTACGAAATACTGGATTGACCTGCGAGAAAGTATGGCGGCAAATCCAACTTGCATGCCACCTCGCCAATCGTGCCGATAATTCTAAAGGTTCCACACAATAAGGTCTAACTTGCCTTCCTTACAAACCACATCACTTCTTGCACAAGAGACGCCTTAGGATTACATACTCTCTAAAACTAATCTCCACGTGCTCCCACTTCGGGTTCGCACAACTCCTCTGCTTCTTGAAAGCTGTCTTCAGCCGCCTGAGAGAAAAGAACCTTCTCTAAAGGATCTGGACCAACTCGGGTCCCGCCAAAAATCCATTCGCCAAATCCTTCCTAACAACGTGCCCCTTGCACATACAAAATACCCTTAACATCCACACTATCTCATCCATATGATTGCCATAACCGATACAAAACCATGCCATCCTAACACAAAACTCCTCTTCTACTGAAATCCGAAAGTCTCCTCTATAATCCAACATGAGGTCTACTGCACCACAGATTTATTCTCACAGCAACTCAGCTTGTCATCCAGAGAATCCCAAGCTAACACAATTTACTTTGAAAGATTTACTTATTTATTCGCTTTATAATCATCACTGATAAAAATTATTATTATCTTGAAAAATACTTTTACAAAATCATAAAATCTCTAGCCATTTTCTTTATATAAAATTTTACAATATCGCGCCCCAAGGTGATGATGCTCCCTATCACCAAGGTTTGCAATGCACAATGTATGATGCATGCCCTAAAATGAGTATGAAATTGTGCATGCCTAATAATGAAATGCCATAATGATTTCTTACGGGACTGGATGCAATATTGAATTTTAAAACACTTTATTCTACTTAGAAAAAATAAATAGTGTTTGCTTAAGCTTCTCTGGATTTCGAGCATCCGAAAAATATTCTTACCACCTTTCTTAAGCTTCTTACAATCACCAAACTCAACCATATATGCTCTGACCTCTGCTCGACTTTCCACGCACTAACTTCGGTGCTCCTTATTAAGGCGATGCCTGATGCGATGACGAGACAGTTCATGACATGACTGCAACTACGCTCTGCACTAATTCTGACTATGGTGCCCACAATCAAAATAAAAATAGAAGCATCCAAGGCCGGTCTGCACTAATCATTTGAAAGAAACGGCACGAGCCTATCGCGCTTCTGATCTTGCCATCGCTACAACCTCGTTCTCAACACAGCATCAAAGACAAGCTCACAAGAATAGAATGATAGACTCTCTAACAGTGAAGGCTAAGACACTGGAGTCAATGAAAACAAACAAGACAGACTTGATCCTAGCTCCACAGTACCAAGAATCTTAATCTAGGTCGAAGGAAATCTAAACCTAAGCTCTGATACCAACTTTGTCATGACCCGATCTGTGGACCCGTGACCGGCACTAGGGAATGGGTAGGCATAAGGCTAACGAATCCCGTAGTAAGCTTAACACTCATTAACTTAATTAGAATCTCATATGATATTAGTGATGTCAAAATATATCTTAACCATTAAATTCTACATATTTAATTAGGTCTGCCCGAAGAATTAGGCAAGACCCGAAACTACAATAATTTACAACTGACAAGTCTATTATTTCTACTACGGAGAATCTAAGATCTTACAAGTTAACATACCATACCAAATTCATCATCCGATGATGAAGGAGTCGGGTTGCAAGATAAAAGCCGCTGAAGACTAACAATCACAGATCTGTAAAACAGTAAAATTGAGACTGTCAGTCTCGAGAGTGAGTTAAAATCATATATCCAAGGAAAAACAGTTACAAACACTTCAATAACACAATTATTTAATTTGAAATAAATACTAAGTCATGCAAAAATAGACATATGCCATGTCATGCTTAAATAAAATAATTTTTACACACTACGGGACGGAGTACCTCAGCAGAACCCTAATCCCAATACTAAACATCTCGACTCCCTCTCATTCTAATAGAACTAGCGCCCAGAGAGCAAGGCTAGACAAGGGTCCTTAAATCCAGTTTAGACACTTAATTATCACTAACACTCTTAGCCTTTCGGCTCTCTTACTCCAATAAGACTGGCGCCCAGAGAGCGAAGCTCGACCAGGGTCCTTAACTCCAGTCTGGTCACTTAGGTTTCCAAATAAGCCGGCGCCCAGAGAGCAATGCTCGACTAAGGCAGTCCTACATTTATCCCTTTTTAAAATTACCATTTTACCCCTTTTCTATCACTCTTGGGTTTACACCGGTGCACTCCTCAAAATAGTATGCTCTATTGCCGTCCCATCCCGAGTTATTAGACAATAATAAATTCAGTGATGAAGAACATGATATATATGAATAGTAATCAAAGAGCATGATATATGAATAGTAATTAAATGAATAACTTAAACTTGCAATGAATTCATCACAATAGCTATTTAAAATTTGTGCATGACACATGGTTCCTATTCTCATTAGTTTCAGTCTTAGTGTGAGCCCTTTTTTCTTTTAAAATTCGAGGACGAATTTTCGTTAAGGGGGGGGGGAATATAATACCCGGAATTTTTCTTTAATAAAGGTAATATTAATAATAATTAATCAAAAAGTTTTTATTTAAATTAATTTTACTTTATTTTTATTTGGTTTAAATTGGAATGATTTAAATGGCTATATCCAATTAGTTTGATTTTTAAGGAGTTAATTAAATAAATTATTTGAGAAATAAATTATATTTTTAGTTATTCAAATTTTTTCCCTAAATGAATATATATAAATTAAATTATATATTTGAGAGTTTTGAAAGAATTTTAAAGGATATTTTATAAGGGAAAATGATATTTTAATTAGCTAATGATATTAAATTTTTAATTGGAAAATATTTAACAAATTGATTAATTAAATTAATTGTGTGTTAGGATTAATTAAAAAAATTAATTGGGAATAAGGATTAAAGGTATAATTTTATTAATATGGGGTTTTAATGAAAATTTGCATGTTTGGTATTTTTATAATTAAATATGTCGACAATGGCTTTTTGGTAATTTTACTTTTAAAAGTAAGGGTAAATATGTAATTGTATATTTTCAATAATTCTAATTTGGCCCAAATTAAATGGTTAGGAGCTTAATTGAAAAGCTAAAGAAAAGTTTAGAGGTTAATTGGAATTTCTGGAGGATGAAATTGTTGTAATTAAAAATAAGTTGAGGGACCAAATGGTAGGAAAGAAAAATGCAGGGACCAAAAGCCGATATGGAGAGGAAAAGAAAGAAAAGAAAGAAGGAAGGAAAGGAAGAAGAAGAAGGGAAAAGGGAGAAGGGGGCGTCGGCGTCCATGGTGGACGGCCGAAGGTGGCGTCGACATCGGGAGGTGCGCCCGTCAACAGCGAGCACGATGGGGGCGATGGTAGCGGCGCTAGCGTCGACAGGCGGTGGAAATGGCTTATTTCGGCAGAATTTTTATTACCGTTGATCAAGGGGTTTCCGGCGACCATTAGCAACGTTATTAGGCTCAAAATGATCAGCAGCTCCGAGGCTTTCTTTTCCAACCATCGCTACCCTTTGAAGCTGTCGGAATTGCAAGATCTAGCAAGGTGAAAAGTTAGGAGCAGCCGGTGTTTTTCAGCAAGCTCCGGCGAGCTTTGGCTGATCGGAGGATATATCCGGACTCTCCTTAGCTCAAGCTTCACAATGGCACCGGTTTCGTGGCAATCAAACTCCATTTGAAAATCGTCTGCCAAGATCGTCCGTAAATCTCTCCAGATGATCGGAGGTCAGATCGGAAGATCAGAAGTAGGGATCGTCATCAGCGCATCGTTTCGAGTCCATTGGTGCGTTCGGATCGTCGATCGGACTCCGGCGGCTGGAGGCGAGTCGACCGAGCGATCAAGCGTCTCGGTAATTTTCTCTGGCCCATTGATTTTAGGATTCTTTGGTAAATTATATGCTTATTGAATTACGTTGAGTATTAGAAATATTGTGTCAAAATAATTATTTGTTGGACTGCCTGCCTTAGGTTGTGTTTTGTGATGTGTGGCGGAGTCGAGAAAATAGTAAAGTCTTGGGGACCCAACTCTCGTTAAAATGAGTTGTTAAATAATTAAAGTGTGTTATGGCAGGTCCTGGACCCGTTTTACGGGGGTTAAATGTCCGTATTATAGGGGAGGTTCTGCCGAATTTTCGGTATAATTTACCCGAGTCGAGATTTTTAGACAATCAGTCCTAGGAATCTAGACCTAGGGTTAATTTTCAAATGTTTCAGCGTTATTGATTAATTATTTTCCGCAATTAGATAATCCGTCAGTTCGGTTCTCTCCAACCGAGGCATCGGAGCAGAGCTAGGAGGTCGTCAAAGCTGTGAGTTAAAGTCATATATCTGTTATGCACGTGTCATGCACAAATTTTAAATAGCTATTATGATTAATTGATTGCAAGTTTAAGTTATTCATTTAATTACTATTCGTATATCATAATGCTCTTTGATTACTATTCATATATATCATGTTCTTCATCACTGAATTTATTATTGTCTATGGGACGGCAATAGATCATACTATTTTGAGGAGTGCACCGGTATGAGTCCAAGAGTGATAGAAAAAGGCTAAAATGGTAATTTTGAAAAGGGGTAAATGTGGGACTGCCCTGGTCGAGCATTGCTCTCTAGGCTTAGTAGAGTGCGTTGTCGGAGTAAAGGTCCCTCGTCGAGCATTGCTCTCTGGGCGCTAGCTTATTTGGAAACCTAAGGGACCAGACTGGAATTAAGGACCTTGGTCGAGCTTCGCTCTCTGGGCGCCAGTCTTATTGGAGTAAGAGAGCCGAAAGGCTAAGAGTGTTAGTGATAATTAAGTGTCTGAACTAGATTTAAGGACCCTGGTTGAGCCTTGCTCTCTGGGCGCCAGTTCTGTTAGAATGAGAGGGAGTCGAGATATTTAGTGTTGGGATTAGGGTTCTGCTGAGGTACTCTGTCCCGTAGTATGTGAAAATTATTTTATTTAAGCATGACATGGCACGTCTATTTTTGCATGAATTAGTATTTATTTCAAATTAAATAAATGTGTTATTGAAGTGTTTGTAATTATTTTTCCTTGGATATATGATTTTAACTCACTCTCGAGACTGACAGTCTCAATTTTACTATTTTACAGATCTGTGATTGTTAGTCTTCTGTGGCTTTTATCTTGCAACCCGACTCTTACATCATCGAGTGATAAATTTGGTGTGGTATGTTAACTTGTAAGATCTTAGATTCTCCGCAGTAGAAATAATAGACTTGTCAGTTGTAAATTATTGTAGTTTCAGGCCTTGTCTAATTCTTTGGGCAGACCTAATTAAATATGTAAAATTTAATGGTTAAGATATATTATGACATCAGTAATATCATATAAGATTCTAATTAAGTTAATGAGTGTCAGGCTTACTACAAGATTCGGTGGCCTTACGCCTACCCATTCTCTAGTGCTGGTCACGGGCCCACAGATCTGGTCGTCACAGGTAAAAGCAAAAAATATTTTGTGATTTTATTCATTTACAAAAATGGTTATGTAATTTTATTTTATGATAAAAAAAACTACTTTATGATATACTCCGTTAATAATTTACTGTAAAATATGCTAACGCTATTTATTGGATCTAATGTAGTTTTATATTTTTTTAATTTGGTATCCTATGATTTTTCTTTAGCCTATAATTATTTTATCCAATTAATTAATTAGTTAATTATTAAATCAAATGGTTACAGGATTTAGCACGTTAAAGAAAAGGTAGAAGAAGTTATGCAGTAATTATGTCCAAGTTATTACCACTTTTGTACTTCAACTCTCCAAGTAAATGAGATGATGGGGCTCTACATGCACAAAATATGGAAGCATATTTTCAAGTAAAGTGGAACTTGGGAATCCCTATAAAAAATAGACATCAAGTAAAGAAAGAAGGCCAAAATCAACAATCAAACACAATAACTACACTGCAATATTTAAATACTCAAGCACAAATTCTCTGTAAATATTTTAGCTTCCAGCAAACTCTTTGTTTCATTTATTTCTTTATATTTATCTTAAAACACTCGGTTGTTTATGCAAATTTCTATTTCCAACCATTTTAATACAAGCTGTTTATATAATTATTTAATCCTATTAAACTTTAATTCTTGTGGTGTTTCTTGATATCTAAGTAAACTGTCAAGGGAGCTTAGAAATTTACTAAGTCTGATTAAAAAGTCAATTTAAGGCGCATTTAATTACAATGGTTCATGTATCTACACACGTGGCATGCTTAGAAAATTTTCACCAAATATATTTTTGGCACGCTTAGTGGGACTCATCCTAAAGAATGTCATTGATATCCAGAAATATTTTTTCTTTTGAAAATTATATTTCCAGGTTTCAAGACTTAGAATTTTCACCTATAACAACAGGGTATAATCTGAATGTTCCTTATGAATGGGGTTTTACCCCATACTAAGATCCATATTATGATACATATGAAGAATGAAATTTTACTTCTCAGGAAGAGAATCATTTTCATAAGACTCTCTACACCCTAACACGACCTGTTGTGGAAGAGTAGAATGAATTTTTATCTTCAGTGAATATTTCTAATACTAACACTCCTTCTTTGACTAATAATTTCAGGTTTCAAGCAGAATTGGCCTGCAAACATATGGAGGAGATTATGAAAAGCCAAAAGGAAGCAATTGAAAAACTATGGCAATAATTTAGTTCAACAATGATTAATATTGTAGAGAAAGTTACTTCAAGTTTGGCTTTGAAAAATCTTAGACCAAAGGGCCAAGATGTTTTATCAAATCCTTTAAGGCACAACGATATGGAAGAGCTTGAGGGGCATTCATTCATAAGTTATCTAGAGGGAAACAACCATCAAATACCTCAACCAACTCAAATACATACAGCAGAAAGTTTATCTTCCACTATAAAAGAAGAAAGAAAACAACAATCGTATAAAAGGCACAACATGGTCACTTCGATGATAGGCCTATGTTGCTACATCAAGTTTTTACTATTAAGAAACTTGGAGGGCATTCCTCAAGATTCCCATCAGATATTCTTAAGAGTGCTCGTTAAAAAAAAAGGCAAGCAATATTAATAAGAAAAAGTTAAGGAGATATCAACCAAGAAATCTATTAAGACACTGCCGTCTCAATGACAGGCCACTTCTAATTGTCACCCTTGATAAAAAAAAGGAAAGCAAAGGATAGATCTTTAGATGGAAAATAATTATGCAAATTGTGGATCTCTAAGAAATACTTGGTTAAAGAAGATAAATCTTTAGAGATTCACAATGAGAAATTTTTCCATAAGATATGGGTTCCTAAGCAGTTTTGGTAAAAGACAACAAATAATAGAGAAATAATGCTCATGTCTGTAAGAATCCAATTCTTCAATTACCTATGGAATTGCATAAGCAACATCCAAAGCATCATGGAGAAGCTAGTCAAAAGTGGCACCAAGCACTCATAAGAACACAAGATGAAAGACTTCAGATGCAATATGGTAATCCAAAAAGGGTAGTATTTGACAAACCAGAAGAAGATCTCACCTCCAAAGAGGAGCATATATCAACAGGTATCTATGAGGTAACTAAAATTTATGGATATGTTGAAATTTTAATTGGTATTAAATTATTTCTACTTATTTTTCTTAATTTTATTGTCAATTGTTGTGTCTTATTGGAAAGTTTATACCTTTATGCAAACAATTGTATATTACTTAGCTTGTTTGATTTTTATTTTTGTGTGGAAAGAAAAATTCTTATTGACTAGTGAGATTACAAAAGAGCTACACAAAAGATACAACATATCTGGAAAAAAAAAAGTAGAAAGTAAACAGTAAGGCATAAGGCCGATCTACGGTAAAGAAGAAGATCTTAGAATAATATTTTCTCCTACTCTTAAGATCTATATAAGGCCAAAATAAATGGGCAATTTTTCTTATACTTTTTTTGTTATTCTACTATCAAGTTCTAAAATCACCACTCATAAATTAAATAAAAGTAGGCCTGCCACTTTTATTTTTTGGTATCTTATTTATGATGTGTGATGACTGAATAAGAAATTGATAAAGATGATACGAGATGAGATAAAATATATGGCAAAAGATACGTGTAAAAAAAGGCACTCGGTGAAAACATGTCTTATAGTAAAGATAATATAAGGAAGCAATAGGTACAGATCAAAGTAAGTGAAAAAGAAGCAAAACTACCTCTATAAATTAAAAGTAGCTCTATCTTCATAACCAAGAGAGCGTTGGTGGTCTCAGAAGAATCATAATGGTGAACTAGGTGTTGATTCATGACTACAAAACTCAACAGATGCACACATTTAATTATATGAATTCTTAGAAATTGTAAAGATGAAAGCCTGATTGTATAGGTATGTGGGAACTAAGCATGTTATGATTTAAATATTTTATTTGTATTAGAAATATATGGTTCCTCAAGGGATAAATATGTGGAAGACCAATAAAATATTTAAAGTGGAGCCCTAAGTAGTTTTCTAAGTGAGAGATGTTCTTGGGGATCCAATAATACTTTAAAATATTTTAAGTCAGGAGCTCCAAGTAGTTTCTCAAGCTGGAATTATTTTTTAGGATCCAATAATACTTTAAAATATTTTAAGTCGAGATACCCAAATAGTTCCCCAAGTTCAAAATATTTTTAGGGAATTGATAGTAGTTTGATACGAGATTCCCAAGAAAAAACTAACTCTTGGCGTATAATTTTATCTATCATATTCTCCAAGTTAATTGATAATATTTTAATTCAGGAGTCCCAAGTTGGAAATATTTTTGGGAATCTAGATAATATTCTAAAATATTTCAGTTTGAGAGCTCCAAGTTGGAAATGTTCTTGAGGTTCTAACAAAAAAAAACAGTGAGATGCTAAGACTAATTTTTCCATACATATCAGGCTACATTGTAAAAACTTCTCTAGTAATGTAAATATAATTTTACACAATTACCCAACAAATAAACACACAAAATACCTCTTCCACCAGATACTCCTCAACCATATATATATATAATATTTAAAAATTAATAATAATAAAAAAGTACTTTTTTCTAATTTTTTTTTTCTCTAATATATATTAAGATGTTTGTTTTTGTAGGTGGATATACTTCCTAGTACCAAGATCTGAGATTTATGCAGATAGATTCTCACCAATTAACCTAATGATTACTTAAAGAGGAAGAGGGTTCGATTTGGACTAAACCAAGATGATATCGCACCAAAAGTTGAGAGAGAGTGATCTTAGACTGGTTGAGTAGTTGGCAATTAGCAGAGGTGGTGCAACTCCGGTGAAACAACGCCGATAAATAAGGCCAACTAAAAAAGCTGTCATCTTCGACAGTTAGTGTGAAAGAGGGAAACATAAGCAAAAAAAAATGTGGCTTATTTATAGTTGTATGTGTTAAATGCAGGAGAAACAATAGAGCTAAATTACAAATGTAATTAGCCAGTACTGGCCAATACACGCATTGAGAGAAATTATTTGACTTATAATTATTTTATCTAATTAATTAATTAGTTAATAATTAAATCAAACGGTTAAAAGATTTAGCACGTTGAAGAAAAGATAGAAGAAGTTATGCAGTGATTATGTCCAAGTCACCAACACTTTTCTACTTCAACTCCCCAAGTAAATGAGATAATGGGGCTCTACATGCACAAAACACGGAAGCATATATCCAAGTAAAGCGGAACTTAGGGATCCCTATAAAAAGCAAATATCAAGCAAAGGTAGAGGGACCAAATCAACAATCAAACACTAACTATACTGCAATATTCAAATACTCAAGTACAAATTCTCTATGAATATTTTAATTTCCAGCAAACTATTTGTTTCATTTATTTTTTTGCATTTATTTTCGAACACTCAATTATTTATACAAATTTCTATTTCCAGCAATTTTAATACAAGCCTTTTATGCAATTATTTACTGCTTATGATCTTTCTTGGGGATCTAAGCAAAATGTCAACGGAGTTAGGAATTCACTAAGTTTGATTAGGAAGTCAATTTAAGGTGTATTTAACTACAACGGTTTGTGTATCTATACACATGGTACGCTCAACAAAATTTCCACCAAACAATATTTTTATACCTTGTATATTACCTTTTTTAATACTTTAGTGCTAAATCAAATTAATTTAATAAATATATTATACGATATCTTTAAAATTAAATTTGATTTTAATGCAGTAATTATCTTCAAGTAATTTCACAGTTAAGTAATTATTTTTGGCTTGAAAAAAATGATACAACATATATTTTAATAATTTACAGTTAAATTAAAAGATAATTGTTTGAAAAAATTCTAAGTATATTTATGAATTTTTAAAGCATATAACTATGTAATATTATTATAAAACTATTTATAAGTACATTGTAGTTTTTTTTATTTGACAACTTTCAGTATGCGGTTCTTTTTTAGAGAGAAATATGTATGTGGTTAAAAGTCATAATAAAAAGAAGTATTTCACTGTTAAAAAGTACCGATTTATAAGGATTTAGCTATCTCCACTCTGATTAATTATCATTATCATATTTCTCGTATTTGATAATATGAGTTTAAAGCTTAACAATCCAAAATATCATCGTTTGACCGTTAAATCGATCTCATCGAATCAATAACTTCTTACACCATGATTTAACAGTTAAATAATGGAATTATAAGTTATTAAACTCTAAACTCATGTTATCAAATATGGGCAATATAATAATGATGGCTGATCAGAGTGAAAGTAGTTGAATCCTTACAAATCGAGACTTTTTATTGGTAAGATACTTTTATTGTCATGATTTATAATTACATATTTTTCTTTATTTGAAAGAAGACCACACACTAGCTAAGAGCTGTAAAATAATAAAACCACAGGGTACTTTTTTGTACTATCCCAATCATAAATACTAATTCTATAAGTTGATTGAGATATGTGAGAGGCAAATGAGATAAAATATAGGGTATAGAAATACTATAAAGAAAAACCATAGAGTATAAAACTATAAGAATATAAAAGCACATCAGAGCCAATAAACGATATTAACATGTTTGGCACTGATTTGTTAACGGAGTAAACCACAAGATAGTCTTTTATCAGAAAAAAAAAAAAAACTACAAGCCCTATTTCGTCAATCAGTGAAATCACATGGTAGTTTTTGTACTTATCCTTAAATTATATTATATATATGATTTTTTAAATTTAAGAATAAAATTATCAAACCCGCACTCGAGGCATTGACGAGCCTATAAACGAACTCATATATGAGCTTGCTGATGAGCCAAATCACAAGCCTGTTTGAGAGCTTCTTAAATGAAGCAAGCTCACAAGCAAACTTGAGAGCTCACGAATCAAACTATGTCAAGCTTGAGTTCAACTTGATAAAATTATCAAGCTCGAAACTAAGCTTGAACTCGGCTGGATTGACTTATCGAACAATCTCAAACTAGCTTTTTATTGAGTCGAGCTCCAAATAGTTTACGAGACGTTTGGTTCTCTTACAGCGCTAGTGATAGGCAATGGTTGTCTCTTCTTTCATAGAGCAAGATATTAATTATATAGAGTGTGGCTTCGCAGATTGGGTCACATGAGTGAGCAAGGACTTACAATATTAAGTAGAAAATGCTTATTTAAAAATGGGGCTGAAACTGGAAAGCTAAAATTTTATGAGATTCTTATGGGCAAGCAGTGCAGGGTCAAGTTTAGTTCAGGAAGCACACTTCTATAGAGACCCTTGGGTATATTCATTTAGATATATGTGTAGTCCCTCTTAAATTAAATCCTATAGTGGATGTAATTACTTTGTTGCATTCCTTAATAACTACTTTAGACAGGTTTGGGTATATTTTCTAAAGTCAAAGAATGAAATACTTGGCAATTCAAGAATTGGAAGACCAAGGTTAGGGCTGTAAATGAACCAAGCCGAGCGACTTTGAATAAATTTGAGCTTGGTTCATTACTATTTTGCACAAACTCGAACCGAGCTCGAATTCAATAATTATGAACTCGAGTCGAACTCGAACTTATTTTGAGCTTAACTCATTAAAATTTATTTAGAACTTATTTATCAATTTTAACTTAAGTTTTTCTAACTTTATTGATTTATTTAACAATATAATTTATTTCATCATGTTAAATCGATTGATTTAAACATTAAATGTTTAATAGAAGTTAATTATACTATAATAAAAATAAAAATACTTTTACACATTTGTTTATATAAATGGATAAATATTTACATATATGTAAAACAAGATATTAAAATAAAAGATATTGTACATCTTTTACGAGCTTAAATACAAATTCATTAATAAGTTAGTTTACAAATAGGCTCATCAGCCTGTAAACGAGATAGCTCGCGAGCTAACGAGCCGAGTATTAACAAGTTTAAGCTAGATTTGTTAATACTGACAAATCTCTATTAACGAGCTCGGACAAGCTTTTACCGAGTCGAGCTCCGAATAGCTCACGAGAGGCTAGGTTCATTTATAGCTCTAACCATATGTAATACCTTTAAAAAAATTAAATAAAATTATAACAAATAAATAATAATAATAAATAAATAAATTTCTTCTTCCCCCCCCCCCTCTCTTCTTCTTCTTCCTTTCTCTTTCCCACCTGTCGCCTCCCCTCTTTCCACGCCTGCCACCCCTCCAGCCGCCGACACTCTCTACCCATTTCCCTCCTTCATTGACGCTGCCTTCTCCTTTCTCCCTTCTCGCTGCTGACGTCAAGCGTGGGAAAGAGGAGTTGTCGCTGCTGAAACAACTGTCTCCCGCCCTTATTCCACAAATTCGACTCTGAAAACGAACTCCTCACCATCGAAAACCCCCAAGTCAAGCTCCCTCACTGTTTTTCCTCCGCCAGCAGCAATGTGTAGCCTCATCGAAGTCGAGACTTTCTAGCCTTGATACGGTGGCTTCCAGTGAGTTTTCAGCAAAAGCTTTTGCATTTTCAGACTCCCTACAACTCAAGCTTTACGTAGACACTTCCTGATTTGAAATCTGACACCGTTGGCAGTACCGGCTTTCGGACCTTCCGCACGTATTGCAGCCTCAATATGTGGAAGTAAGTGAAGAATTGACTTATGAGGAACAGCCGGTTATGATCATGGATACTCAACTTCGCTAACTGTGCTTTAAAGTTATACCGATGATTAAGGTGTTGTGGCAAAACCATTCGTCAGAAGAGTGTACATGGGAAACCGAGCAGGAAATGAGGAGCCTTTACCCTCATTTGTTTCAATCTTGAAGCAAGTCTTATTTCTTTTAAAATTTGAAGACGAATTTTTTTTTCTTATGGAGGGGTAGAATGCAATACCTTAAAAAAATTAAATTAAATAATAATAAATAAAAGAAAATGTCTTCCTCCCCCCCCCTCTTCTTCTTCTTCTTTTTCCCCCCGTCGCCTCCCCTCCTTCCGCACATGGCCCCCCTCCATTCGTCAACACTCTCTCTCCCTTCCCCTCCTTCACCAATGTCGCCTTCTCCTTTATCCCCCTTCGCTGCCGACATCAAGCATGGGAAAGAGGTGCTGTCGCCGCCAAAACAGCCATATGCCACCCTTATTTCGCAAATCTGACACTGGAAATGAGCTCTCCATCGTCGAAAACCCTTAAGCCGAGCTCCCCCGCCGTTTTTTCCTCCACCGGCAGTAGTGTGCAGCCTCGCCGAAGCTGAGATTTCTCGGCCTCGATGCGGTGGCTTCCAGCGAGTTTCTGGAAAAAGATTTTGCATTTTCAGACTTCCCGCAACTCAAGCTTTGCATAGGCGCTTCCGGATTCAAAATCCGACACCGTTGGCAGTACCGGCTTTCGGACCTTCATGTTTTCCAAACACGCAGAATTTCGGATTTCGACTGGGTATAATTTTGTTTGGACCTTAAAAATTATTTTATAATTTTAGAAAATATTGTTGCTATTAATTATCAATTATAAATAATTTAATTTAATTAAGTTTAATTAATTATAACTTAGATATAAATATTACAAATTAATTAGTATGATTAATTATTGTTCTGTTTGTGGTAGATGTGGTTCTGTTTAATTAGTTCAAATACTATAAACTTTTTGTGTGGGTTGGTTGTGAAACAAATATTAATGACGGAGCGTTTGTAATTAATTGTGATCTGTGGTGTGTTGCAGAGTCGGGAAAAATAATGCAGTTTTGGTGGCTGACTCCCGTTAATTAATTGTGAAATATTTGAAGTGTTTCTAGCAGGTTCTGGACCCGTTATGCAGGGGGTAAACGCCCATATTTTAGAGGAGGTTCTGCCAAATTTTTGGTAAAATTTCCAAGTCTGAATTTCTTAAACAGTCTAATCTAAGAGTCTAGGGCTAGGAAAAATTAAGAATATCTTATTAATTGAGTATTTTCGTGAATAGGTAATTTGTCCCTCCAGCCAGCTCTATCCGAGGCGTAGGAGCTGACTGCAGAGCGCTCCAGAACTGTAAGTTGAAGTCCTATAATTAACTATATCTTTTTCATGTCTAAATTAATGTGATATTAATTTGATTAATAATTATTATGATTATTATTATCGTTATTATGAGCAATTTTATTTGATTAATAATTATTACGAATATTATTAGTATTATTAGTAAATTTATTTTTGTTATTATCGATATCATTAATATTGTTATTATCATTATTTTTGCTATTATATTTATTGTTATTTTCTTATTGTTACTATTATTATTACACATAATTTGCATGTTTGCTTACGATTTATACTATTTATAATTATTATTGATGCTATGATTGTAATTTCGGGATGAGGCAGCAGCAGAACATGCCACCTGATGGGTTGCACCAGGACCGCATGCGCATCGGTATTAATCAAAACCAGACAGTAAAAGGTTATTTTCGAGATTTGCCCTGGTCGGATACAACTCTCTGGGCTCTAACAATTTGACTGCCGGAGGAAGGTCCCTAGTCGAGCGTTGCTCTCTAGGTACCGGCTTATTTGGGAATCAAGTGTCCAGGCTGGATTTAAGGACCCTGGTTGTGCT
This sequence comes from Ricinus communis, assembly GCF_019578655.1. NCBI lineage: Eukaryota > Viridiplantae > Streptophyta > Magnoliopsida > Malpighiales > Euphorbiaceae > Ricinus > Ricinus communis. The sequence goes on along the minus strand of NC_063257.1, from coordinate 31,632,864 downwards.
TCACTCTCTGGGTGTCAGACCTATTGGAATAAGAGAGCCAAAAGGCTACTAGTATTGGGGTTAAGGTTATGCTGAGGCACTCGTCCATAAACATTTAAATTGTATTTTTATGAATTATGGCATGATACATGTTTTAATATAATATAATATGTTATTCTGATTAAATAAATATTTTACTGAGGAGACTGTATTTGTCATATGATTATATGATTTTAACTCACTCTTGAGGCTGACAGTCTCAATTTTAAATTTTTCAGGTGACAGTTAGATTCTCCGTCATCTTTCGCTTGATAGCCTGACTTCCTTCTCCTTCGGGCTTATTGTAATTAATTTCTACTTTTGCATTTTGAATTACTTAAAATTCTAGACCCTCCGCAGTAGCATACCTGGTATATTATGTTTGGATTGGTCTGTAACAAGTTACAGAATGTTGCTAGCATCTAGTTGGAGATTTGTGAATGACATGTTAGGCTCGTTTAATAGTATGTATATGTATGTATATTTTCATTGTCAATTAATCAGGCTTACTATGGATTTTTAGAAGCTTTAAGCCTATCCATTCCCTAGTGCCGGTCATGGGCCCACAGATCGAATCGTGACACCATGGTTGAAAAATGAGTTGGTGAACAGTTCAAGATATTAATTATAGAAAATGGGTTAGAATTTTGTAATGCACTGTCTAATCAATTCTGCAACAAAAAAAGATATATTGAGGCATCACACTGTAAGACAAATACTATAACAAAATGGAGTTGTATAATGCATGAACCAAACACTCATACAACGTGCTTAATGCATGCAACTAAATGTTAAACTTTCAAAGAAATTTTGGGTTGAGGCATTTAATACTGCTAGTTTTTCGATTAATAGATCTCCATAAAATGTAATTGATTTTAAGACTCCATATGAGGTATGGTGAACAGTTCAAGACATTAATTATAGATAATGGGTTAGAATTTTGTAATGCACCGTCTAATCAATTTTGTAAGAAAAAAGATATAATGAGGCATCATATACTGTAAGACAAATACTATAACAAAATGGAGTTGCATAATGCATGAACCAAACACTCATACAACACGCTTGATGCATGCAACTAAATGTTAAACTTTCAAAGAAATTTTGGATTGAGGCATTTAATACTGCTAGTTATTTGATTAATAGATCTCCATCAAATGCAATTGATTTTGAAACTCCATATGAGGTGTGATGAACAGTTCAAGACATAATTATAGATAATGGGTTAGAATTTTGTAATACACCGTCTAATCAATTCTGCAACAAAAAAGATATAATGAGGCATCACATTGTAAGACAAATACTATAACAAAATGGAGTCGCATAATGCATGAACCAAACACTCATACAACGTGCTTGATGCATGCAACTAAATGTTAGACTTTCAAAAAAAATTTAGGTTGAGGCATTTAATACTGCTAATTATTTAATTAATAGATCTCCATCAAATGCAATTGATTTTCAGACTCCATATGAGGTGTAGTGAACAGTTTAAGACATTAATTATAGATAATGGTTAGAATTTTGTAATGCACCGTCTAATCAATTTTGCAAGAAAAAAGATATAGTGAGGCATTATATTGTAAGACAAATGCTATAACAAAATGGAGTTGCATAATACATGAACCAAACACTCATACAATACAATGTGCTTGATGCATGCAACTAAATGTTGGACTTTTAAAGAAATTTTGGGTTGAGGCATTTAATACTGCTAGTTATTTGATTAACAGATCTCCATCAAATGCAATTGATTTTAAGACTCCATATGAGGTGTGGTGAACAGTTCAAGACATTAACTATAGATAATGGGTTAGAATTTTGTAATGCACCGTCTAATCAATTCTGGAATAAAAAAGATATAGCGAGGCATCACACTGTAAGAAAAATACTATAACAAAATGGAGTCGCATAATGCATGAACCAAACACTCATACAACGTGCTTGATGCATGCAACTAAATGTTAGACTTTCAAAAAAAATTTGGGTTGAGGCATTTAATACTACTAGTTATTTGATTAATAGATCTCCATCAAATGCAATTGATTTTAAGACTCCATATGAGGTATGGTGAATAGTTTAAGACATTAATTATAGATAATGGGTTAGAATTTTATAATGCACCATCTAATCAATTTTGCAAGAAAAAAATTATAGTGAGGCATCACATTGTAAGACAAATATTATAAAAAAAATGGAGTTGCATAATGCATGAACCAAACACTCATACAACGTGCTTGATGCATGCAACTAAATGTTAGACTTTCAAAGAAATTTTGGGTTGAGGCATTTAATACTACTAGTTATTTGATTTATAGATCTCCATCAAATGCAATTGACTTTAAGACTCCATATGAGGTGTGGTGAACAATTCAAGACATTAATTATAGATAATGGGTTAGAATTTTGTAATGCAATGTCTAATAAATTTTGCAAGAAAAAAGATATAGTGAGGCATCACATTGTAAGAAAAATACTATAACAAAATAGAGTTATGCATGAACCAAACACTCATAGAACGTGCTTGATGCATGCAACTAAATGTTAGACTTTCAAAAAAATTTTGGGTTGAGGCATTTAATATTACTAGTTATTGATTAATAGATCTCCATCAAATGCAATTAATTTTAATACTCCATATGAGGTGTGGTGAACAGTTCAAGACATTAATTATAGATAACGGGTTAGAATTTTGTAATGCACCGTCTAATGAATTCTGTAAGAGAAAAATTATAGTGAGGCATCACACTGTAAGATAAATACTATAACAAAATGGAGTTGCATAATGCATGAACCAAACACTCATACGACGTGCTTGATGCATGCAACTAAATGTTAGACTTTCAAAGAAATTTTGGGTTGAGACATTTAATACTACTAGTTATTGATTAATAGATCTCCATCAAATGCAATTGATTTTAAGACTCCATATGAGGTGTGGTGAACAGTTCAAGACATTAATTATAGATAATGGGTTAGAATTTTGTAATGCACCGTCTAATGAATTCTACAAGAAAAAAATTATAGTGAGGCATCACATTGTAAGATAAATACTATAACAAAATGGAGTTGCATAATGCATGAACCAAACACTCATACAACATGCTTGATGCATGCAACTAAATGTTAGACTTTCAAAGAAATTTTGGGTTGAGACATTTAATACTACTAGTTATTTGATTAATAGATCTCCATCAAATGCAATTGATTTTAAGACTCCATATGAGGTGTGGTGTGATACTTCCTCTGATTATTCTAGCCTATGTATATTTAGTTGTCTTGCTTATACTCAAGGTAGTGATGGTAACTTTGTGCCTAGAGCAATAAAATGCACATTTTTAGAGTATGTTGTTGGTTTTAAAAGGTATAAATTGCAGTGTACTAGAAATGATAAGACCCAAATTTTATTATTAGCAGAGATGTTATCTTTAATAAATCTACTATCATTTGCTAGAGAAAGGAGCTTGATGATCTTGCAGGTAGAAATGGTCATGATGTTGAAGTTGGAGTTTAAAATTGAAGCTTCAAACAAGATATTAGAAAATCCTATAAATCAGCCCAAAGACATGTAGAAGAAAGAACCATATAGTATAGCAATAAGGAAATTCCAAGGAGGGAAATTAGAAAGTCTGCCAAGTATGCAGACTATATTAATGTTGTAGTTACTAATCTTACTGCTTATGCATTGGCAGTAGCAAAGAGTATAAATTCTAATGAACCTCAATGACATAAGGAAGCAATAAAGAGTAAAGAAGCATTATAATGGTTAATTTCCATGAATGAGGAGATGCAGTCTTTTCTAAGAATAAAAGTTAGGAACTTGTACCATTACTAAAAAGTGTAAAGCTAGTAGGATGCAAATGGGGGTTTAAGAAGAAAGAAGGTATTTCTAGGGTTGAATCAGTTAGGCACAAGGCATGAATTATGGCACAAGGTTTTTCTTAAAAAGGAGAGAATTGATTATCATGAAGTGTTCTCACTAATTATGAAACATAAGACCATTCAAATTCTTCTAGCCATGTTGAGTGCATTTGACCTTGAATTAGAATAATATGATGTAAAGACTACTTTCTTATATGGAAATCTAAAGGAGCATATTTACATGCCAGAACTAGAGGATTTTCTTAATTATGGAAAGGAATATCATGTGTGTTTGCTGAAGAAATCCTTATATAGCTTAAAACAATCACTGAGTCAGTGGCATAAGAGGCTTGATGCATTTATGATGTCTCATGACTTGGTTCATAATGAGCTTGATAACTATGTTTACTCAAGAAAACTGCTAGATGGTTTGTCTATATATTTGTTGTTATATGTTGACGGCATGTTAATTGCAGCAATAAGCTAAAATTAACCTAAAGACTTTTTTTAGCAGTCAGTTTGAGATTATGGGTTTGAGTGTAGCTTAGAAGATTTTGGACATGGAGATTTAAAGAGACATAAAAGCATGAGTATTTATCACAGTATAAGTATATTAAAAAGGTATTGCAGTATTTTTAGATGGAAAAGATCAAATCGATTAGTACTCCTTTAGTAGCACAATTTAAATTTGATTTTAGTGCTTCACATAGTATAGATAAAGAGAAAGATCAAATGGGTCGAGTTCCTTACTTGAGTGCAATCGGGAGCTTGATGTATGCCATGTGTTAGTGTGGTAAGAAGATTTATTAGTAATCCTAGAAAAGCTCACTAGGAATTATTAAGCAAATTATTGCGATACTTAAGAGGTACAAGTAACATATGCTTAGTTTATAATTCTAGTGGTTCTACTAGTGGTATTGTTGGCCATACTGATTATAGTTATGATTGGAGATCTCCTAAGAAGGAGATCTGCTATTCCTAATGCATCAAGAAGGAGAAAATTGAATTGGTAGTTGATTAAAAAATTTAGAATTAGAAGATAAAAAAAAAAAAAAGGAGAAAAGAAAGAGGACGTAGAATTTATAGTAGTTCAAGTATTAACCAATTCTATATCCATTTATCAATTTTCAATTGAAAATTTACTAATTCAGTCTGGGTTATACGTATAAGGAATTTTTCTAAGCCCACTTCCAAATTTAATGTCTAAGAACGGGAGCTACAAGTGTTATGATCACAATGAAAATTTATTTTTATAAGTGACCCAGTTTAAATAAAAGTTGCTAAAGTTTTCTTATATACTTTTTAATAGTTCTTACTTTCTACTTACGGATATAGGTTGCATCGACCCAACTACATAAATCTATTTTATATTTTTCTTGTTTTTTTTTCTCTGTTGTTGTTTGCATTACAGACAATTTGTATTTACTTCCAAAACAATACAATCATGCTTACTTGTAATATAATAAATATAAACATAAACTATAATTCTTCTACTTGGGGATTTGATCTTTTTTGGTTGGTCTCCTTGAGAAAGAATGACAAAAACAACTAACAAGGAGAATGAGAATTATTCAAAGTAAGCTGCCTACTTAAAATTATCCTTTTCCCCTTGTCTTTTTCTTATTTTATTTTTTTATTATTATCAAAAGAACTTCAGCTAAGTGACAAAATTGAAGTCTAAAATTTCCAATTCTAGATGTTACATTTAGACAGTCTCTAAACAGTTAAAAGTCAATACTGCTAAATGATTAAAATCTTGGAGATGCCTGAGAAAAGTGTGAAATGAATAAGGACATGGAAGAATTTATGGACTGTTGCCTGCTTGCACACTTCATACATCTTTTTGTATTAAAGTGGTTAGTTAGTTCTAATTCAGGTGTCACTTTCAAATTTCAAAATGCAAGATTATCAATGATTATCGTAGTGAAAATCGACACTACCAACTTTCGGCATGAAATATTCCTTATTAATTTTTATATTATTATTATTTTCTTTTTCTGACTTTGTCAAAATCTAAGTAACATTGGGTAGTTTGAAAGGTGATTGCATTGCGACAATCTTGGCCGCAATAAGATAATGCAAACACACACATAAATACCCAACAGTTTCGACTGTACTACTTGACTCAAAGCTTAGTTGAGAGTTGAACCTATGTTGCAGTGAAATAAGTTTCATAAATTTATATATATTTCAATTTGAAAAAATTGATATTTAATTTAAGTAAAAATTTATTTAAAAATTCTATTTAATTTAATCCAAATAATTTAAACTCACAAATTATATCAGAATTTCAAATAATTTTTTTTTATTTCTATTTTTTAGTAATCTAATAAATTTCATAAAATTAAATACTCTCTTAATTTTTCCATTTCATCTTTTTTCTCATTTTCGCTCATGTCTCCTTTTTATGGATTTAATTTTAGAAATTTCTTCAAAAATATCTTAAAAATGATAAAAAAATAAATTAGTTTTGCTGTCAATAAATTTTTTTTAAAAAAATATTATAAATTAAAAATTATTTCAAAAATATGATAATGTATGTTAGTTTTTTTTTTATATAAAATTGTATATATATTATTATAAATTTAGTATATTTTTTCATAATTTTTATGGTATTTATTTTTGGTATATATTTAGTATCTATATAACTAGTATCTAAAACTATTTTTGATATCTATTCCATATATTTTAGTTTATTATATATTTAATTTATAACTAGTATTTAGAATTATCTTTTAGTCTATTTTATATTTTTTAAATTTATTTCATATATTTTGATATATTTAGTATATAATATACATATGTTATATATATATATATTTAATTAGTTAGACAGCTTATTATCGTATTATTTTAAAATTTTTGGTATATAAATATTATTTTAAATTATCTTTTCGTATCTATTTTATATTTTTATTTTCTATTTAGTATATAATATATATCTTTTATTTATATACCTATAATTAGTTAGAAAATTTATTTTGTATTAGTTTAGGATATTTGGTATATAAATATTATATAAAATTATCTTTAGTATCTATTTCAAATCTTTGGTATAATATTATTATGTGAAATTAATATATTATTTTAATATTTTTTTGTGTCTATTTAATATATAACTAGTATTTGCAACTATTTTTATTTGTACATAAAATTTACAATTTTCAAACATCCTTATTATCTTATTGTACAACTTATATATATAATTCACATACAATTTTTGTATCATCAAAAACTTACATTAAACGGAAAATGAAAATAGTCTTACATCATGAGAAACTAACAAATGAACATTAGGAGGGAAAATAGAAAACATGGTTTGTTGGCACAAAGTGAGCCAAACTATAAGGCACAGTGTTAGCAGTAGGAGAAACATGAATCTGATTCACCAGTAAGTCAGCAAAGGCTTTTGGAATTTCCTTTCCATGAATAGAATTAATGATCAGTTTACTGTCACATTCAACCTCTATATCATGTATTCCACACCACAAACCTTGGGCAATTTTCAAATGCCCACCTTAATGCAGCTCCCTCTGCCACCGGAGTCGGCTGTCATAACAATTGACAATTCTGCTTGCACAACTAATTATACATTTCCCTCCTTACTTATAATAATGACAAAACCGAATCCACTGCGATTCGAAGAAAGAATATGGCCAAACAAACCTCTCTAGGATCAACATTAACTTTCTTTAATTCACTTCCATACGTATTTTTGAAAATATAGTTGAAAATCATGCCTAATTCCAGTCACTTAAACTCTTCACCCTACAGCAATCCATAAAACTTCATATCCTCATCGTCTTCAACCACCATCCACCAACGATCCCACTTTTGCTGCCAAACCCAGAAATTCAAGCCCATTAAGAAAACTATCAATCCATTTCACAATCTATTCCAAACCCATTACACAATTACCAAACCTAACACTTTAAAAAGCCATAAAACAAAAATACTTCTTGCTTGGTTGCCATCATTTATTGAACTTTTAAAATGAAAGAAAATTTTAAATTAAATTCAAAATTTTCTTTTTTATTTATATTCAATATTAATTTTATTTAATATTACTTTAAACCTTTTTTATTTAATAATATTAATATCCATTTTTATTTAATATTTAAATATTTATTTTAATTTAAAATGAAATATTCATTTGAACCATCAACAACAATAAATCAAATGAACCACTTATTTGTATAATTAATTTCCAACTTAGAATAGCATAATGAAAAGAAAGAAGAGAAATAAAAAGAAAATATGATTTCATAAAGTACATTGATCCTTTCGGTTTGCCCATGTTTTCGATTTTATCACACCAATCGGACATGGCAATCTTTAGCTTTCTAAATCAATAAAATCAAAAAAAAAAAAATAGACTAGTTATGAGTAGAAGAAGAGGAAAAAGATAATAATGAGGAAGAGTGAACTAAGAAAAATAAAAGGAGAATAGAGCTTGGACATATACAATCCCATTAAAAAAAAAAAAAGAGACAAATGCAGTAAAAAATAGTATAACAAAAGTAATTAAATATTGTATTAAGTAAAAATAAAAGAAAAAAATACATTAAAAATAATATCTTTTTAAAAAATACAGTATTTTATATGATTTTCTCTTTATTTTATTAGTATTTATTCTAAATAATATTTATTTCATTGGATTGAATTCTACAATTATTATTTAATACATTAAATATCAAATTCATTTATAAGTAAAAATTTCAATTAAGATCATTTACAAATGAAATTCCTTAACAGATTTCAACCTCAGACAGTATTAAAAGAGAACAAACCAATTCTATAACTACCCTCACTTGAGAAAATGGATCACATGAAATAGTGTTACAGGCCTCATTTCTATTTAAAAGATATAGAAATGTTGTAAATGATACAGTTAAAAAAGAAAAGGGGCAACAAAAGAACAGCTCGCAGTCTCATACCACAACTACCATACTGGGAACGATATAACTACCGCAGAACACACGAGTCTTCAAGTTGTACAAACTTCTACCTTGAAGACTGTTCCTGCAAGTGCAGTCTTGGATTATGATAATGCATCAACGATCTACATTGACTGGAGGCTCGGGCAATATCCGTGAGATACATGGCACACGGATGGTACAGAAAAGAAACTGGATTTCTTTCGGAGATCTCAAGTCTGACTAACGTAGAGAACGGGAACTAGCCCGGCCATTTTGCCATCCCTCCCGGGCCGCTTCTTCTTCACCTGAAGTAAAGTGATGAACATCAAAGCAAGTCATGTATGGATGCTTATGCCGAGTTTGGAGGACAGAACTTTCTTTTAAAGAGAATGAAACTCTAGAAAATTATATTTTCTGTTACCTGAGTCCAACCTGCTACCTAATTATAGTTGGCAAAGTATCAACAACATAGATTCTAATTTTGTATTCCTTTATAAAATACTTACATGGAACCATCCATCAACTTCGTACTCGATTTCCACCTCTTCTCCAGCTGTTAAATTTAACTGCAAGGAAAATCACATTTAGTCATTCCCATGTCTTTTGTGAAAACCACAAAAAATTGATTATTTACATTTTTGTTTAATTACATATACACATATGTATGTATTATGTTAAATAAAGCATCACAGAAAAAATCATTTCATGTTCTAACATTCTCGCCTATAGATCAGAATAATAATTTCAAGAACCAGCTAAAAGAAACTAAAACTATATTTGATTGAAATCCATTAAGGAATTCATTTCATTTAAGAAAAATACACGAGAAAGAAAGTAAAACGGAAATGATAAAGTTGGAGATATTTTAGTATTATAGAATAATATTGATAAACTAACGTGGAATTCATTTGAAAATCTATCTATTTTGTTAGAATTTATTTAGCTATAATCAATTCCACACAAATTTAAATATGTAGAATTGTAAATTAATTTTCACATCATTCAAAGCAAATAAACTTTAGATTTGCAAATAAATTCTATAAATTTTATAGATTTCAACCATACACAATGTACAAGTCAATTTACCTCATCATCTCCACCTGCAGTGAAGTCATAGAGTGCTGTTCCTGTTTGTGGATTTCCAGAAGAAATTCGTTCCTCATCCTGAGGTTCAAAACCCTGGGATCCACGACCGGCTAAAGAGTTCTCAAATGACCCATACCTTTGCATGTCTGATGACGTATATGATGGAGGCTCTTCTCTAATCTGAAAAGGATCGAGAATTAGAATCTATTCAAATAGAAGGTAAAAGACAGATAAAAGCAGAGGCTATGAGCCCTCACCGGAGAACCTACACCCTCATACATAGATGAGGAACTACTATACCTTCTTCCCACTGATCTCTCCTGTTATAGACAATTGTATTTCTGTCAATATGTGAAGGACACTACACGAACAAAACTTCAAGGGATGCTCAGACAACAATTTGAATTTTCAACACTAGGACTCCATTTATTTCATGCAGTGAAAGTAATTTATTTATGAAATAATTTCTCAAATTAGTTACTTTCCATAGTTATAAAGGTTACAATTACATTTTCAGCATTTGAGCACACTGCAGAATTCTACTTTTAGAGAAAAAGGGGAAGTAGGGTAACCATTTGTAACCACCATGCAAAAGTGTTTGACATTTGACTGACTTTTCTATGTGCCTTGACACCAAAGATGAAAAACGATAATGTATTACGGAAAAATATTTCTACAGAACAAACAGAGACTAGCAAATAGTGTTAAAAAATATGAATGATCCAAGATAACACAAATCTTTGGGCATCAGTATGAAGACTTGAGTGGGAAAATGGAAAATATCATGCATGGAAACAGAAAGCAGAAAGTACAACAATCTATTTATATAGTGAAACTCACAATGGCCCAGGAAAACTTTTGTGGTCACGAGAAATATTTATAAATTATTTCACATATAAGTTAGTTGGTAAGCAAATAAAACACAATTTAGTGAGGTATTCTAAATTTGTTTCACTTCCTAGAAAAAATCACATAAATCAAAATCTAAAAAAGTGCCCTAGCAAAAAACTTCTCAAGAATTGGCCTCCTAAAAAGTGAGCATATGAAAACTAAAAATTCAATGTGTTGAATGTTACCGAGGTTTTTCACTTCCTAGAAAAAATCACATAAATCAAAATCTAAAAAAGTGCCCTAGCAAAAAACTTCTCAAGAATTGGCCTCCTAAAAAGTGAGCATATGAAAACTAAAAATTCAATGTGTTGAATGTTACCGAGGTTTGTGAAGTTTTATAGTTGGTAGGCCGGGAACTGAACAATGATGGGTAGCTCATTCCACCAAAGTGGGATGATATTGAAGTTTCAACAGATCCTGTTGAGTCTGGTGAAGATGTCCCAGATGACCTCGCATCCTCTTCCTGCGAATTCAATGGAACACAGAAGTGAGTAAAGTTATCCAGTGCCCATTTGACATAATTACACTTCAAATACTTAGCTGTAGTGCCTGCCATTTACAACTCAAAAAACATATAGTTGCATACCTCTAACTCTGAAGACTCTAAAAGCGTCTTCGCCCACATATCATCATAACTAACTGAAGGTCTAGAGATTATATTCTCATCTTCAACATCTGGAGCATCGGTTCCAATACCAGCAAGAAATTCATTGACCTAGCATGAAAATGACATTGAAACTCATATAAAGAGTTGAATGAAACAACCTATGCTAGAACCCAAGCTAAGCCTTAGATTTGACTGTCATATAAATCCTCATTTGGCTTAAAAATCATCTTCAAACCAATAGAAGGATTTATCCTAGTATAAAACCATTCAAGTGACCGCAAAATTAAAAATTAATAAATAAATAAGAAGAAAGAAAGAGCGAACTGGTAAATATATGCAAGCCATAGTTCCTAATGGCTAGGACCAAGGGCATCAAAAAGGCAATTAGCCAATACTTGATAAAAGAGTGTTTCACAAACAATTAGAGTATCATCGGATCAAATTCCTCACCTACTTCAGATATAACACAAACAAACAAATACATACACACATTATGCATTCATATCATAGTCAAAATCATCAAAAAATAAATGCAGCAATCACATTTCATGGACACAAAATATACAACTGTTTCTTTACAACTTTGGTTGATGATTAAGCCAAATGATAAATTTAATTCAGGTCCTTCGGCTTTATGTTTTATTATGTCCAATCTGTTTTAACATTCTAATCTTCTAAGGTCATTATTATATAATAACATATACTACTCCATTCACTCATTTTTTACACCTCTTGCTACGCAGTAAATAAGCAACCTAATACAGCCTGTGTCGTACTTTTCAGGGTTGCAAGACAGTTTGGATACAAGTCACTTGTCCTGATTAAGAATACTATCTCTGAATAGTACCAATTCTAATCCACATCCTTCATTCTTAGGCTCAATGATCAGGAATACCTCAACAGAGCAGATTAAATGATAGTAACAACAAAGGGGATCGGCAGTTGGAACAACAACAATAAATGATGACTCTTATATCATGTTAAAGCATCCCACATAAATACAGCACAAGACACATTACCAAACTTCACACACAAGAATATTGGATTCCTCTGATACTATAAATGATCTAGTGAACTGCCGAAGTCTGGTAAGACTGGCCAACATAAGATCCTACCAAGGACAAGTCTAGAATTCATGTTTGATTTGAAAGAAAAGAATTGAATAATTTTAGATGGAAAAAGCACCTCTTAAGATGCTCTAAGAGAAAATAAATCAGGGATAACCTACTAAGCTTCATCCTCTGAAACATTTGAAGATACTCGCTGATATTTATAGTACTATATTCTTTATGGAGGATCTAGTCCTCTGCTTTTGTTTCCAGATCAGCTTCCAACGAATAATTAATTGAAAAATCCTTACCCTATTCATTGCAGGTGCACTATTTCCCAACAAGCCATCATCACCAAGGTTTGCTGCCCAAGCATTCACCAAGTCATCATCAAGTGCATCAGACTCGACAGGTTGCGGCTTAGATTCATAAATTAAGTCAGAAATTCCAGTGGCAACAGCTGGATCACTTAAACCAGTTGATGCACTTATGTTGTGCTTCGTGCGATAGACGTCAATGAGTTTTGCACTGTTATTAAATTTCAGAATAAGACAATCACAAATATCAGAAATGCAAAAGGAGTGTGAACCGCATTAAATAAGAAATCAAACACATTATAAAGATAAAGAAAAATATTCACCTACAAGCTACAGCAATATAAATATAAAGGACTAGCAGGAACCTATCAACAAACTTTCAAATCTAATTTTAAACAGGCAGAGTAATCTTGAAGGGGAATGGTGAATGGCACACTTTTGTGATTGACTAACTAAAGCATATGACTTTGTTATCCCCAAAGCATAAAAGGTATGACTAACATGTAATGAAATGAGAAAAAAAAACAACTATGTAATTAATGAGAAAAATAAAATTTGGAGAAGATGTAATAAAAGCGAATTATTTTTCTGATTCCCATCTGCTAGGAAGAACTTGAAAGGAGGAGGAAAAGAAAACACAAATAACAAAGAATTCTTTTCCATTATTGGGGACAGGCAAAGATCATGCAGAAATTATGCATTGTAAATTTATAAATCAATCATTTCCCTTTCATAATTGTGTCTTTGTTATTTTTAATTATCAATGTCAAATTATTAATTCTACATCGATATACCGAGAATAAGCGCACCCAATCCTTCCTCTCTCTTCTTCCCTTTTTTTCTTTTCTTCCAAATTATTTTCTCATTTTCTACACTTTCAAATTGAGTGGTAGAGTAATTTATGATCAATGCCCCTATTCTGGAATCATCACTTTCTGAGCACTAGCACGGCGGTCATATCTTCTCAAACAAAATGGACATCACTGATTCCGTAAAGTCAGAAGATGAAAATGCATGTAAGAAAATTTATACCTTATTGGCCCCAAAGGTAGATACTTTGCTCTGGGAACATAACAAAATAGTGAAACAAGATCTAGCAACCTCTCATGGGTTTCATAAAGTATCTTCAGCTCTTCATCTGTCCATTCTTTATTTGTATTATCATGGTTGCGTATATCCCTACGTGATTAGAAAACTGAATAAAGATTGATACAAAGAATAATGCATGTATGCAACAGAATAGGACACAATGTTTTAGCCCTTACTTGATTAGTTCATCTTGTGCTCTGTACATTTCATCGAGAACCTTTATCATGGGACTTATTAAGACTCCAAGGCCTGTACCGCTAGCTCCTTGATCTTCCCCATTGCTGAGATGCATTTCTGATAATTGAGACTGCACACCGCCATGTGCTAATGCATTTAAGAATTCATAAATCTGTAGCCTAAAAGGCTCGCCAGACCTGATTGCCATTGTTGTGAGGGCTTGAGCAGCAATAATTCGAACCTGTGGAGTATTAAGACAAAACAAAGAAATAAAGGATGTGGCAAATTCAATTACAAACAGACAAGAAGCAACCTCTCTCAAATAAGCATGGACTATAATACAAACTTCTTATTATACCCCAAGTCTGAAACAAAAGCATGCCCGAAAAGAATATGCAAACTACTTAATATATCCCAAGTGCAAAACAGAAGCATGCCTAAAAAATTATGCAAAATTTTCTAACAAAAAAAAAAAATAATTTTGCAGTGTCAAGAAGACAAGTAAAATGGTGATTGACCCAGTTTATCAGCCAACATTTTAGAGTGCTGCACAATAACAATAAGGTCTACATTCACAATATCAAAGAACAAAAATCACATATCTTAGCAGTAGACTTTAGCTGAGCATCTTACTAGATATTTATTTTTAATTGAATGTTTACCAGCGATGACACAAATTTAAGAGTCTCACAAAGAAAGAAAATTATTTTATGGAGATTTAGAAAATGAAAACTCATCTACACTATCTGCACTTTTATAATTCACTATAGCAGTTGCTTGTAGTGCAGGAAGCACCTCTACCCTTAGAACTAAAGCTTTAAACATGCCTAGGCTTTCTGATTAGAACCTGATTAGAACTAAAGCCTTAAACATGCCTAGGCTTTCTGATTAGAACCTGAGGTTCTCACAAGGAATTACTTAACTCAATCAGACCTAAAATGTGCTGCTAGAGGCTAAAAAAATTTAAATAGAGAGATTAAGACAGAGAATTGGTGCAACTTTATAATTCTCTATATAAATTTGTGCTGATAGAGGCTCCAAGTTTATATAGAGATAAAGATAGAGAATTGCAAAACAGTCCTACCATAATTTTAAATGATCAAAACAAGCCTGTAGAACTATAAAATTACTCGTTTTTCTATTACTAAAAATTTGCGGTTAAGAGGCCCTTCTCTCTGGAATTCATTTGGAAAACTACTAGGGATATGCAAGAACAAACAATTTTTATTGGAAACACTCCTCTAATGAATTCCGTGGGAACTATTTGTTTTAATTTTAACGGGCATGGGCACAGGCATTGAAATAGATATCCTCCATTATTAATACTAATTAACTCCTAGCTACTTAGACTAGCTTGAGTGACAGTTAGAACTCAAGCTTCTCCCCCTTCTCTGAAAATGTTCGAGAGGAAAACTTAAGAGAACTAAAAAAAGTAGCAGGCAATACAATACAAATCACATGTTCTAGGCCCTCATCTTCATCATATAACAATGAATCAATAATTCTGCGTTATTAGCAGCTTCATCTCCATTTTCAGTTTTCAAGGGCCACTATGATATTTTGCTTCTTAGACCAATTTTAAAAAGTTATCCTTTTTCCAACATTTACAAAACAAATGTGTATATTAAGTACAAGCATATTGATATGATCCCATAGTCAGGTTTAAATAAAAGGCATGTACTTAATATACACATTTGTAATTCTATTCCAAAGTTACACATTAAATGTTTTTCAAGTAAATTTCTTCTAACAAGAAAAATAACATTTCATATCCCGATTACCATGTTACCATTCTATATTTCATAACATATGAAAGTATTTTCGTACTTCAAAAATTAATGAACTAAAGCCTATTCCTTTAAATTATTTAAACTAGGAGTGAAAATTTCACTTCAGGAAAGGCAACATTGACCATAATCTTTGGTTTTCAAAAACTTATCATACAATCTCTCCTTAAAATATAAATGCCAAAGAAATTGGAGTTCACATATAAAATCTAATGGCCATATTAGTATTCAATTATTATTATGGAGGAAAAAGAAAAGACAAGATGCTAGTGCCCAAGCATACTGTAGCTAGTAGCCACCTACAATAGAGAAATTAGAAAGTAAAATATAATGAAACAAATCTTTGCACAACAAAAGGAATTAATCTAATCCTCCAACCATAAAATTGTTAGAAAATCTTACAGAAAGTTTTTTTAAGAAATTGAAGATATATAAGCATTCAAATTCTTGTTTCACAGTAATTAATTGGTTAGAATGGGTACATGTGCCCAATCATTACACAACCATTATGTCGATGGGTTAGATGGTTTCAACGCATTTATCACCCATCTAAAATATAAGGGGCCATTTATGACCCGTATCATTATAACAGCCAGGAAAATCGTGCAGGTGAACTTTCCAATGCCACCCCTACTTTTCGCCACTCAAACAATACAATAACTTGTTGGAGTGAAGAAACCAATCATGCCTTGGCCAGAGAATTAATTAATGAAAAGGAAAGAAGAAAGATAAATGGACTAGATATCCTGCCACAACAAGAAGCCAGATAAATGGACTAGATATCCTGCCCCCAACAAGAAACCAGAAAGATTAACTAAAGGGAACCACAAAGATAAATCTTTTACCATTAAATCCCAATATAAAAAAAGAAAAGTAATTCTATTGCCATTCCAAGTACAAGCATCACACTCACACATGTTAAAGAATGACCAGAAGATCAGAGCTTGTACCTCCCAACTGCCACTAAAAGCACACCTCTGTAGTCGAGTTAATGCACCAGCTAGAGTAGGATTACGGGAACTGGCAGCAGCAACCATTTTATCTGCATCTAGCATCATCAATGCAGTACCAGGAGGTGTTGCAGATTCCCAAGCATATTCAGAGGCAGCATAATTGGCATTTTCCCCAAGGAACCATACCTGTAGGCTTTCAATTGAAAGATTAGAATGCGCAGGAGTTAATAGTTCAAGGAAACACAGAAGTCTGTCACATGGTATCCATCATTGGAACATTCTGAAATTGTCATAAAACTACTTACTGCTGCTTGGACTAATCTCTGTAATGCTAGAGCCGACTTTGGATCAGATGCAGAAACCCTATCTACTGATGTAAGCCCTGACATAGACCCATGTTGTGGTGGCGGTAGGTCAAGAACTATAGTGACAGCTTCCAAGGCTGTGTGCTTCCCATCAGGACCAGCACCGACAAGACAAGTCTAGAAATAGAACAGCAATCAACAAAAAGTGGCTCGGTTTATAGGCAAAGAAATATTAATGTTACATATAAACCTTAATCAATGTATAAGCAAGTTACTTTTAAAACATTTATCATTAAATCTAACGTGAAGCCACTTCCTCCATTGTTATTGGTCAGTTTTGTAAAAAAATGATAGTAGACGAAACTCACAATGCATACATGATCAAACCAAAAGCAAGAGCTCATATTGGGAGGAAACTTACTTTCCAAAGCAATTGTAACACATCAGCGTCAATCTTCCCTGGAACCTTGGTAGCAAATATCCTCGCAATTTCGAGCAAAGTGACAGCCATATCTGGAGTTGCCTGACCAACCAATGAATAACTTGTATATATTATTTTGATGGTGCTGACAAACATGCAAAAGCATCAAATTTAAAGAACAAAGTATAAGTGGGAATATTTTACTGGATTGTAACCTAGCTCAAAATAAACAAAAGATAAATTCAGCTGAAGGAGCTATGACTCAAACTAGATGATTAGTACTATTAGTAGCCACCCCATTGCGCCTTCTTATCTTGGAATACATATATAGTTCTCATTTACAAGAAAATTCTCTGTTAAAGAAAAATAAATTGGTCCCAGCTCAACTACAAAGGCAGAAGTCAGCCATGTGTTCATGATGTACAATAAAAATCTTGAAACTCAGAGGTAAACAGAAGGAAGAAGGATAATTTGTTGTGTTTCATTGAGCAATTAGGCATGTATATATACAAATACAAAGCAAGGTATTTGTCAAGCTAGAAAGTGTCAGCATAATTAATCAAATAGAACTCCTAATCTTTATTACTGCTCTTCGGCTTTCCAAAAATATCTTGATTTTCCCATCACTTTGTAGTTATTCATTTATCATTCTGTGCTATTAAAGCCAATAATTCATCTTCTTTAATTTTCCTCTCCTAATTTATCAATAATCCAACCTTCAGAAACTAGTTTCCACCCTCCTAAGCATCTTAATCAATAACCCAACTGTTTAAGCAGCAACTTAAAATAAATCATTTTTTCTCATTTTTCTAGGCTACATTTTAAAATGTTCTATTCTTCAGTCTATATTCTGATTCCAAGCCAACCCCAAGCGGTAATATATCAATTTATAAAACCCAAATAATACAAGTTTTCCAAACAGCAGGGCCCACATGGACCATCAAACTAACCTTCCTATCTACAAATTCCGGAGCCTGCTTTTGTAACTTCAAGTTCTGAACTGTTAAAAGTTATATTTATCCCACATCGCCTAGTTATTGGGCTGGGCTGTTGTATATATGTGGATTGGGCACCCTCTTCCTTTGAGCTAGTTTTTGAGAATGAGTTCTACCCAAGCCCATTTGTTACGGTATTAGAGCCGGCCCATTTGCATGTCATGCTAAGCGTGAGGGATGGCGTTAGAAGTTGTATTTATCCCACATCGCCGAGTTATTGGGCTGTTATGGTGTATATATGCAGATTGGTCACCTTCTTCCTTTGAGTCAGTTTTTCGGAATGAGCTCTACCTAAGCACATTTGTCATGATCATCATATCAATCTTCTCAAACAGTAAAGACTACATGGCCAAATCCATATTCAAATCCAAAAACTCAACTTTTATTTCCCCTAACAGAAGAAATAAGCAGAATCAAGGCATTTATCTCTAGTAAAAAGAGAGATAACGGCTTTTGAAGGACCATTTGTAAGCTAAGATAGAAAATGTTTCTTCATCACTTGCAGACCTACTACAATGCAATCAATGAATTGGAACAAGGCAATTCAGCTAATGTAACTTTGCCTGATATTTGAAACCTACATTGAGCAAACATGACAATTTACTATCAAGTAGATTAATGCATCAAAATGATGCTGATCATAGTGAACTAAATCAAAAATTCCTCAAGAAGAGAAACTGACAACTTAGCAAACGATATTTTAATGCCAAAAGGTTAATATTGGAAAATTACCAAGTAAAAATATGAAGGCTATACTAAGCCAAGCTTAATTCTAGCTTTAATAATTTCAAACCAATTACAATGAACTTATGTTACTCATTATCTCCAACTCTGTTCAGAAACTAATTTCAGAAAGTAGCAACAGATTTATATCACAAAATATAACAACTAGCATAAATAAACAATGTTGTGAAGTCATAAGCTCATTCTCGAATACCAATCACTTACCTTAAAACGAGCATGCAGGGTGAGCAAAATATCATTCAACAACGTGGCCGGCCAAGCTGGATCAGAAAGCTCTGATGCAATAATAGATTCTAGTTCATGAAATGATTCATGTGGAACTTGCATCCATATCAACGCCTTGATTACCATTGCTCGAACATAGACACATTCACAGGCTACAGTTGTTCGCACTACCTCCATTAATGAAGCCAATAAACTTGCAATTGTGTCCTTTCCACTTGTTGCACTAGATAGAGCAGAGGCCTTTCGGGCACCTACAAGGATAGCAGAGTGGAAGAGAACACTTCAGACCATAAACCAATGCATAAGCAATTCATATGCTAGATAGACATGTCGATAGAAACTGGGTAACATAGAAAACAAACAATTGTAGCACCTATGTGATACTCAAATTATCAACCCAAAGAATTAACTAAATAGACTTGAAGATCTTTGAACTGCAGAAAGATAACATCTCAAATAAACTATCAACAAAATGCACACAACATTGCAGAAACCTAACAAGACAACTCAGTTAAATTGAAATAGACAAGGTTGAAATAACAATGAGATTAGAAAAATCCCTTTCGTTGGAATCAACTTATGAAAGCATGGAAAGAACCTACCAATCAAGCCCCACAATCAAATTTGGAACTTCATCAATACCCAAAGTTATGATGTCCAAGAAAACTAATTGCAGAAAATAAACAGTTGATAAATAAATTTTGCTAGTCAATAAAAGAAAAGGGGACTTGCATCAAGCACAGCAGGATAGATGATAGTGATTTGCATGTAGCAAAGTAAACTAGAACTTATCAAGTAACATGCAATCTAAAGCACCATATGATAGAGATATTCCTGGACTAAAAATAGATATTACATTCATTTGAAGATCAAGAGATTCCCCTCTAGAATCATGACACTAAAGGTCCACAAAGAAAAGAGTGTTACCATTTGCATATGGGTTTTCATTAAAATCTGCCTCAGTTGAATCTGCAGCCTCAGTATATGCACTCACATTAACTCCCTCATCAATATCTTGCAAGCCTACAGCAAAGGCTGCAGCCCGACTTTTTCCCATCTCCTGCACAACTCTTGCTGCTGCATGAAGTACTGGCCTAGAAAAACTACGGAAAGCACTCTCCAACCTGCATCCAGAAACAGAAGTGGAAAAACATATCAATTTCAGAGAATACTTGAAAACAGAGCGAATTTTACAACCAACAATTAAGCCATCCTATACAAGCATATTAAAAACACTGAAAAACCAAGCACAGATAGAAGAAGGGGAAAAAGCAAAGGAGAAAGAGATCAACCAACCTCCTCATTACAAGCTTAATAAGAAGTTGTGGACGCCTGGTCTTTTGAGATTTATCTTTGGATGCCTTTGATTCATCACCACCACCCTTTGATGATACTGATGGTGCTTCTGGTAACTTCAAAATCTCCCTGGTTAACCGATACCATCCAGCAGCTCGCTCTTCAGTCCTGCAGAATTAAAATAGAATTTTGTATATCTTAAAAGGGTGAACAGGATAGTGAAAGCAATGGCATATTACTTCCATTCCATACAGACCTTCAAGGAAAAAACGAAAAATAAGTAGAAGGGAACACAGTAATCATGAGAATATATATATATATATATATATATATAATATAAATACCTCTCATTGTTGTCATATTTCCCCAATACACATAAGATCGCCTCAAAACAGACCCGTTCACTGGGATCTAACAGGAGTTGATAGAGAACTGAGTTGAACTGAGATTTAATATCAGGCCTCTCTGTGGACAACAGTTCCCGAAAATTAACTCTCTTACAATCAGAGACATGCATGACTTTTGAAGATTAAAAAAGGAACATCGAATTTATTTTACCATCTAGTGCACGAGCTCTAGATATTGTATGGCATAGCCTGGCCAGTGAGACTCTAGCAAGCACATCATGCAAATGAAGAACATCCTGCAAAGCCCCTGATTCATATAAAACCCACAAGTTAACAGCAGCAACTAGAAAATCTAATAACATGATAGACATAAACAAAGGCCATATAACATGGAAGCTTAAACTATTCTAGAAAAAGTTTAAGAAGCATACCTCCTGGAAGTACAAGTTTTCCTGCAAGTGGGTACAAAGGTAGCATATCAGGTGTCATAAGCAACCAAATCTTACTGTGAATAACACAAAATTAAAGGAAATACAGTTCCTGACTAAATTACAATAGTTTACAAGAAAGAGTTACCTAGTGACATTGCAACTGCATAAGGATCTTTGGTTGCTAATTCAGAGATGATTTCTAGAGCATGCCTCACAGCTACAGGATCCGAGAAGGAAACACTGTAATCAAATAAAACCTTGTCACAATTACAAAAATAATAAAGGAACTAATATCTTAAGATGCTATAACTAGGATGTCCGAGTATGATGAACAAGAATAGAAAAAACATCAAACCCCTACCCGCCAACCCCCTTAAAGCTCTGGCTTAACATAACCTCAATTCCTACCATTTCAAATTATGCACTTCGCATCCTAAGGACCATAGCACTTTAGTCTTTGAGTTATGACTCTATAACTTATTTTTACTTCACTAGTCCTTGACATTTAAAAGTTGACATGACTTTGGCCCGAAAATTTAAACTTTTGATTGAACTTCAATCCTTGAATACTTCAATATTATTTCTCACTAGTGGTGGTAAAAGGAGAAATATTCCCACTTTCAAAACTATAGTGATGAAAGTGTAAATTAGGCTAAATCTCCACCTGCTAATTAAATTTGGACAAGCATGTAAGGTCCTTTTCAACAATCTCATTTAGTTGCTACTTTATCTCTTCATTTTCTTCGGGTACAACATACCACGCCAGGAAAGAAGAGAGAAGACTACCTGTTCTGTAGCAAGTTGATTCACAAGATAAAAATATCAAGACCTTCTTTACTTAATCAAGGATCTAATCGGACTACAGCATATTAACATAGCTACATATAAGAGAGAAGATGGCAGTATGTTTAACGTGGATAGAATTTCCTATGCAATTTTATGGCTATTGACGAGAAACTTGTATCTAAAGTTCAAGATCTATAGGGATTCTGTGGTCAATGTCATGCCTTAAGTGTCAGGTTAGCAAACAGCAGCCACACAATTCACCAAGCTCTTCTCCTATACAAACCATTTTTAGCTAGTCATATGCAAACGAATGTCATGTTGCTGGTAAGCATATAATGTTAGGAAAATGGAAGTGCAGGATTAAATAGCAACTCTTAAAGATCAAACATAAGGCTAAATATGGAATCAGAAATACATCTAGACCTCAAATATCATTCTGACTGGAAAAATCATTAGAACTTGAACCAAATCGCATTTACATTAGTTCAAGTGTCACACATGCCACATGTAGCAAGAATCTAAATCTAATCAGAATTAAATTTTAAATTTCAACTCGAGACATGCACATATACCATAATCGTAGACTCGAATCAGAGAACTTACCCCTGTACAGCACGATGCAAAAATGCAGGGTTTCCAGGATCCAGAGGAAGTCTCCTTAGTGCGCTTAGAGCAGCATACTGTAAATTACTCCGGATGATAAACTGACGTATAAAAACCATTAAAAACAGCATAATAAGCAAACATATGAATTGGAGCTTTAGGTTTATTAAAATGAAATGGAGAACTAATAATAATAATAATCAAATAGACCACATCAATCAATTAACTATATCATCCTTTATAATGCTAGATTTCTTAGCCAAGAGGAAACCTGGGAAACAAGAAAGCATTCTAGACATTAGGAGTATAATTGGCTAGCAAAATTAGGACTATCATAAGCAAACATATGAATTGGAGCTTTAAGTTTATTAAAATGAAATGAAGAACTAATAATAATAACAACAATTAAATAGACCACATCAATCAATTAACTATATCATCCTTTATAATGCTAGATTTCTTAGCCAAGAGCAAACCTAGGAAACAACAAAGCATTCTAGGCATTAGGAGTATAATTAGCTAGCAAAATAGGACTATAATTAGCTAGTGCATAATTGTGTAGACAACAAACCTAGAATTGAAGATAGGATCACCACTTCAATCAAAAGTACACAATCCAAGAATATAATCAATTTAAGGACCATTTTGCCCCTTCTTATGTTGTGGAAACCGATAACAAAAATAGCTCCAAAAGAAATTAATTTCAGCGTTTTAATTATTTAAAGCCAAAAAGTTCTTAACGGAAAGGTACAGGTGCAAGAAACAATGAACTTTTGAAGTTGCATGTAAGGACACAACATACAAGTACTTCATTGTTCAGCAACTAAAACTCATTAAAACAAAAATGCATAGCAATGGAATAAAAAGTTAAGTTGAGAAGTTTATAGATTACCATAATTGCATGCTAATGTTTACCTCCTTATCACCACCTTTAGTCCCAAAAACGCCTTTCTTTCGTTTTTGAGGAGCATCAGCAACCTGATATTAATATTAGTTCCACAAGGAAGAACAAAGATTAGAACTCAGGGGTTCTTAAGATAAAACAAGCCAGCATAATTAACAAAACTGTAATAAGCTCAGAAATATCATAGACTGGGATAAGTACTTAGGCTTTAATCATGCTGCATTAGACTTCGAAAGGCTCGTAAAAAAGCAGATATTTAAGATGCTTCTGGATTAACATGTTCATGGAACTAAGAAAAACTAGCATTCCCAATCTTACCAAAAAGAGTTGTTAAATATTAACAAAGTGTTTGATGGGATAAAACATGAATCTTGAAGTGAGGGAAGGCCAGTTTAGGACTACAGACCTTATTTTGGACGCCCTTCTAAAACCAAAATATCTGATCCTTGATAAGAGCTGAGGAATTAGTGGTTCAAGGATCAAGGAACCAGTAGTTCTAGAATCAAGAAACCAGCAAGAAGAAAGACATGCAATCTCTTCATGAATGACAAGTATATCCCTATGAGCACCTCCTCATAAGGTCTCCTTATCCCGAAACATCTTGTAGTGCTAATAACTATCAAGGTCACCTCCCAAACAAAAAGATGATTCTTAGATCACCATCGTCAAAAACAACTTATGCTAACTTATTCCTTTTTTTTTATACAACAGAAATAAAGCCTACTTACTCTATTTAACTAAACCAAACAAAACCAGCAATCTTTCCAGCTGGACCCAGACACCATTTCCTACTAAGTACAAAAGCAGTAAGCATTCTGTAATTAAATGTGGAGAAGAAATTGAAGCAGGAAAAACCTTATCAAGAATGCCAAATACAATCTCGTACAATCTGGATATAATATCTGTATTGCTTGCAGAAGCATAAGTGAGGGCCTTTAAAGCTTGCAATCTTCGAGCATGAACTTCAGGAGACACAATAAATATATGTCAAATTCTAATCGCAGTAGATTATCAAAAAGAAAACAAATTTCCTTTATTAGAAGACCAAAAATGTTATTTTGCAAGTATAAAAAATTATCAGCACTGCAATCATTATTCATGGCAACTAGAAATGGCAAACGGGTGAATCAAGTCAGGTTCTGTCAGATTATTCCAGGTTTTATGTTATTTCGGGTCTGATCATTTCAGGCTTGGATTTTCTTGCGTTTAAGGTACGAGCGTTTTTAAAACGCATCATTTTGAGTTAGGATCATTGCAGGCTCGGGTAGAACCAGGTTCGAATAACCTTTAGCCAGGGTTGCCCCGAAGTCTGGGTTGACTTATCGAGTATCCGAGTAAACTTATCCGATTTTGCTTTTTAATCTCATAAATTTATATAATAAAATCCTAAAATTAACAGATTTAGGATCACACATATCTATTAATTAAGCAAAGCATTAATTATTTAATTCGTTGATTAATGATGATTTATTAATTAATCGATTAATGAGTAATTAATTAATTTTATCGATTAATAAATAATTATTAACTTAAGATATAATAAACTTATGAATATACTTAATTATAAATGTAATTCTATGTTTCTCTAATAAATTTGGTTACTAACATTTAATCAAATAAAATCATACATTTTGTGAAGTTCATTATACTTACTACTCAACGCCTACTTAATTATAACTTTTTTGAATTTATTTTAAATTCATCATATCAATTAAACTAAATTGCAATATAACAAACGTAAAGAATCTAATTCCTAACTTACATTCTCTTATTTGATTAATTTTTTTGATAGTTTTCTTTTATTTGATATGTTATTATATTCAAACTAATTATTTTATTTAATAATTTAAAGATCCACAAAGCAACATTTTAAAAAATTAGAGACTTGAAGATGAAAATTGAATAAGTTAAGAAAATTAGTAGTAATAGTTATTGCTATATATATGATAAATAAATATCACAAAAATGTTATGTTGTCTCGCTGAACATTTACGTCTCAGGTCATTTCAAATTATGAATCGGCTTTGTGTTAGTTATAAATCCAAGTAGTGTCGGGTATCTGGTCGTGTTGGTCACGGAGTATGAAGTCATTTTTTATTTTGATAGTATCAGGCTCGGATTGTTTCGGTCTCGGGTTGTTTGGGTTTCAAATCATTTCAGATCTAAGTCATTTCGAGTTCAGCTGATAGTCACAGGTCAATTCGGGTTCTGGTTTTTAACTTTTTATTGAAACTGGGTTTGAACAGGTCAGATCGGATTCCTGGATTCAGGTGAGAGTCTCTTTAAAGAGACTGAAAATGTAATCAAATCCGGAATTCTTGTTCTTTTAATGTATTCTATCATGGTTCATCACAGAGAATGGCAAATTAGTGAAATAACAAATGCAAAAGATAATGTCTTACAACAAATTAGTCAATATTGCCACCTGTCTTCCTTAGCCAAAAACTATTTACATTAGAAGTGTTACTCCTAATAGAACTTAAAAACTAGTTCAGCTAGATTTCTCAAATCATTAGATGCTAAAATGATGTAAGAGTAGAGAACATGGCAATTAATAATAATAATTGTTGCATAATGAATCAAAAGAACTCTTGCAAAAATCCCTTGTTGTTACATCTCAAACTGAACTTTTGTTATTTTATGGATCAACTAGAAACCATAAATTCAAACTCAAGTTATGGTCTCTTTATAACAGCCTACTACAAAAGCTAAAGTAAATAATATCCTTTCTTTTTCTAATCACAGTTAAGATCCTTGAGCTTATATTTTATATTACTATAATTCTGTTTCATTCAGTTAGTAACATGTTTTTAGTAAAGAAAACGACAAATCAATTGAATGTATCAATATATGCATCAAGAAAATTTAAAATTCAAAACCAGAGAATGAATAACCACATCCACGACAACTGTTACATAAAATTGGGAACACCATGCTTGCATAATACCACATTGATGACTGCAACTACATCCACTTCGGTCATTTCAAAACGTGGCAAAGAAAGCCTATATGAAACCATTAAACAAAGTTTTCAAAAGAGAACAATAACCTAAGATGCACTGGAGTCCCCTCCGCTCGAAAAGATGCAAAAGAGATATATATATGTGTATATATATATATCTTTAAGATTTTCAAGTACACTGAAAATTTCAGTCTGCAAGCCCAAATCAGCAAAACCTCCAACGGTCTTAGGACTATTGATGCATTAAGTATTAATGTTGACTAAAAAGATTTCTACTGTAGCTTGCACAACTATGTAATTGCATAATCACAGCCCATTTACTATGTTAAAGCATCAGCACGAAAGTTAAGCCTTACCATGCACAAGACCACACTATAAACATAATTTGAATAGTTAATTTGACTAAAAAGATTCTACTGTAGCTTGCACAACTATGTAATTGCATAATCACAGCCCATTTACTTTGTTAAAGCATCATCACAAAAGTTAAGCCTTACCATGCACAAGACCATACCATAAGCATAATTTGAATATTTCCCCTCGGATGTGTGCCAGAAAACAAAATTTGCAAAAATAATAACATAAATGTCTTAGAATTGAGCATCCAAAATATAAGAAACAAGACCAAGAAACCTCACATTCAATTTCAGCATTTGAAGCTTCAACTGAAAGCTGTTCTACAATTCTCGGTACAACATCAGCTCGGGTCACCCCTCCAACAGCATCAATATCAGCCAAGGCATCCCAATTAGGAGTAGGGATTCCACCACCAGAACTTAGACCGTGAGGACCATTATCCGACAATATCCTGGCCAAGTAATAATAGACATAGCGTAGGACAGTCCTGTCTTCACACTGTTGATTCAGCTGTAAAAAGAAAACAAAAATATATTAACACGCATTGCTTCACCCTACCAGAATAATTTTTTTAGGATTGCTAAAGAGACTTTATGAAATTCTTTTGTAAATAATGAGAACCACAATTGCAGAAAATACTAAATGTTAACAGCGCTTGAAACACTAAGTTTTAACATAACAATCCAGCTCAAAGAATGGAATCTAAGTCATGTAATGTCAAACTAAGAGATGATAGCATAGATTCACAGCTTCAAAGTCTGGGAAAGAAAATGGCAACCTATAATTTTGCTTTTGTGGCAATCAAGTAATTAAAATGACAATTGAAAACATACAATCACACATCAGGAAAAAAAAAAAAAGCAAGATTATAAATCAGAAAAGGGCACAAATAACATAGAAAAATTTCACCAAACAGCAAAATACGTCAACAAAAGTTAAAATCAAATATTAATAAACATTATTGATTAAATGTTTTCAAGTCATGTCTTCATGAATTAAAATAGTTAAATCTAATTCTAAAATCCGTTTCTATTGCAGAAAATATTTTCCCATACATTTGGATTATAAATATTTTCAGGATTTCCTATGTTGGATGCACCCAAGGTAATTATGTTAGCCTAAGTGCCTTATCATATAGCTTAATTCCTTATTTTGATCTTAACAAACATATTGAAGGTGTGATCTAATGATCTTTCAAGTGTTGATGTTGTAGAATAATGGAAAGATAGTTACTTCAAAATTGCAACCGCGCCAAGAGGGTGCAACCGCGAAAAACAACACTTTTATGGCAGAAACTCCAAATCTACAAAAGCTAAAAAATCCCGACAGTACTAGGATGGGCGCAACATCAAAAAACAGAAGTTTCAAAGCAAAAAGGAATGATGTGGAAAGCTCAAAATTGTGATCGCGAAACTTGAAGTCTGAAGTAATCGTTAGGGACCGCCAACGATAATATTAGAAAGCCACCAATGTCATACCACCACGTCAAATAGCCATTGGAAGCATTTTAAGATTCGCGACCGCCATTTTGCATCCCGACAAAGTGCATTTAATGCACTGTCTTAAAGCAAACTATAGAGATTTTTGGGATACTTGTGTAACGGCTCTTTGAGATTTTTAGGCTATAAAAACCACATCAAATGGCCATTAATGGTTAATCAACAACCTCCAAAAGTCCATACCATTGTGCATTCAATTTTTCTCATTCTTGCAATTAAATTCTTAAATTTTGATTATTGTAAGAGCTTGAATGTTCTTGTGAGGTTTGAGTGTTAGCCTAAACACTTGTAATAAGATTTAAAGATTAGTCCAGGAAAAACTCTTATAAGGGTTGTGTGTTAGTCACTAAAAGACAAAGTGTAAGGTTTAATGTGAGCCCTAAAACACTGAGTTGGGAGTGAGCTTGAAAAACTCCATTTGTAACGATAGATAGTATAGTGGATTCCCAATTGTGAATTGGGAGTGAATGTAAGGTTTGTTAATGCCCAAACCATTATAACTTCTTGTGTCTTATTCTCTATACTCTTTTCACATTCTCCTAAACCAAATTTTTAATTTCTCACCTTTCTCTATTCACCAATTCAACCCCCGCTTCTTGGTTCATAAAGGCAAACAAATTAGTCTATAGAAAATATTCTCATAGTCAAAGGATAAAAGCTACAATTTATGTTCAAGGAAAATCACCTCTTTTGGAAAAGGAAAAAATGTATGAAGTTTTACAAACTTATGAAATTGACTTTATTTATACAAACACTTAATAAACATATACATGTTAGTATATCGACTACTGAAAATCACTTCCTATGACCTCTAACCACCATCAGTCATTAGCCGGTCATTGGACAAAAATTTTCAAAATTGCCATTTTTATGTAATTATCTTTTAAATTTAGAATATAAATTTTAAATATTTTACTAGTATTTTCTTCGTAAAATATAAGTAATATTTTCCAAGACAATCCAAATATCATAAAGTAATTTTAAGGAGACGTTTTGTATATAACCAAACATAAATATAAAAGGTTAATTATTTTTTACCGCTTGTAACTTTCCATATTATAATAATTAGCCCTTGACATTTAAAATTATATTTTTCATCCTTTTATTGTAAATTTATACCAAAAAGTCCTTCTGTCAAAATTTCAATTAAACAGGTTGAATTAAATATTATTTACCCCCTGATTTTTTTGTCTATAAAAATTATCCGTTATATTTTCTTTTACTACACTAAAACTCTTGTCTTTTAATATAACTAACTATTACCTCCTTCAAAAAGTCAAGACAATTAAAGATACTAAATTGATTTAAACAAATTCATTAATCGTTAAATTTATTATTAAGTATTGGACTCGTATAAAATTATTAAATTAAGGTAAGATTTTATTTTTAGCAAAAATCAATTTAATGTCTAACAAAAATAATTAACTAATATTTTTTACTTGTTCTAATTTTTAGCATAATTCAATCCTAGTAAAATTTAAACATTTTAAAAGAACTTATATTTAGCAACATATTAGAAAGGGTAAAGTTTAAAAAACTATCTTGTGGTTTGGCGCTTTCACACTTGATGGACAGAGGTATTTTCTGTACCAAATGAGTAATATGTGATTTATTCTTTTACATTTTTTAAGTACATTCAATGTTTTTCTCCTTTTTTTATTATAAATATTAATTGAAACATAAAATTTTGATAAAATGAGTATTTTTAAGTAATTTAACATCTGACTAAATATTTTGTGATCATAACAAATTGTTAAAACATATTTTTTAATTTTAATCAAATTTAAGAAATAGTTTTTTAAATAAAATTTGTATATATTTATGAATTCTATGATGCATTGTTAGATATCATATTGCTTATAAAAATATAATTTAGTGATGGTTCAAGTTAAATACATGCAAATCTATGTACAAAAAAATAAAAACATAAATATGTACCTAAAAATGTATTAAAAAAAAAAACACGCGGTACTCCTTTAATAGAAAAAATATCTTCGTCCCTCAAGTGAAAAAGCATCAAACCACAAGATAGTTTTTTGAACTTTACCCTATTAGAAATTCATATAAATTAGCCTTAAAATATCAAAAATAAAATAGATATGAATTTTTATTATTACTTTTGTCAGATACTAGAATTGTAATTCTGATAAGAAGTTTAAGGATCAAATTATATTTTTCTATAAATTTAGTGCTTTAATTGCGTTGAGTTTCAAAAAGCAAGGGGATTCTAGTGCAATGAACAAATATAGAGGGCAATTTATATATTAGACCAAAAATAAAGGGATAAATAGTTTTTAACCAAACCTAGTTAACAATTGTTTAACAAGAATTCTAACGAAAGGACTTTTTGGTATAAAATTACAAGATAGGAAGATGAAAAAAAATAATTTTTAAATGTCAAGAAGTAACTAGTATAATATAAAAAATTGCAGGGAAAAGAAATTATTTTTGTAAAGAATATTTTCCCTAGAAAATGTTTACCAAAATGAAAGTATTTCCATGTAACAAATAAGGCTCTACAAGTTTGAAGTATTCTAGTAATTTATAACTTTTGCTAGAACGAACTGGGTATCATATCTTTTGGTTTCACATTGAGTCTTTATTCTTTCTTGGTGTCTTATTTTAAGGATAAAATGAACTAGGAAAGTTTTAATCTTATCGACTTTCTAAACTGTCCCAAATATTCATAAGAGAAATTCAGAAATATAAACACTTAAAAGCTCTTTAACAACTTAAAGTCATTTACCTAATGTTGTAACTATTTTCTTACATATCAATTAGCAAATAAAAGAGATAATCTGCTCCTATTAATTAAACTACAGAATCAGTGCAGTAACAATGGAGCCATAAGTGAAGTTAGAACTATAATTGAGGTCTGAAATTCTTCAGATCAAACCTTAGAAACCTTCTTGTGAAAGTGGACTCTATCAAACTAAACAAAACAGCTTAAATATCTGCCTCAAGTTACTGTTTGAGTGCCTAATTGTGCAAATAAAGCTCCTAGCTTATAGCTTTCAAACTTGTAGTGTTCTTTATAGCTTTAAAATAAAGCTTTAAAGAACACTAAAACTGAAAGGAAAAAGAACTTCTTTCAAACTTGTAGTGTTGTTTATAGCTTTATAATTTTAAAGCTATAAAGCTTGAAAGAATACTAAAACTGAAAGGAAAAAGAACTTCTGTTTATACTAGCTCAGGTGTCTTTCAAATTACAGAATCGATTTAACATAGACAAGCCTGGGAATTTGTTCTTGTTTAAGGAGTCTTTTTCTTTTTTGAGGTAATTGCAGCAGAAAGCAGGTTACAGATTTCAACCAGGTCAAGATTCATTATCATAGTAGAACCAATTCTGAGTTGTAACTTCAAAAGTTAGTTTTTTTCTTCTTCTCTTCAAAAGTTAATTAGATATCTGCCACCTCTACTTCCACTGAATGAAACTTGTTCTTAGCTCTAAACCAGAAGCCAGCCTGACACTCCTCAGTATCTTGCCATAGCGATACAAAAGGAACCTATACTCACTGTTATCAATATTTCAGGGGTAGAGTCCTATCAAAATTTAAGGGTATAAGCCAACACTAAATTAAGAGATGTTTTCTACATATTTGCATATTGATCCTTTACTTAACCACAAAAGACGATGAACCACCATCGAACAGGGTATAATTAGAAGATGAATGATAACAAAATAACATCAAAATTGAATTATGTCCAAACAGCCTGCTTAAAGATGGTACTAATTCGTCAATAATTTTGATTTTTATAAGCAAGCTTGTCTGCATTTCACACAAAGCTCCTATCTTTTTTCTCTCAAACAGAGATAGCGCACTGCATCTAGAAACAGGTATAAGAATTAATAAACAATATGTAACAAGAGAATGATTAGAACATACCATGAGAAGAGATGGAGCCAAGGATGGATCGACGGAGTTGTAAACAGCAAGTTTTGGAAACACATGATGCACTAATTGCTTTTGAGAGCTTTTCTAGAATTAATGAATGCAAACATAAAATAAGCCCATTATTAAAAATGTAAAGAAAAATGAAAAGTATTAATGAAGAGGAAATTGCTATACCTGATCAGAAGTAGCAGCTAATTCATGGATACTCCTAGCGAGTTGTGAGTAAGAAACTGGCTGCAATAGAATTGCAACAACAATGTAATTCACTAAAAATAAAATAAAAATAACAATAATAATAGTAAAAAGAGAACCTTCTTCTTTTGTTTCTGAGGGATGATGTTAGTTTTCATATTCATAGGATTTAAAGCAGCTTTAGCAGCAGAAATAGTGTCGTTTTGGATCTG
Organism: Ricinus communis; assembly: GCF_019578655.1. Lineage (NCBI taxonomy): Eukaryota > Viridiplantae > Streptophyta > Magnoliopsida > Malpighiales > Euphorbiaceae > Ricinus > Ricinus communis. Next base: position 31,599,935 of record NC_063257.1, on the reverse strand, counting down.
CATAAGAGTTGCTCTTTTCGACTTCTTTTCTCCTAATATCGTTTTCCCTAAAGAAGACGATGACGACGACGACGTCGTATTACTTGATCCAATCGGCTGCTGCGATGCCGCTGCAGGAGGAGGAGGAGGAGGAGCCGTCGTGGATCCTGATGTAGTGGCAGATGACGTCGTTCCAGGATCAGCCGTAATTAGATCCATTAACGTTGTCCCCGATGAATCCTTTAAAAAAAACAAAATAAATAAATTGATAAGCAGCAGCAGAGAAATGGATTCAAAGGAATTGATTTAGAAGGAAAACGCAGAGGGAGAGAGTTGAATTACCGCCATTGTTATTTTCGTTGATTTGAGAAGGAACTGTATTCTTTCTTTTCAAGTATACACAAAACTACCAGTTACCAATACATCATTTGAACCTCATTACCAGCGAACACTACCGTAATGTAATGTAATGCCTATTCTTATGAAGAAAAGGAAAAAATGCATTTTTGCCTCTTATATTTGCTGCAAGTCTAATATTGGCCCCTCATCTATTTTTAAGTCCAAATATACATAAAATTACACAAATTATTCAATGCGTCCTCATTTTTATTATGAAAAGTGAAGGGAGCAAATGTCATTTAAAAGTGTTTATGTTAGTAAATTAGTAGGTCCCATGCACTAAAAAAAAGACTTAATTACTTAGGATTATCTTCAGCAATCGGGTGATAGTAGAATGCGTGTTTTTGGTGATATAAAGGATAGGATTTGAAAAAAGATGCAAAGTTGGAGAAAATGCTTTTTATCTCATGCTGGAAAAGAAATATTGCTTAAAAACGATGGCCCAATCTATGCCCAACTATGTTTTAGGTTTATGTAAAGATATTGGGAAGATTATAAATCCTTTCTTGTAGGCTACAATAGAAAGGAAAATTGAGGTATACATGGTTAAGTTTGGAAAAGCTTTGCAAGAGGAAGTCTAATGGTGGATTGGGACTTGGGCATATTCATGATGTCTAATTAAAGTGTATAAGGCTTTATTTCTTGTATAATTCAATTTTGGAAGCTTAGCTTAGGCATAACCCAAGTTATATTTGGCATAGCGTCCATTCAACCCAACAACTAGTAAAGATGGGAAGTAGGAGACCGATTAGAGATGGCAAAACGCTCTCAATTTAGAAGGATCCATTATTACTAAATAATGTTGATCCATTTGTTAGTAGTGACTGTAGTGTTGGGCATGAAAAATTGTGTGTGTTGTAGATCTCATAGTTCATGGGCTATTGTTGGAATAGATAAATAATTAAAACTCTTTTTAATGAGAGGGATTGCAACTTAGTTATTATAATATTAAAGATAGGTGGAGTTGGTTTTTAGACAAAATAAAGGTTATAATGTTAAAAGGGGCTATAAGGTGCTAAAAGAGATGGATTCTGTAAGACTCTCAAAATTAATTAAAATAATAATAATAATAATAATAAATAAATAAATAAAGGAGGAAAGATTCTTTTTCTTTCCTTCCTTCCTTTTTCCTCTCCCTCCTCCCTCTTCTTCCTCCTCACTGCTCTCTCTCCCTCCCCGTTTTCTGCCATTTCCGGCCACAACACCGCCGTCCAGCCACCAAGCTTCTCTCCCCCTTCCCCTCCCTTGCCAGCGCCGCCTTCTCCTTCCTCCCCTCTCGCTGTCGACGTCAAGCGTGGGAAAGAGGAGCTGCCGTTGCCGAAACAACCTCCTATCGCCGTCCTTTCGCTCGCCCGATACTGGAACGAGCTCCACCTCGTCGAAAACCTCCGAGCCGAGCTTCTCAGCCGCGTCATCCCTACCGGCAGCAGTGTGCAGCCTCACTGGAGCTGAGATTTTCCGGCCTAAATCCGATGGCTTTTGACGAGTTTCCGGCAAAAATAGTTATGTTTTTTGAACTCCCGCCCCTCAAGCTTTGCACAGGGGCTTCCAAATTTGAAATTCGATATCGTTTTAGTACCGACTTTCGAACCCTAGTGTTTTCTTAATAATAAATTTATGTTCGTTATTATCGATGTTATTATTATTATTATCATTAATTTTGCTATCATATTTATTGTTATTTTATTATTATTATTATTATTGTTGCATGTAATTTGCATATTTGCTACACTCGATGCTATTCAACTTTAATTCTTAATGTGTTATTTAATAACTTATGTTTGCTTACTATTTATACTATTTATAAATATTATTGATACTATGATTGTAATTTCTGGATGAGTCGAGAGTAGAACATGCCATTTGATCGGTTGCATCAGGACCGCGTGCATACCGGTATTAATCAGAGACAAGTAGTAAAGGTTATTTTTGGAATTTGTCCTGTCGAGTAAAACTCTCTAGGCTGTGAAAATTTGACTGTCGGAGGAAGGTCCCTAGTCGAGCGTTGCTCTCTAGGCATATGCCGGCTTATTTGGGAATCAAGTGATTAGGCTGGATTAAGAACCCTGGTTGAGCTTCGCTCTCTAGTTGCCGGATCTATTGGAATAAAAGAGCCGAAAGGCTGGTAGTATTGGGGTTAGAGTTCTGCTGAGGTACTTGTTCTATAAGCATTTAAATTGTATTTTTCTAAATGATGGCATGATACATGTTTTAATATAATATGATATGTTATTCTGATTAAATAAATATCTTATTAAGAAGATTGTATTTTTTATAGGATTATATGATTTTAACTCAGTCTCGAGGCTGATATTCTCAATTTTAAGTTTTCAGGTGACAGTTAGGTTCTTCTTCGTCTTTCGCTTGACAGCCCGACTTCCTTCTCCTTCAGGCTTATTATAATTAATTTCTACTTTTACATTTTGAATTATTTAAAATTCTAGATTTTTCGTAATAGTGTACCTAGCATATTATGTTTCAATTTGGTATGTAACAAATTATAAAATGTTTGCTAGCATCTAGTTGGAGATTTGTGAATGAAATGTTGGGTTGTTTTAATAGTATGTATATGTATGTATATTTGAATTACCGATTAATTAGGCTTATTATGGGTTTTGGTAGCCTTAAGCCTACCCATTCTCTAGTGCCAGTCACGAGCCCACAGATCGAGTCATGACAGATTCTTAAAAACATGTCAATGGTGATATCTCTTTTTGAAAGAGTCTTTGTAAGCTTAATATTCCTCCTAAAGATTTTATGGAGAGTTGTTGGAGAATATACTCCTACTAAAAATAAGATAAAGACGTAGATGAGTTAAAGTAGAGAGTTTTTGTCCATTCTATGGAGGATAGTAGGAAATTGCATTCATGTCCTAGTTGATTGCTCATTTGTAAGGGAATTGTGGTTAGGGCTAAGCATGGGACTCAAAAATCCCGAACTATACTAAAAAACCGTAAACAAAAATATCCAGAATTGAAGATATTTATTGACCATTTGATTTTCTCTAAACTAGACCAGAATGAAATTTTTTTAGCACAATTCTAGATTTTATTAGTTCTCTAAGCCGAGAACCACGTCGAGCTATCCCGTATTGTTCCAACTAAAGAATCGAAAATAGAACCAATTATAAAAGATTATCTATTTTTTATATGTATAATTATTTCTTGAATAAATAATTTCAAGTCTTAATTTAAAAATTCTTATGAAGTACATATCTAACAATTATATTCTAAAAATTATAGACTCATTGGCCAAATCTAAAATAGCTCACTAAGTTTATATTTAGTTACAATATTAATTAATCTCTACTTTTATCTCAATTTGTTAACAAAGTTTTAAATTCATGGCATCATTCTTCATTTATATTATAAAATCCTATTATGATTGAGACAAATAATACAAAGTATCAACTTCTTCTAGATTTTCTGATGATACTTCTTCTACTTTAACCATAGATATAAGGAGGGTTTCAAATATATCCTCAGTCATCTATGCCGTTTACAAAGAACCTGTTCCAACACGAAGCTTGCAAAAATTTTCAACATCAGATTTGCCAAGCCCAAACACCACATTACAAAATATTGATTACCAAAGTAATGTCTCAAGACCTGTTTACAATGAAAGCCAGTCAAAGAAAGAAGATGACATGGAATCCATCTCTACCCCATCTTCATCATCACTGTCAGCAATAATAACCCAAAATCTAGAAGCAGAATTCAATATGATTTCAAAAGAGTTTCAAATCAATAAAAAGCTTTTACATAAAGATTTCTATTCAAAGAAAAACCATTCCAAAAAACTCTGATTTTTTAAAAAAAAATTTAAAAGAAAAAGATAGTATCGAAGAAAGATACTATGAATTTTGTTTACAAAACAAAGTCCAAATCACATTTTTTGATTGGTTTCAAATTTATTGCAAAGAAAATAGTATTTCATACCCTTTCAAAGATAAGGTCATTAGGCCTATTACTATTAGGAACAAAGCCCCAGAATCGAAGGTCGGAGAAAACCAAACTATCCAGTCTGAACATCCTCCTCTTAGAAAGATAACTATTTCTTATGAAGAAAAGGAAATTGAAGCCACACCTTACAAGCTAGTATGAGAGGATTTTGAAAAAAATATCAAAAATATTGTTTAACAAAATAATTTTTCAAATATGTGTCTTAACACGATAGGAAAACAACTGGTTAGGATAGAAAGCCATATTCAAAGACTTGCTACAGTCTTGAACTCTGTAGTCTCTAATACTGGTCATCCAGAGGAAAAGAGTCAAACAGAGAAACTTAAAAATCTTGTCTTCAAACCCTATCAGATTTCAAAGCCTAGTCAAGACCAATTTCAAAAGCAAACTGAGTTTGCTAGAGCAGTCAGAGAACAGCTTAGCAAGTTAACCACTTTCGAGTCTTCAACGAACGTAGTACCGGATACTCCTCAATCCAATAGGAATATTAGTGCTATAGAGCAAGCCCAAAGCAGTGAATCTAATGATTCAGGATCAGAAAGTGTTACTAAAGAACCCTCCCATATCAATAGATTGGGATGACAAGCCCTTAAATTGACTTGGCATACTCCTAGGACTATTGCTCCTGACTTAAGCATAGAAAATAGGAATAATGTCTTTACCCAGTCTAGATTCAATGCCTTTTCCGTTTATGAATGGAATATAGATAGAATGTCTGAGTATAACATTCTTGGTCTTTTACAAAAGATGACCATGGCAGCAAATGCATACAAAACCCAAAGCAGTATCTCTGATAGAGCCATAGTTGAACTCCTTATAGTCGGTTTTTCAGGCCAGCTTAAAGGATGCTGGGATTACGATCTCACTCAAGCACAACAGCTGCAAATCCTAGGTGTTATCCAAACCACAATATAAGGAAACCCTATCCTAGATGAATTAGGAAATCCAATTGAGGATGCTGTGTCAACCCTAATCCTTACGATTTTCCTCCATTTCATAGGAGATCGATCTCACCTCAAAGATAAGAATGTTGAACTTCTCAGCAATCTAACCTGTGAAAAACTTAGCAATTTCTAAGCCTACAAAGACACTTTCCTGACCAGAGTAATGCTTAAGGAAGACTCAAACCAACTATTCTAAAAAGAAAAATTCTTAGCCGGTTTACCTAAAATACTAAGTGAGAGAGTTAAGAATGTTATCAGAAAAGCCCATAGTGGCCAAATCCCTTATGATCTCTATACTTATGATGAATTAGTTAGCCTTACTCAGAAGGAAGGACTAAAAATTTGCCATGATCTTAAGCTTCAAAGACAGCTCAAATGGGAAATGAACAAAACTAAGCAGGATGTCACAACTCGCCTCATCTTGGGCAGCAAGGCCTGTCCATGTGTCACCCTGTGGAGCTAAAATCCAAAAAAATTTTGCCGAGAGTGCTAGAGTAGTGCGGAATTTAGAATAGTCTAGAACTTTCTAGAACAATCTAGAATGGTCTAGACACTTCTAGAATAATCTAGAAGGGTGTAGATACTTCTAGAATATTCAAGAAGGGTATGAACACTACTTGTACTTACTAGACTAGTCTAGAATATTCTAGACCCATATAGATTACTATAGAATATTCTAGACATGTATAGACATAAGTAACATCTAGAACATTCTTTTAAGGAGGTGGGAATGGTGGCCATCCATGCCTATAAATACCTCCCTCCATTCCTCATTTATAAGAAGATATAAGGAGTTAAGGTTGAGAAATTCAACAAAGCTCTCCATACTTTCCAAGCTTAAGAGCTCCTAACTCTACTCTACACTAGTCCTAAACCCTTACTGCCTGCTTTGCTCACCTAAAATCCTTTCCAACTCACATCTAGGCTTACTTAGTTCAACTTTGACACACAAGTTAACTAAGTGCCGCGCGACTTGGCTAACCTCTAAGCCTAAGTTCGTGACAGGTGGTATCAGAGCAACGATTTGAATCCTAGGTACCGCTGGTTGAAGTGATTCGCGTAATGGCAAGCGAGGAAGAAATTGTCGCTATTGCAATGGAAGAGCAACGCACTGAGCAGACCCGCGGGCATGAGGAATAATGATCACAGCCTAGATAGGGCAAATCCAAGGCTCCAACGCGTGAGCCTATAGAGTCCAGAGTTGCTAGCCTTGAGAAAGACTTGGTTAGTGTAACTTCGACAATTAGCGAGCTCAGCAATCAGGTTGAAAACCTCATCCATGAGAACATGGAGATCACGAGGGCTGCCAAGACCATGATTGAAGACCTTAGCAAAGCCTTTCGGGGAGAACTACATTCCCTAAGGGAGGAGTTCGCCGATCAACAAAAGTTCTTGCGAGATGAACTAAAGGTGCTTCGTAGGGAGATGGATGGCATTCGTCGAGGTAGTCCACCCTCGACAAGCACTGCTGCCACTACTAGTTTTGCTGCCCCTCACGGACTAAAAGTCCCCAAGCCTGCCATGTTCAATGGCACACGCAATGCCACTACGGTGGAAAATTTCTTGTTCGATCTTAAACAATACTATAAGGCGATGAATGTCACAGATGACTTCTCAAAGATTAGCAATGCTGCCATCTTTTTGAGGGATTCCGCCCAACTATGGTAGAGAAGGAAACATTCTGAAAGCGAGAAGGGGCTTTGCATCATCAACACGTGGGAGCAGTTCAAGACTGAACTCTGCAAATAATTTATGCCTCACAATGCCAACAATGAGGTACGAAGCAGGCTACGAAGGCTGAGGCAAACGGGAAGCATTGCTGAGTACGTCAAGGAGTTCACGACTCTTATGCTAAAGATTCCATACTTGACCGAAAATTAACTCCTTTTTTATTTCAAGAATGGGTTGAAGGATTGGATGAAGATGGAGCTCGAGCGACATGGAGTGCAGACCCTTGACAAAGCAATTACCATGGTGGAGAACCTCAAGGACTATTCCACTCAAGACAAGGGCAAGAAACCTAGCTCTTTTAAGAGTGAGGAGGCCAAAAGACGGACTTCAACAAGGGCAAGGAGAGTGGCTACAGAAGTCCTCTGGCGGCAATTCAAAGCACGATAAAGGCTCGTTGCATAAAATAAACATATTGCCTCTAAACCACCCAGGCCCTGCTTCATTTGCAATGGTCCACATTGGGTGAGGGACTGCCAAAATCGTAAGGCCATGAATGCCATTGTGGCAGAGTTCAATAAAGATAAATTCCAAAAAGAACCCCAAGCTGACATGGGTTCTTTACAGTACTTAGGTGCGCTATCAAAGCTCCTCTCTCATTCAGTCTCCAAAAAGAGAGGCTTGCTCTACGTCGACGCTGCCATTGAAGGCAAAACTGCCTACCCTATGCTTGACATGGGTGCTATGGACAACTTCTTGGATGTGCACAAGGCAAAGCGCCTAGGCTTGAAACTGTCCAAAGGATTCGGTATGATTAAAGGTGTTAATTCAGAGGTAAATTCTATGCATGGCATTGCAAAAAATGTGAAGGTGCAAGTGGGCGATTGGCAAGGTACGCTAGACTTTACTGTTGTGCCTATAAACGATTTTAAAGTTGTCTTTGGTCTAGCATTCTTTTATAAGGCCTATGCCATCCTAGTCCCTTCTATGAGCTCTTTGTTGATCCTCAACGCTTCCAAGCTTCGACTAATCCCCTTGAAGAGCATGGCAAAATCTAAACCTGCTATGATTTCTGCCTTGCAATTCAAGCAGGGTCTCAAAAACAGGGAGTGTTATGTCACAACCATGAGAGAGCTCAACGATGAGGACGATGTTGAGCAATCTGCCCCGCCTTTACCACCATCTATCGAAGTAGTCCTTGACGAATACAAGGACGTAATGCCACCCAAGCTATCGAAGAGATTACCACCTAAGCGAGATGTGGATCACCACATTGAGCTCGAGCCCGGTGCTAAACCTCCTGCCATAGCACCCTATCGCATGGCACCTTCGGAGCTGGCTGAATTGAGGAAACAGCTCCAAGACTTACTTAATTCGGGCTATATCCAGCATCAAAGGCCCCATATGGTGCACCAGTCCTTTTTCAAAAGAAGAAGGATGGGTCGTTGCGCATGTGTATAGACTATCGGGTTTTGAACAAGATCACCATCAAGAACAAGTATCCAATCCCCTTGATAGCCGACTTGTTCGATCAACTGGGAAAGGCTCGATACTTTTCCAAGCTGGACTTGTGGTTTGGTTACTACCAAGTCCGTGTTGCACCTGGTGATGTGCTGAAGACAGCGTGTGTGACGCAATACGGAGCTTTCGAGTTCTTGGTCATGCCTTTCAGCCTCACAAATGCCCCTGCCACCTTCTGTACGCTCATAAACAAGGTACTCCATCCTTTCCTTGACAAGTTTGTGGTTGTTTATTTGGATGACATTGTTGTGTATAGCAACAGCCTTGAGGAGCATGTGCAACACCTCAAGCAAGTCTTCCAAGTGCTCCGCGAACACGAGCTGTACGTGAAGCGAGAGAAATGCTCATTCATGAAACAAGAAGTGGAGTTCCTTGGCCATTGAATCAAGGATGGCAGGCTAATGATGGACCCAGCAAAAGTCCAAGCCATCCAAGAATGGCAACCTCCTTCCAAAGTGCCTGAATTGTGATCTTTTCTTAGGTTGGTGAACTACTATCGGTGATTTATCAAAGTCTATTCTGCCATTGCCACCCCATTGACGGACCTACTCAAGAAAAATAAGGCATGGAATTGGGGTGAGGAATGCCAAGCTGCATTCGAAGCCTTGAAAGATGCCGTGTTAATAGAGCCCGTCATGATGTTGCCCGACTATGGGAAGCCATTTGAGGTGCACACAGATGCCTCTGACTATGCCATTGGAGGCGTCCTCATGCAAGATAGGCACCTTATTACCTATGAAAGTCGCAAGCTTAACAAAATAGAGAGGCAATATACTGTCTTAGAGAAGGAAATGATTATCGTCGTCCATTGCTTGCGCACATGAAGACATTACTTGCTCGGCAGCAAGTTCACAATTCTAACAGATGATGTGGCTACGAGCTATTTTCAAACTGAAAAGAAGTTGAGGCCTAAGCAAGCTCGCTGGTAAGACTTCTTGGCCGAATTCGATTACAAGCTCGAATACAAGCTAGGCAAAGGCAACATTGTCGCTGACACACTAAGTAGAAAAGCGGAGTTGGCTGCCATTGCTGCTAGTACGCCGAAGAGTGACTTCCTTGGCCGTATCAAGGAAGGAATGCAGCAAGACACCTTGGCTAAGAGTATCATCAAGCTAGCCATTGAGGGAAAAACTCGACGCTTTTGGGAGAAAGATGGCATTGTCCTCACTGTTGGAAATTGAGTATATGTGCTAAAGTATGGAAATCTACGAAGAGAAATCCTAAAGGATTGCCATGACTCCTTGTAGGTTGGACACCTCGGCATGGCTCGTACGCTTGCGCTAGTCCAGCAAAGCTACTACTGGCCGCAACTTAAGGATGATGTGGAGGCTTATGTCCGAACTTGCCTTGTATGCCGACAAGACAAGATGGAACAACAACAACCTGCTAGCCTTCTTGAACCTCTTCCCATCGCTGAAAGGCCTTAGGAAAGTGTCTCGATGGATTTCATCGTGGCCTTACCGAAATCTGAAGGATTAGGTAGCATTATGGTTATTGTGGATAGATTTAGCAAGTATGCTACTTTTATCCCTGTCCCGACGGACTGCAAGTTAGACGAGGCAGCTCGTCTCTTTTTCAAGAATGTTGTGAAGCTATGGGCCTTGCCAAAGAGCATAATCAGCGATAGAGACCCTCGGTTCACCAGCAAGTTTTGGCGAGAGCTGTTCAAGTTGCTTGGCACATACCTTAACTTCTCCACAAGCTTTCACTCACAAAGCGACGGCCAAACCGAGAGGATTAACCCCCTGTTGGAACTCTACTTAAGGCACTACGTTAGTGCCTACCAACGAGATTGGGCAAAGCTACATGACGTAGACCAATTCTCGTATAACCTCCAACGAAGCGAGTCCACGGGCAAGAGTCCCTTCGAAGTCATCATGGGACAACAGCCTTTGACGCCAAATGCTATTGCTACTAACTATGTAGGAGCCAACCCTTCTGCCTATAAATTTGCAAGGGAATGGCACGAAGAGGCAGACATCACAAGGGCATGCCTCGACAAGGCAGCAAAGCGCATGAAGAAGTGGGCTGATGTGAAAAGGCGCTACAAGGAATACAACGCTAGAGACTTGGTGATGGTGAAGCTGCTGCCTAATCAATTCAAGTCCTTCCGCCAATTGCACAAAGGCTTGGTAAGGCGATACGAAGGCCCGTTCCCAATTATGAAGCGTGTTGGTGCCGCGGCCTACTAGCTCCAACTCCTCTCAAGGTTGAAGATCCACAATGTCTTCCATGAAAGTATGCTTAAACCATACCATGAAGACAAAGAAGACCCTAGCTGTGGCGAATCTAAAAGAACTCCAACGACCGTTGTCACCGAATTCGATAAGGAAATCGAATGCATCCTTGCAGATAGAGTGATAAGGAGAAGAGGAGTTTCCAACTACACCGAATACTTGGTGAAGTGGAAAAATCTGCCCGACGCCGAGGTTATATAGGAACGTGAAGATTTGTTATGGCAATTCCCCGAACACATCCAAAACTACAAAGCTCAAGGTGCGACGAGGACGTCGCGAGATTGAGTGGGGGAGGGTGTCACAACCCACCTTATCTTGGGCAAGCAAATCCTGTCCATATGTCACACTGTGGAGCTGAAATCCAAAATTTTTTGCTGAGAGTGCTAGAGTAGTGTGGAATTCTATAGAACACTCTTGAATAATATAGAATTCTTTACAGTACTCTAGAACACTCTAGAATAGTCTAGAACTTTTTAGAACAATCTAGAATAGTCTAGACACTTCTAGAATAATCTAGAAGGGTGTAGATACTTCTAGAATTTTCTAGAAGGGTATGGACACTACTTGTACATACTAGTCTTGAATAATATAGAAGGGTATGGACACTACTTGTACATACTTCTAAAAACACTTACAATTTTACTATGATTTTGGAAAAAGGAAAAAGGCAAAAGCATCCATTTCCTATTATCTAAGAACTCCAAAAAGAAATTACAACTATTAAAACAGAACTCAAATAATTAAAAAAAAAGCAACAAAATGATTATGTTCTACTCCGAAGCTTGATTTGAAAGCAAAATAGTGAATCAGATTCTGATGAAGAAACAGATCTTTAAAATCTTGAGGTTTCTAAAAATGTTTTAGAAAATTTCATTAATGTTCTAAAAGAAATAACCTCAAAAAAATATCTGATTCAGATAAAACTCATTTTCCCTGATAATTTTTAAATAGAAACTATAGCCTTGTTTGATATAGGAGCAGACCTCAACTGTATCAATTATGAGTTAATTCCTAAAATTTATCATCAAGAGACAAATGAAAGACTCACATCTGCTAATAATTCAAAGATTAAAATTGATAAAAAAACTGAAGCTGCAATTTTAAACAAAGACATTGCTTTAAAAACTATTTTCATTCTTACAAAGGATTTATATCAAACAGTTATTTTAGAGACTCCTTTCATTAATTTGATTACTCCCTTCAAAGTAACTACAGATGGCATCATTTTCAAAGTTAAGAATTCAAAAGTTGTTTTTCTTTTTTTAGAAAAACCTAAGAAGAGAAATCTCAATATTATAAAAGCTCACTCGATTTATAATTTTGAGATAAATACTTTAATTAAAGGAAAGCAAACCCATCTATTCCATTTGAAATAAGATATGGGTTTAAAAAGAATTCAAAGCCAATTGCAAAATGATTTTAATCAAAAAAGAATTTTTGATTTCCAAGAAAAAATTGAAAAAGAAGTTTGTTTAAATCTTCCAAATGCTTTCTGAAAAAGAAAACAACATATGGTAGTTTTACTATATGAAAAAGAATTTAGTAAAAGACAAATCCCTACCAAAGCTAGGCTCATCCAAATGAATGAGGCCTTAGAAAACTATTGTAGGATAGAAATCCAAGACTTAGAGAAAAAAGGTTTAATTACCAAATCATGATTCCCCCTGGTCATGTGTAGCTTTCTATGTCAATAAAAATAGTAAAATAGAAAGAGGTACCCCTAGGTTAGTAATTAACTATAAACCTTTAAATAAAGCTCTTAAGTGGATTCGATATCCTATTCTAAACAAAAAAGATCTTCTTCAAAAGCTTCATTCTGCTTTCATTTTTTCAAAGTTTGATATGAAGTCAGGATTTTGGCAAATCCAGATTCATCCTAGAGATCGTTATAAAACTGCATTTACAGTTTCATTTGGCCAATATGAATGGAATGTAATGCCATTTAGTTTAAAAAATGCTCCTTCTGAATTTCAAAGAATTATGAATGACGTTTTTAATCCCTATTCAAAGTTTTGCATTGTGTACCTTGATGATGTACTAATTTTTTCAAATTCTCTTGAACATTTTAAACATTTAGAGACGTTTTTCTATGTTGTTAAGAAAAATGGTTTAGTTGTTTCAAAATTCAAAATCTCTTTATTCTAAACAAAAATTAGATTTCTTGGGCACTACATCTCCCCGGGAACTATTACCCCAATTAAAAGATCTCCAGCCTTTACTTCAAAGTTTCCAAATAAAATAAAAAAAAAAAAACTCAATTGCAAAGATTTCTTGGCAGTTTAAATTATACCATGCACTTTTATCTAAATTTAAACTATTTAGCAAAGCCTCTCCATGATAGGTTGAAGAAAACCCCCCTGCATAATTTGATGAGTATACAAGATTGTTCAAAGTATCAAAAAATAAGTTTCTGAAATTCCATGTTTGCATCTAGCTGATCCATCTGCATTCAAAATAGTTGAAACTGATGCATCAGATTTAGGTTATGGTAGAATTCTTAAACAAATTCAAAGCAATAAAGAATGCATTGTCCAGTTTACTTCTACACACTTGAATGATACTCAAAAAAATTGTTCAACCATAAAAAAAATTCCTTTAATAGTCCTATGCATTTCAAAGTTTCAAAATAATGTTTTAAATCAAAAATTGTTTTTAAGGATTGATTGTAAATATGCAAAAGAAGTATTGCAAAAAGATGTTCAAAATATAGCTTCAAAATAAATTTTTGCCAGATGGCAAGCTATTCTTTCTATTTTTGATTTTGAAATTGAATACATAAGAGGAGATTCAAATTCAATACCAGACTTTTTAACTAGAGAGTTCCTTCAAAAATAGGAGTGATAATGCCTCGAAAAACAAAAGCAAAGGATAAAGAAGAAAAGCCAAAAGCAAGTTCAAAATCAGTACAAAGCCCAAAGAAGGAGATAATTCCCTCATATTCAAAACCAATGAGAACGTGGAAGGAAATCATCCAGGAAGAAGTACTTTCTCACAAAGAAGAACCTGCTAATAAGCAATTTCAAATACAGGAATGACTTGCACAACAACCTCTTGAATTTTTAGAAATGGTCCAAAAATATACAAAGATAAAGCCTGTGGCTGACGTTCAGCCAGAGATTTCTCCAAAGTCATCCTTTTCTTCAACTAAGGGTAAAGGTATACTCCATATCCCTCTTTCAAAGCTTGAGATAGTAATTTTCTTATAAAACCTATCTCACGACTCTCAAACATTTCAAAACCAAATTCTTAAGAAATAGTTTTGTCTCAAGCAAAACTTTTTAAACATAATGAATATATAAAAAAATAAAATTCCAAAGAATTTTAACTTTTGAGGAAGGATTCTGTACATAAAGCCCCTCAAAATTAATTCCAAAGTTCTCCCTCCATGATGGTATTTTAAACCCTGGAATAAGGCTAAACCCCCAGTCTTATTACCAGTCTATCTTAGAGGTAACTGCCTCTGCAAAGTTTAAACATTTCAAAAAACACAAAGACCACAAAGATCCAGCCTATTCTACCTGTACAATTCAAAGAATCCTTCACCCTTCAAATTTGGGAATTGAATTGCATTCTCCAAGATCTTTCCCAACCACCCTTCAAAACACCTATCCCTCAAGTCTCAGTACCACCTTTAATTACTAGGATTACCAGCAAGCCTGGTTTAATACTTTTCTCTTGCAAAATGAAGGACAAAGCCATTCTTGGCTTTTCTACTTCGATACTAGCACGATTCAAACCTCAAAGACCCCTTACTGGTTTAAACAATGGTGGAACTATTATGGTAATATTCGAGAAACCATAATACCTAAAGTACTCCCCTTGTTTAACCTCTTCAAAGCTCATTACAAACCGAACAAAATAGAAAGACAATTTTTCCCTTTGTTTCTATTTTGTTTAAACTTCTTCCTCCCTTGGGTATGTGTGTGGTATTTCCATTTCAATCAAGCAATAGATGGAGAAGTCATTCTTACCTGCAGATTCAAAGTAAAGTGGTGGGACAAATTCAACCACTAAGAAAAGCTATTTACAAAGATGGTCTAAAATTTCCTTACAAAGAACAACTTCTTGCCAGTACCTAAAGAACAAACTACCTTCCTGCCACATAAGTCTTTTATACTTCTAAAACTAGCGGCAGCTCAAACGGAAGAAGACTTTCTACAACTAATCAAACAGTTGTCAGAAACTGCCTCCTCTAAAGGAAAGTCTAAAGCCTCATCATCCTCTTCAAGCACCAGCTCTGCAGCCATTGACTTAGATGGTAACTCGAATGAAGATGATTGTTTTGGGATATTCAAGCCCATAAAATAAAATGTTAAAAAGCCTAAGGAGCTTCATAATCACATGTATCCATGAGCAGAGCAGGAGGAAAGGAGGGAGTTGAAGACATGCCAGCCGACCTCTTGCCCTTGATTAATTTGATCTTCTTTAGTTGCTTCAAGTCAATCATTATAGATAAAAAGATGGGAAATAAATAAGTAATACTCATTGATAAGAAAAAGAAACAGCCGAATAAGAAAAGGCTGAAAAGGTATACTTGAAGAGCTGTCACCTTGCTCAGCCCTTCATTGTTCAGGCATTTTGAGTTCAGCAAGAAATTGAATATAAGAGGAGAGTCCAGAAGTGGTATTCCCCTCTTTCTCATGCTTAGCAAGGTTTTTTGATTCCTTAAATCCTCTTTAAGAACCAACTTAGGTTGTTTTTTAGCAGGACGCATGTGCCAACTCCTCGGAAGATTGGTAAAGTCGGAGGTATGATAAGCAAGAAAGTACCGATCTCGCTAATTATGAATAGAGAAGATGAGACTATTAAGAATTTTATGACCAGCATGGACTCTGAGGTAAGTAAAAGCATACTCGGGAACCCGAGCAACTAAGTAAAATGAAGAAAAGAAGTACGGAGTCGGTGTAAAGTTAAAATTTTACAAAGTTGTTTAAAAGCAACAAGGAACCGAAGTAGAGTTAGGGTGTTATTGAGCTAGTAAATTGTTCGTATACAAAATGGCCAATTTAATGAAAGGATCAAGGGAAAGCCTAAGATCGGCTTTTAAGGCTCCTCATATAAAGCAATATGGTTTGCCTCAAGAGTACTGTTACTAAGGAAATGAGTGGGACACTCTTTTAAAATAAACTTGGGAGGTATTTGATATCGATCTTTCATTTGGTTCAGACGAGCAAGGTCCATTTTAAATGGGTACAGGTGATGGTCATTTTCATCAGTTTTAGACAATAACTCGAGACTTTTTACCTCATCCTGAGGGGAAGATGTTTTCTCTTTACTCTCTGACTCAACAAAAACATTCTGGGAGCGATTCTAGACAATTTCTTCCTCACAAAGGGACTCAAAATTTGGGTTTTTGGATGAAGTTGGGTGAGAGGGATCCAAAAGAATTAATAAAAAAGAAAAGAATAAGAAGAACAAAAATAAAAGATAGAGAGAAACAAAGAAGAATTACTTACTGATGACAGGCGCACAGTACCAAAGAGAAATGAAAAGGAAGAGATTAGAAACTCGCACAAAATGCAAAAACAATAAGAATTTGTTGAGAAATAAAAAGGGGGGATGAAATTAAAAGAAAATGCAAAAGTAGAAAGAATAGAGTAAATGAGAATTTATAGAATTCACGAAATGACCAAAATGCCCTATCATGAAGCATGCAAGGATGTAACTGTCCTCTGACAAGGTATAAAGGTTAAGCAGTTTGCCATAATAATGGACGCAATGTTCGAAAAATCAATGGGCATGTCAGGCGTTAACATAAGTTCAAAATTCTTATGGTATGGCCAAGCTTACTTCTTATTACAAACCTGATCAAGTGCAATACAACATTCCATTATCTTGACCATTTAAAAGCGTTAAGCTCACTATAAGGCAAGGATTAACGAGTATGAGCAAATAAATAAGTACCAAGCATGAATACTCTTAGGTAAGAGGGAGGTAACTAATGATAATAGAGCATTATAAGCCAACCTGTCATGCCCGAGAAAGATGGAGTTGACCAAGTTTGTATCCCACTCAAACAGAAAGTCTAAGAAATCATGTCATGGACGGACTCTAGTCAGAGAGTCTGACCCGACCTAGAACTCTTCAAATACCTAAGAGAATAAGTCCTATTATATCTAAGCTGACCTATATCTACAGAGATCTATTTCTAGTAGGAGAGGAAGACTGTCAACGTCTATATAATGAACCACTACACTATATTTACAAGTACAAGCTACTTTACACACTTATTATACTTAAACCACCTTTTTATGAATTACTAACTTAATCATTAGAGTAAGTGGCCGAACAACCCCATCCGACGCTTTCTAGCCATTCTTGTTGGTACTCTGGAGATTGAGTCGGTCTTTGGAAGATCTTATTGATAGCTCAATCATTGACCGAGGTATCAATTCCTTTAGAAGATCTTGTTGATAGCTCAATCCTTGACCGAGTTAACAATTCCCACAAACGGCGATAATTGATAACTGAGTCAAGGATTGAGCTAACAATAAGATCTTCCAAAGACTCACTCGATCTCCAAGTACCTGAAAAAATGGATAAAAAGCACTGGACGGGTTGTCCGACCACTTACTCCGATGATTAAGTCAGTAATTTATAAAAGGGTGACTTACGTATAATGAGTGTGTAAAGTAGGTAGTACTTGTAAATATAGTGCAGTGGTTCCTTATATAGATAATGACAGTCTTCCTCTCCTACTAGAAGTAGATCTCCGTAGATATAGGTCGGCTTAAATATAATAGGACTTGTTCTCTTGGCTATCTAAAGAGTTCTAGGTCGGGTCGAACTCTCTAACTAGAGTCCGTTAATTATACGATCTCTTAGACTTTCTATTGTAGTGGGATACAAGCTTGGTCAATCCCATCTTTCTCGGATATGACAGGTTGGCTTATAATGCTCTGTTATCACATGGATATATGAGGAAGATGGATCAAGTTTCCTATTACGATTGTACAATATATAGTGGTTTGTTTCATGTCTTCCCTAATACTCGATATGGCTTTAGTTGTATGGCTAATTGATCAGAATTGCTTTTGTCAAATTGTTTTAGAGTTTGTTGAATGTTGTCAACTAATGCTTTTGTATATTGATGGACCATAAATTTTTTATCAAGGTCCAATATTTTACTAAAAGAATGATCCGACCACAAATACCCACAACCACTCAGCACTGAAACCTCCATCATTTTCAAAGGTATCCATCTATGCATAGCACATCCACACTTAACAACTTTATTGCCAAGGACATTAAAATTCACAATGACAATAATAATATTATACATCTTTATTCTTGCAGCAAACTACTACCGAGTCTAATAATAGAACTAGCTGACTTAGCAAGTTGTAAAAGTTGTGAAATTGGGAGATCTAATTCAGTTTTAATTGCAACTGGTATAGTGATCAATCCATATTATCTTTTTTTCTTTCTAAATCAATGTGATAAAATATTTGAATTTTTCTTTTTAAATAAAATTAAAATTGATAAAATATTTATGAATTTTATGTGGTCTCACTCATAAGTTATAATTTAATTATAATAATTCAACTAGTAAATTAATTAATAAATTATAAATTAATTACCCATGGGAGGTTCACCTTTTAGTGGTATAGTGCTACATATGTACTCTAGTAAAATCCAATAAGGTAGCATGAAATGGTTTATTTTCTTATTTATTTTAATTGTTTCCTAATTAATTTTTTATATATTTCAAATTTTTTATGTAATCGAATAATTTCGTTTATATGTGGTTGATGTTTGGTTGACTTTCATTAATGTTTGGTTAGTTTGCAGATTTAAGAGAATTGTTTCAATTTCTTTTAATATACTATTATTTACCTGTTGAAAAAGATCAAGAATATTAAAAATTAGTTCTCTTAGTTGATAATTTATGTTATGAATAAAATAGAAATAAGTAAGGACTCAGTAGATCTTCAGAAATTCATCTTCAGCATCATTGGACAAAATGCAAGAGAAGTCTTCATCAATCAAAAGATAAAAAATATTTTTTAAAAATTATTTTAAATGATATTATTAGGGTTAAATATTACTTACCCTTAAGGTTTAGTCTAATACATAATTCGGTCTCTGTATCTTTTTATTACATTAAAACCCCCTTGAGTTTAATAAATAACTACTATCTTCTTCCATATTTGTCGAATAACTAAACTAGTAATTTATGATTACAATTTGATTCTTGAACTTATTATCAAGTATCAAACTTGTCCAAATTAATTTTATTATCAAATTAGAGTAAAATCTTACTTTTAGCACAAGTTAGTTTTAATGTCTAATTAAAATAATAAATTTAATATTTTTTTATTTGTTTATATATATTTTTAGCATAATTTAATTATAAAAAATTTAAATGTATTAAAAACACTATTTTTTATTTTATATTATTAAATTAATATGTAATTTAATTTGATTTTTTTTAAAATAAAAAGTTTAAAATTATTATTTTTATTAGACTAAAATTAAACTATATTAAAAATAAAAAATTTACTCATATTAATCTCATTTGAATAGCTAATTAGAAATAAATACAAAATTATCTTGATATTCTTCATTGAGACTTGTCAATTTCAATATTTCTTCTGTAAAGCTAATTAGTGTGTAAATGGTTTTTCTAGATTTAGACACGATTATTTAATTTAATTTTTATTTTTAATATAATTTAACTATAATAAAAATAAAATTAGAATCTAGAAATATTTATTTTATATTAATAACTAAAATTGAATTATATTGTAATTTAAATATTGTTGTAAATATAAGTAGTTTTAAAATGTTTAAATTTACTTGAATTAAATTGTATTAAAAATAAAAAATTAGAGCAAGAAAAGAATATTAATTAATTATTTTAATTATATACTAAAACTAACTTGTGTTAAAAATAATATTTTACTCTAATTTAATAATAAAATTAATTTTGAATAAATTTAATACTTAATAATAAGTTTAAAGATCAAATAGTAATTCTATATTACCAGTTTAGTTTTTCAACTAACATTGAAAGAATAATAGTTAATTTTATTAAAATTCAAAGAGTTTTGATGTAATAAAAAATATAGAGCCAACTTGTGTATTAGACCAATTCTCAAAAGTTAAATAATATTTAACTCTTATTATAGATATTATGTCACGACCCCACCCGTGGGCCCGTGACCGGCACTAGGGAATGGGTAGGCGTAAGGCCACCGAAACCCGTAGTAACACTCACTGACTTAAACAAATCTCATCTCAAATTAATATTATTAAAGCCACCATTTATCTTAATAGCTACATTCTACATAATTACTTCGGTCTACCAGAAAAAAACTAGGCGAGACCCGAAGCTCAGAAAATTTACAACTGAAACATCTACTATTACTACTGCGGAGAATCTAAGATTTACCAATTTACATACCAAATCAAATACATCACCCGATGATGAAGGAGTCGGGTTACTGAATAAGAGTCGCGGGAGGACTAACAGTCATGAATCTGAAAAAAAAAACATAAATGGAGACTGTCAGTCTCGAGAGTGAGTTAAAATCAAATAATCTAGGGACTATTGCTTCTTCTCATAAAATATTAATCATTCGAATCAAAATGTCAACCATGCACGTAAATACAATCCATATTATAATCATACCACAATAAATTAATAAATGAATAAATAAAAATATATT
Source organism: Ricinus communis (assembly GCF_019578655.1). NCBI lineage: Eukaryota > Viridiplantae > Streptophyta > Magnoliopsida > Malpighiales > Euphorbiaceae > Ricinus > Ricinus communis. Next base: position 31,579,554 of record NC_063257.1, on the reverse strand, counting down.
TTTACTTTTACAGGACGAGTGGCTCGGTAGAACCCTAAACCCCAAAATCTAGTAGCCATTCGGCTCTCTTAATCCAATAAGATCGGGCGCCCCGAGAGCAATGCTCGACCAGGACCTTACCTCCACCGTCACTTAAATATCCAAATAAGAAATCTAGTAGCCATTCGGCTCTCTTAATCCAATAAGACTGGCGCCCCGAGAGCAATGCTCGACCAGGGACCTTACCTCTAGTCTGGTCACTTAAGTATCCAAATAAGCCGGCGCCCCGAGAGCAATGCTCGACCAGGGACCTTACCTCTAGTCTGGTCACTTAAGTATCCAAATAAGCCGCCTGAGAGCAATGCTCGACCAGGGACCTTACCTCCGGCGAATTTACACAAATCAGCCCGAGAGCCATGCTCGACCAGGGCAAACCCATAAAAAAATCTGATTACATGTCCATGATCATTACCCGATGTAACCCATCAGTGGCATGTTCTACGAAAGCCACATCCCCAAATCGAAATCATCACATTTAATAAATATCATTATTTAATGAAATCATTCAACACATATCGAAATAAAGATTAATAATTTAGGATAAGGCTACGTGCAATTCGTGTCGTGAATAATAATATATGTATTATTATAACGTTACTAATAATAATATTTATATTATTTTCAATAATTAATAGTCTAGTGAAATTATTTACGCTATGATACTAATAACCATATTATGCATAAACTTTCAAAATAGCATATTAAATCGGACTTAGCAATAGTGCAATGATTAAATGACTTTAACTCACGGAATTGGGCGACCTCCTAGCTTTGCTCCGGTGCCTCGGTTGGAGCGAGCCAATGCATGATCATCTAGTCACGGAAAATAATTTATCAAAACGATGGAACAATTACAATAGACCCTGTGGTCTAGACTCCCAGATCGACTGCCTAAGAATCTCGACTCAGGAACTACCGAAATTCAGTGAACTTCCCTACAACACGAACATTACCCCCGTAAAAACGGGTCCAGGACTGCCGGAAGAACACTTCCAATATCCAACAATTTAAACAACGGGAGTCGGGTCCCCAAACTTCACTATTTCCGACTCGCCACACAAAGACAAAACATAAGGCGTAACCGAGGACAATTATTTTTGACTCACAATAACATCAAATACACAATATAATCCAATAGACACAATTAAACCAAGAATTTCTAAAATTAACGGGCCAAAGAAAATTACCGAGACGCTCGATCGCTCGGTCGACTCGCCTCCGGCCGCCGGAGTCCGATTGACGATCCGAACACACCATTGAACTCACAACGACGCGCTGAAGACGATCCCCGCTTCCGATTTTCCGATTTGACACCCGATCATCCGAAGAGATTTGCGGACGATCTCGACCGTCGATTCGCAAACGAAGCTCGATCGCTACGAAACCAGTGCCATCGCGAAGCTTGAGCTGAGGAGAGTCGGGATACGTCCTCCGATCGTCCATCCTCCGCCGGATCTCACCGGAAAAACCCAAAAACGCCGGCTGCTACCATTTTCTCTCTCCATCGGATCTTCCGTTTCCGGCCACCACTGTCGACACCGCTGCCGCCAAAACAAAGCCGAGGCCGAGAGGAGTCGATCGGCACCAAGATCAACAGCCATCGACGCCAGAAACGCCCGCACCAGGAAGCTTCGGCCATCTTCCTCGCTGAGCCGCTGCCGTCATGCCGTGGCCCGACGGCCAGCCCGCGCCGGACGGACCGACGCAGCCTCCTTCCTCCTCTCTCTCCCGACATCTCTCTTCCTCCCTTCTTCTTCCCCGACTTCCATTCCTTTCAATATCGACATTAGGCCCCCGAACTTTTCCTTATTGCAATTTGGTCCCTCAACTTTCTTAATTACTCATAATTCCAATCATCAAAATTCCAATTTAACCCCCAAACTTTCCTTTAGCCTTTCAATTAAGCCCTTAACTAATTAATTTGGCCAAATCCGAATTATTGAAAATACATAATTACAAAAATACCCCTGACCGACATATTTATTTACGAAAATACCAAACTCACAAATTTCCATTAAAACCCCATAAAAATAAAATTATACTTTTAATCCTTATTCCAAAATAATCCTCCAATTAAATCCTACACACAATTAAATTAAATAATCAATTTCCAACTTAAAATTTAATACTACTAATCAATTATAATACCAATTCTCCCAAAATTCTTTTATAAAAACATCCTTTATAATTTCTTCCAAAATTTTTCAATATATAATTTTACTTATATAAATATGCATTTGGGAAAATTTTGAATAACCAAAATATAATCATTTCTCAAATAATTTACTTGAATAATTTCTTAAAATTTCAAACTAATTGGGTATAGAAAATAACTCATTTATTTGATTAATATTAAATTTTTCATTAAATCATTTCAAATTAAACCCAATAATAATGAAGCTAAAATTAACTTAAATAAAAACTCATTATTAAATATATAAAAATTTCGGGTGTTACATATTATTATTATCTACTCTATTATATCCAAATACAAAAAGAAAAATTTAAATTTTTTATTGAATAGGCATGATTTTTATTTTTAGTAAGTAGTAATGTCAAATCATGATTTTCAAGACAAAAAAGTTCATACAGATACCCATTGCCAAATACAACCAAGCCAAAGCTCAAATATGGAATGAAATGGAAGATACAAGAGACAAATGGGCTTAAATAATAATATAGGACTAATATAAGTAATAAAAAATATAGGATTTTGAAAACTAAAGAGATGAAAGAATTTCCTAGAAAAAAGAAAGAGAGTGTAAAAAAATAAAAAATAGTAAACATCAATCAATATCATAATATCTAGGGTTAATTGCAAAAGAATTCTCGACCTTTGGCGGTTTTCTCAATTTAATCATGTGTTTTTAATTGTAACAATGTCATGCGTGAAATTATCAATTTTGTCAAATCGATACATAAATGAAATTTCCGGTGAAGTTTATTCCACGTGGATGCTGGCGCTCTAGTAACCTAAACACGTAGATACGGTGCGTTTACATAGATACGGTGTGTTTTAAAGCAAAAGCAGAAATGCTGCGTTTTGCCCTATAGAAACGGTGTGTTTTTCACATATTAAATTGAAGATCCTTGTTCCCAAATGCATCGTGCTTTATATGCCCCAAATTCCTAATTCCCAAATTCATTTGCAATTTGTAACCCTGGTTTTTCTTATTCTCGTGGTTGACATTTGTCTGCTAGTTTGTAGGTCGCTCATGGAAGAGGTAATGGTGTTGCATTAGGTTGATTGAAAGATTCATTTGGAACTTCTGATCCTGTAATGCTTAAATTGCAAGCTGGATCAGTAGTTCGATGGCTTCACCCTGACATATGAATGTCTTCCTTATACGAAAGAGGTGATGAATCATTTGAAGGCTGAAAGGACGCATTGGAAGAGATAATGAAAGTGAAGATAGTCATGGAGTCAACTATTGCAGAAAACTTGATGACTACAGAAAGCTTGATGACTGCAGAAAACTTGAGGAATGCAGAAAACTTGATTACTGTAGAAAGCTTAATTCTGAGAAGAAAATGCTACAAAGAGAGTGTCCTGATGTGGTTTGAGAAAGTTGTGTATTGTACTACTCATTGGTATTGGTATTGTAATGCCTATGAGTTTAGCTTAACTATTGGATAAATGTTTGTTTTGTAATTTGAACAGAAATATTTAAAACATTTTGTTAATATGTATAGGTACAAAGGCAGTATTTGCCTACAAATAATTAGTGCAAAGGCTGCTACAAAGAAAGACACAAGTCTGCAAAAAAGATAACAGACACAATATTTGCCTAAAAAAGGAAATGTCATGCTCTACATTTAATCACAATTGCATTGTTTACTCAATTTGCTTGACTCTCTTGGGTTCCAACAAGTGCAGCACCTATCCTACCATTTTTAGCTCCTCTGCCACAACCTCTGCCAGGTCTATTGTTTGTTGAACTTGCAATTATTGGTCTGGCATAAGAGGGAACTGATTTGCCCTTACTTGCTGCTGCCTTTGCTGCTGACTTTATACCAGAAATGACTTTTACTCTCCTTGATTCAGGCATCTAGAAACCAAACACAATTGTTCCATTATCCTAGGCATAAAATAATAACAAATAAAATTTTGTACTGAAATTACCCTCAAATACATGTTGCTAGAATTTTCAAAGATTCTAACTCCATAACCTTGGTTAACCTGTTTGTACAACCATAATGAATACAAATTGCTTCCCACTGTTCAAATGTAAACCAAATACAAGTGTTCAAATAACTTACTAATGCAGTTTCTTTTTTCCTCCTTTGAGGTCCACTTGAAGGTGTGTCAGCAAATTGACTTGGTTCACTTGAACTAGGGATATCAGACTAAGTTGTTGGGGAAGTTGCAGTAGATCGAAGTGCAGAAGTTGCTTTTCGTAGCCTGCCACGTAGGGCTGAGCATGGATCGGTCCAATTCGGTTATCTATATATCATCAGCACCATACCAAACATCAGTTATTTTAAAATTGAAGGTACTAGTACCGTACCAAACATAAAAGGATCCAATACCGTATTGTACCAATTTTACGGTTCAATACAGTTCGGTTCGGTGCTATTTTCGGTTCTAAAAAATTTAAAAAATACAACTTTAATCTCATCTTTAATCAAATACATTTAGTGAAAATATGATTACCAACCTAAAAAAAGTAGTATGAAAATCTGAATTAAAATTGCAATCACATTCTTGAACAACCTGTTTCGCAATTCAATCACTTGCAAATACAATAATTCATTCAATATTCAAATACAAACCATTAAAATATATATATTACTGCTAGCATAAAAATATTTTACAGATGACAATCATTAAAATAAATAAATTTACAAACTTTATGTAGCACTAAAATACATGTCCAAAATTAGCAAAGGAATGTTATTACCTCCCCTCAAAATTAGCACTCCACATTTAATCTTGGCATAAGGGACTCACCAATCTCAGGATCTTGAATAATTTCTACAATAAAAGTAAAAAATTAAGTCAATAAGACTTAACAACATCAATAATAAACAAACATATGTAAGAAGTAAAGAAATGTTACCTGACTCTATGCTTTCAATATCCTCTATTGATTCTTCTAGTTGGATAGGTTTATTTGAACTTCTAAGCCAATCTTCACAACAAATGAGGACCTCCGCTGTTGTAGGAAGTAAAAAACTTTTATATTATTAAAAGATGTTTTGACAATTATTTCTCAAGTTTTGTTTGATGCTTTTCAAAAAAAATTAAATTAATAGATATAATTTAATATTTTTTTATATTTTAATATTTATATAAATTAATACTTTTAGTATAATTAATATTATTATTCTTAAAATAAAAATATTATATAATTAAAAATTAATTTATTAATAAATATAGTATATTTATATAATAATATCTTTTTATAATTTTTACTAATTTATATAACTTTTTATTAAATTAAGTAATTTTTTAATTAACTTGTCAAAAATTTCTAGATAGTAAATAAATTTTAAATCTAGTATTATAGTATGTATACTAGATTACTAGTATCAATATACTATGTGACATATTAATATATATAACTTATATTTTTTATAGAGTATAAAGTATATTATAATATTATAGTTATTTTTAATATGTATTATTTTTTGTATTTCGATAACAATTGCTTGAATTATATAAATGATAAATATAAAATAATTTTTTATAGAGTATATGTATTATTTTTTTAATATATATATTATTTATATAATATAAATAATTATTTATAAATATATGTAAAAGATTCGGTTCTACGGTTTGGTCCGGATCAGTACAAGACGGATCGGTTCTGGTACGGTTACGGTACGATTTTTACTAAAGAACCAGTACCATACCGTAATAGTAAAAAAATTCGGATCGGTTCAATTCGGTAATAAAAACTTTCGGTTTTTTCAGTTCTGATACTTTTCGGTACGGTTATTCGGTTCGGGCGAGAATCACCGAGATCCATGCTCAGCCCTACTGCCACGCTTGACTGGCAGTTTAGGAGGCCTCTTGAAAGATGGATCATTTTTCATATTAGAACTCCTCTTGTTGTGCCCAACTCCTCCACAAACTGCACAAGTCATTTGAATTCCTTGTTTAGACAGCTTATTAGGATTCTTTGGATCTTCAGTGATATCTCTCTTCCTGTTCTTCTTAGGTCTGCCAGACATTTTCTTAAATTTGGGTGCCTTGATTGGAAGCCCATCAGCTTGTGGCCATATTTTTCTGCCATTCAGTGGGTCAAGAGCATTTTTGTAGGTTTCAATATAAGTTTCTATACTATAGTACTTGTCCATAAATGTTGCACTATCCTGGTTCATCAAATGAATGCTAGAACATGCATGGATACAAGGAATGCCTGTTATCTGCCATGTTCTACAAGTACAAGTGTGCGCATTGATATCAACCACAAACTGATCCTCTCCAATGTTCACTTGGAACTTGCCACCAACAGCAGGTTTGGAAGTACATAATCTGCTATTGTACTTGATTTCTTCAAGCTTAGTTCTAATTCTAAGTGTGATGGAGTCAGTTAAACTAGTAGCATGCATCAACTTACTGTGCATTCTCTCCATTAATGCACATCTAATCTCTTCTAGCATGTCTATAATGGTCATACTCCTGAAGCTTAGAAATAAATGACTTACAAAATTTGGATGGATCCCTCTGTAAAAAATTGTTATAGGCAGCTTCATTCTCTATTTTAATTTGATCAATGGCTTCCTTATAAGTAGCTTCATAATTACTTCTAGCTACACTCCAACTCCTTCTTCCAATTACAATAAACATGCCTAGCACAATTCCTATGTTCAGCAAAAGGTGCTAGGTTCTTTATAGCATTAGTAAGACCTTGTGCAATAGAGCAAATATAATTATTAAGCAAATATAAATATAAAGTAAACAATAATTAAAACAGTCAAGAAAAATCACCTTTTGTTGGTCTGATATAAAGGTCCACCCTAAACCATCTGTAATTTGCAGCTCCTCTAAAATAATGGTTAAAAACCAAGTCCAAAAGTACTCATTTTCACATTCAACTACAGCCCAAAAGATGGGGAACATTTAATTGTTCCCATCTTTAGCAACTGCACATAATAGTGCCCCTCCTAAAAAAGTTTTCAAAAAACACCCATCAAATCCAATAATGGGTCTGTAACCCTTCAAAAACCTTTTCCTTAACTTTAAAAGTGCAGTCTTCATCAAGGAGGAAATCAAATCTGCCTTCCTTATCCACCCTAAGCAATTCAGCTTTATAGCCTCTTAACTTAGCATAATGTTCCTGTACAGACCCTCTTAGCATATTAAGTGCTTTCCATTTTACCTTATAGCACTTTGTTCTTGACACTTGAATACAAAACTTCTCAAGTAAATCTTCCTCCAAGTCCTTCATACTCCAATTGCCATTTCTTTTGAATCTATGTATATATTCCTTAACTATCCATTCAGAGGTAGTTTGCCTATTTTTCATCTCCCTAGGACACCTATGCTCACCAACATATGTCTTAATAGCAAAGGTATGCTCTCTTTTAATCATGCTTCCATACAGTCTCCATGGGCATTCCTTGTCACATCTCATTTGAAGTTGGTACTTGCTGCTTCTCATCACCTGCACATTGTGACCATTAATAATTGCCCATTTACAAACTGCAGCTTTGCACTGATGTGCATCTTCAAATCGCATTCCAAGAACCAGCTGTAAATACTTATGATCACATCTGGGATCATATACAACCCTCTTAATCCTATTTCTTGAAGCCTCTTCAATGCTATCCTCATCAGTACTGTTTGAATTCACATCCCCATCAGAGTCCTCATATTCACTTACAAAGCCAGATGCTTCATGTCCAGCATTTTCTGCCCTAGTAGTGCCATCAGTAGATGATCTTTTGAACTACAAACCAGTATTGCCATGTAATCTGTTAGCAAGCTCATCAATAGGCACATAATTCTTATACTTTGTTATCCTTTTCCTTGCTTCCACATACTTATCATCATCCGACAGTTCATTATCATTTAGTCCATCATCTGTGTCACTCTCATCAACTGGTAAGTACTTAGGATCCTCTTCTGATTCTACTTGCTGCTGTAATTGCTCACTATGTTCAACACTGACATCAAACACAGTTTCATCTAAAGGTGCTAAATTGTCACTCTCATCCTCAATTTCATCTAAATCATTAGTCTCACTCTCACTCTTATCAACTGGTAAGTAGTCAAGATCCTTTTTTGATTCTACTTCCTGCTGCAATTGCTCACTATGTTCCTCAGTTTCATGTACACCTTCTGGATTTTCACTAATATAGTTAACACCACCAGGTAATGGTACTTATCCTTTCTCTCCTTCGATGTAGACTTGTAATACTCCATTGACTTCATCTATATACTTAATCATTTCCATTAATCCTCTATCATCCACCATTTCCCTTAACCCACCATTCAAAGTCATTCCTGGAATCTTATAAGAAATCTTTGGCCCATAATACCCTAGTTTTTCTACTTCATCAAGTATGTCCAAATATCCTATCCTATCTGGGTCTAATCCATGTTTAGACAAAATACCTCCACCTACATAAACCACATTCCCACAAATAGATGCAAAACGCCCACCATAGTTTATATATACAGAAAAGCTGTTAGACATTCTGTTGAAAGAGTGTATGAGTTAATATTTCAACAAGACAAACACAATACATACATGAATAAGACCCTACAGACCATGACAAACTCAAATAAATAAATACAAAAATCACAGTAAACTCAAATACATTTTGAGAAACTCGAAAGTGCAGTAATAAAAAATTGATTGATGCCCTACCCCACACATATCGCACTCATCTCGTTAATGTAAAAGTTTCTTAGAAAAGCAATTAACAATGTAATAACTTACTTCTCTTTTTCCAGTGGTCGGTACTTCAAGAGACCACAATGTTCGATGGCTGCTGCTGTCTTTGCTGGTTGAAGGGACCACAACGTGTTTGTTTCTTCAAAGCGGCTTCACTTTCACTCTCTTTTACTTTCACTATATTCTTTAAATGTTTTCAGTAATCACAAACGGTAAGAAATAACGGCTATTTCAATTTTGGAGATTTAGGGTTTTCTTACACCATATACGCCATCGTTTCGATCTTTTTTTTTGTTCTATTTAATATGTGAAAAACACACCGTTTCTATAGGGCAAAACACAATATTTCTGCTTTTGTTTTAAAACGCACCGTATCTACGTGTTTAAGTTATCAGAGCGTCGGTAGCCACGTGGAATAAATTTCACTGAAAATTTCATTTATGTATCGATTTGACAAAATTGATAATGTCACGCATGACATTGTTACAATTAAAAACACATGATTAAATTGAGAAAACCGCCAAAGGTCGAGAATTCTTTTGCAATTACCCCTAATATCTATCATATGTCATAATGTCGAAGTTCATAAATTTAAAAAGAGAAAATAGAAAAAATGGTGATATTATACTTAAAAGGAAAACAAAGATTGATAATTTATTATATAAATTCTTTTTTCTTATTTACAGGTGAGGGGAGCGGTCGACCGAAGCCTCGGTGAATGGCGGCTTGATCAATCCATAGAAATGAAATTCTATAAAATCTCCAAGATCTTCTTTTGATTTGGAAAAAAAATAGATTCTCTATTTTTATACCATCAATTCGAATGAATCATTCTTCCCATGAAGGTAAATCTTTGCCAACTGATCATAAATATTAGAAAAAGTTTTTTTTTAATCCAAGTTCAATTAATATAAAATTGTGTGTATTACATGTTTTAAGAAAAAAAAAACTAGAGTTTAAATAATTTTAAAATTATAAGATATATTATTTCAGTTTAAGAGAAAATTTTTATGAGTTTATAATTTTTTGAGGTAAAAATATAATTGATTTGCTAAAAAGGAAGATATATGTAAACAATTTTTTTTCTATTATTATCATAGTTAAATGAGGTTTATTTAATTGTTTTTGTTTGTATTGTACATCTAACAACTATAAGGACTCACAAATAAATATGGCAAAACATAAGGGGCCATAGAGTAATTAAGCCAAATTAAAAAGAAAAAGGAAAAAAGAAAAGGGCTTTAAGGTGTGAAAAGCGGAAGCAAGCAGAAAGAAGAGAAGAGACATGGAAGCAGCAGCAGCTACAACGACAATGGCAGAAAGAGTGAGAATACATGTTGGAGGATTGGGAGAGAATGTAACGAGAGATGATCTTTGCAATCTATTATCAAAAGTTGGTATTGGGTTTCAATCTGTTGATATTATCAGAACCAAAGGCCGCAGCTTTGCCTACATCGACTTCTTACCCTCTTCCGTCAGTGCTCTTCCCAAGCTCTTTAACACTGTACGTCATTCAATTTCATTGATTCCCTTATGATTTTTAACATGCCCTTTCATGATTTTTATGCTACTATTACTTTGTGTATATGTCTTTCTATGGATAGTTTTCTTTGTTTTCACCCACCAAATATATCAAAACGTTGAACATCAAGTTTCCTAGTAAGACTCCAATGAAAGTCAATCCTTAACACCTTACGCACTTGATGTCATTTGAAAGTATATGTTCTGGGAATTTCTGTTTCTTTTTAAAATTTGATTTGCTAAGTGACATTTGTTACTGTGCAGTACAATGGATGTGTTTGGAAAGGTGGGAGGCTGAAACTTGACAAGGCTAAAGAACATTATCTTGATCGCTTGAAGCGCGAATGGGCTGAAGACGCACAGCTTGCGAATAGTACATGTAGTGATGATGTCAATAACGATGCGGATAAGCAGATGGAGTCTCCACGAAAGACCAAGAAAGACCTCAGTTTGGATAAGAAGCAACTGAGGCTTTTCTTCCCAAGATTACAAAAGGTAATCTTTGATGAAATAGATGTCTTCCCTTTATCTTTTTATTCTTCCTTTTCGTGTGTGCTTGATTTTATTCTCATGATCAAACGCTTCAGTGCGCCAATATTTTTGTGCTTACATATAAGTCTCTTTGCAGCTGAAATCAATACCATTCAGTGGAACTGGGAAGCATAAATACAGTTTTAGACGTGTTGAAGTTCCTTCTCTTCCATTGCATTTCTGTGATTGTGAAGAGCATTCTGGTTCTCTTCATGCTCCTAAAGGAAAACAGATTCCTGTTCTCGAAGAACAAGGTGGTGGGGTAAATCAGGAAGAACTTGATTTGATGATTTCTGTGATGAATAGGCTGTTTGAGATAGAAAATGTCTCAGGTGCTCCACATAGTGACAATGAATTAACCAAAGAAGAAGATTATAATACCAATGCAACTGATAATCCGCAACTTGATGAGAGTGAAGGATACTCTACAGCTGATGAAGATGACCTTATAATTAATGTGGTCAGCCGAAGGAAGGAAACAGCATTTAGTAATCAGGTATAGCTTAATTCTTGGAGTTCAATTTTTACTAGACACCCACTTTGCGTATAGATTTTCTCTATGAATTCTAACTGTGTTTTCCCTCTCAAATACCAAGGAGTCAAAATTAAATAAAAGACAGGCTTCTGAAGACAGACCGGCTCAGGAAGTGCTCAGAAAGCGGACAAGAAACGATAAAGAAAATGATACAAATAATTATGTATCTGTCGCTTCTCAAGGTAAGGGGAGCTTGCAGGCTCCTTCAAATGGGCCAGGGATGCTCTCTGGAGATCAACTTATTGAATCACAATCAATTGTCAAACAATCAGCTCCTGGTGTTTCATGGTCACAGAAGTCTTCTTGGAGAGAACTTGTGGGGAATAGGAACAATAATGCAATCAGTATCTCTGACATATTGCCTGGTATTTCTGCTAATAAGGAAGAGGAAACCAAATCTGCTGCCACACTAAACTCCAACAAAGGAAAAAACAAAGAGTTATTGAAACATGAAAATCAGAGAGGTCAGTTGGATAAAGCGGAAGTGGAAGGTCTTGCAGAAGCTCAGGATACCAAAATGGATTTTGCTTCAGATAAGGCAGGCAGAGGTTCTGCATGGCTCCATAAAGCTTCATGGACACAATTGGTCAACAGTAGTAACAGCAATTCATTTAGCATCACTCAAATCTTGCCAGGTGTTACTTTTGACAAGCATGAGCCAGCAAAATCCGATGGTGATATTATTGCCGATTCTAGAGGTTTCAAGCATGGTGATACAGTTGAAACAGGTAAAAATGAACTTACTATAGATGGTACTAGAGATTTTAGAGTCGGAAGGGATGGTGTTGCCAAAGAAACTCCAGAATCTAGCCGGCTCATTGTTATTGGCAATAACAATACTTCAGCTCCAACAAAAGACAGAAGCTATCCAGTAACGGAGGAGAAAGGTAGTGGAGTTGTTGCAATTGATGAGACTCACCTGTATATGAGGACTGAGGAATCAAATACCAATACTTCACCTCCTACAGAGATAAAAAACAATTCAGCAACAAAGGAAAAAGGTGGAGTTGTTACAATTGGTGAGACTCGCCCATTTATGAGGACTGAGGAATCAGTTAAAGAGTGGGCAAATATTAGAGCAGCTCTAAGTGGGTCACGCAAAAGAACAAGCAAGGGGCAATAGTTGCATGAGGCATTTACTAGGTTTGGTTGGCCTACTATTAATTTTTTCTTTTTGGCTAGCGACACCAGTGTTGAATTAGAGGTAAGTAGGGTTCATTTTATGCCATGTTACTGCTCTTGCAGGAGGAGGAAATATCTTGCAATAGTAAAGATAGTGATGGTATATATCCATTCTATCATAACTATAGCATATGCATTGATGGTCATATTAGCAATGATGACAGTGCTGGTGGTGATAATGAGTGCAAGGGTCTGCAATTTTTGTAATGGTGGGGAGAATGATCTAAACATTGACATGGTTTTCCAATTAGTCTATTAGAAGATTATGTCTCAATTGTATTTTGATTCAACAGGCTATTCTTTCATATTTGAGCACTATCTTCAATGTTTATTTTCTGGACTTGTTGTATGGAACTGAAAGATAATTTTTCATCATCTTGAGCCCTTGTATGTTTTCCGGATCGTGGATGATCAGCAAAGGTATGACAAATTGTCCTAATTTGATTGACTTGCAGAAACCTCCAGAATTGGAGCACAAAGACTTGGGATCTAAGTTGCATTTCCTCTATGTTTGTTTGTTTTAGCTGACTTGTATTGATTGTAAACCTATTTGGTTGGAATTTGATATATAGGCTTCATTTGTGTTCAAGTTCTTATTTCAGGCATCCTTTTGAATTGGTCTTGAAATGGCAAGAATATATAAGGATTACCGATGCACCACAACTACAAATGGACCTCAAATCCTTGCAAGAAGACAGTTACCACCTGCACAATAGAACAGGTGAATACTGGATCAGCAGTCTCTGCGACACCAATTAGCTCCAAGTCGAGCCCATTTCCAAGACAATACCCTAGTTGCTGACTTTTCTTTAGATTTAACTCCTTGTCATGGTGTAGAAAGGTTATGTTTGTGATGAAGACGAAGGGTTTTGATAGTAATCAGAACTGATAAGCAGTGCCAATCCTGATCTCCACCTTCCTAGCTGAATACTTTTCGGAACTCCATAATCTCAAAAAATGGAAGAAACAGTTGCTGTTTTCCTCCAATGAAGAGAACAGAGAATAAAACTATTTACCTATGCAGGGGCAATAGTATCATGCAAGACCACAGACCCTTTGACATGTCTTCTTGTTTCACATGCATTTTCTTGTCTGCAAGTTTTCAGCAACTTTCCTCATGCAGCATACTGCATTGCTGCATTTATTTATGTTCATAAATAAGCCAACATGAGAGTTGGACTTACCAAGTAATTACATAAATGCCCTTTTTACCAAACATTTAACATTTTTACCTTCCAAAATTTCAGCTTGCAAAAACACGTTGATCCACGTAAAAATTTTACAAAAATACGCTCTGATCAATGTTTAACAAATTTAACGTCTCCTTCCTTTCAAAATAACGACTGCAACAACTATTCTTTCTTAAACTTGAATAACACTCAACTGCAATATCTCCTTCTTCCCTCATTCTTTAAGAAAATCGAATTGCAATACCTCATTCATCCATCAATCTTAAAAAAAAAAAAATGCAACAGCTCCATCGTCCTCCTACCTGCAACAGCTCCATCAAGTTCATCATCTTCCTATAACATTATCTTCTACGAGGAACAGCAACTCATTCTCTTCTATTTCATCGAGAAAAAGCTATGCTCCATAGATCTGAGAAATCAACCGCAGATGGATTACTAGATTCATTCCAAAGGAAGAAACTCATTCAAAATCTGCTGAAAATATATTAAGAAAAACTACAAGAAATAAAGAGAAGAAGAAGATTAAGGTAATTATTCTACATTTATGAAGTAAATAAAACAATAATGTAGATATATGAGTTTAATATATATTGAGAAAATTAAATTTTCATTCTATATTGGATATATATGTGAAAAAAAAATTAGAATTTATATAAAAATAATAGCAAAAGAATAAAAATAAATTGTAACTAGTTAATTATGTGTAGATTTTGAGTTAATTAAATATATTTCAAAAAAATTTAGATTTAAAAATTGTTTGATTAATTTCATAATTTTTAAAAAAATAGATATGGACATTATACTAGTATTCATACACTACAATGATGATACCAAATACAAGGCATTCAGAAATAAAATAAAGTCAAATACATAAAAATAAATAAACTCTTAAAACAGTAATCAACTTCTATGCTATAAACAACCACTTCTGATATAAGGTGGAGAAATTGTTTATGCAAATTTAATGAGAAAAAAAGTTAGAAAAGAGAAAGAAGAAATAAAAAGCAATAGTCAAAAAGAGGATGTGATATCAAACACAAGGCATCCATAAATAAAAAAAAGATAAGATATACAGAGATAAACAAACTCTGAAAATGGTAATAAACTTCTACGCTATAAACAACCACTTTCAATACAAGATGGAGAAATATTGCGAAGAACAATATAATCTATAATGCTTGGATGACAATTGCAAATAGAAACTTAGAGCTTCAAGAAAAGTCAAAACAAGCATGTTTGTCAGCGAAAACTGAACAACACTCATACTTGCCGGTCGAAAGTAAGACATAACGATCAAAGATAAAACAACTACTATAATCATTAGAGATTGCATAAGAATGAAATATCACAGCATTAAAATAATGTATATACCGGTAGATATAATAAGAGATAGTAAAGATGATTATGATATATCTGTAAACTTCTTAAAAGCTTGGAGATCAAAGAAAAAAGCATTGAAGAAATAATAGAAAAACTAGAAGAATCTTATGGGATGTAACCGAGCTACTTGTATATTATTAAAAGAATCAAATCCAGATTCAATTGTAGAGTTGAAAATGAAAGAAGATTTGATATTCCTATATGTTTACATAGCATTTGAAGCTCCAATAAAAGGATGGAGTTATTATATACTAGTAATATAGTAGATGGAATATTTCTCAAACTTGCATACGGAGGAACACTTCTTTCTTAGCAAGCACTCAAGATGCTAACAGTAAAATATTTCCTTTAGCATTTTACATCATAGATTCTAAAAATGATGCATCTTGGAGTGATTTTTAAAAAATGAAGGGAGACATTTGGGTTAAAAAATGAAATATATATTGCTTAGGATGGACACAACAACATCCAAATAACAATCAAAAATATTTATCTAGAGGTCAGCCATGCTATATGTATATTCCATTTGTACAATAACCTCAAAATAAATTTCAAGAAAAGTACAAAAAAATTTCAAAAAATCTTTTCTCGCAGCAGCAAAAGCATATACAATGGACAACTCTGAATATCACATGAATGAGATCGGTAAAGTAGACAAACGCATCAGTCCATACCTCGAAAATGTAGGCTACCATAAGTGGACAAGGGCGCACAACATGAACAGTAGACATACAATTATGAAAATAAATATATTTGAATCATTGCATGCAAAAACATAACAGCAAAAGACCTACCGATTATTGCTTTATTAGAGTACCTACATGCTTTAATACAAGAATGGAGCTACACAAATAGAAATCTTACAAAATCTACTTTCACAAGGCTGGCAAACAAAACAAAAGAGTTATTCAATAAAAGCTATATCGAGTCATTGAAAATGAAGGTCAAGATTACAAACTAAAAAGTAATTCATATATTTGAATAAATATATAATATATATTTAGTATGTTTTAAGTATATTATATATATGTTATAATTAGATCAAATCAAATGATAAAATAATAGTGCATTTTATAAAATCTGCAATATGCTTACATGTGTCGAAATCAATTAATGGATTATACATAGTGTATAAATATAAGGAGAGATATGCAATAGAGCTAAAAGAAAATAATGTGCACATGCAAGATATTTCAGATTGACCAAATAACAATGCCCCCTATGCTATGGTTGTACTCAAAAAAATACATCAAGAACCATATACTCTCTGTTTAGAATATTACACAAAAGAAACATTACTAAAAACATATGAAACAATAATATATCCAGTGATAATCATATGATATAGAACATACCAGCAGAAGTGAAAGAAGTAATAGTGCTACCATCACAAGGAAGATTGAAGTCCGGAAGACCAAAAAAAAGAAAAATCAAGGCAGGATGGGAGAGTATAAATAAAATAAATGTAGTAGATATAGATAGCAAGGACATAACATCAAACATGCAGAAGTCTACCAAAGACAAATTAAAAATACTAATAATTTTGCATTTTTGTTCTATTATAATTTCTAAAGCTTTTTCTATTGATATATTCAATATATTTCATGATTATCAATTTCAAATAAAATATATTATCTGCACTTATTTAAAAATAAATATTTAAAGTGCAATATAAATTTTAATTCTACTAACATTTTCTTGTATATAATACAAGAAATTTACAAAGAAAGAAAAAGATCCAAAATCCAATGCCACACCTTACCAACATGGATAGGAAATAGGACATGATCACTAACTATCCAAGGAGTCGAACATAACATAGAAAGTCCCAAAATGTAATTTATAACAGAATGAGAAATTGAAATAGCAAATAAATCCTTTCTTTTCATATAATTAGAATACAAACTTTACATACATTGATTGAAAAAATTAGATGTTGTAGTACATCTCTGAAAATGACCACAAAGCATTTATTGTTTCTTTCACAAATAATAGAATATCACATGCAAATGCTATAAATAAATAAGAAAAACAGCAAAATAGAGAAAAGATAAGTTAATACTAATATTAAAATAATATATAGTATATATCAAGTATATATCTAGTATACTATAAGTATATTCCTAAAAAAATAAAAAATATAAAAACAAATTTAGAAGTATATTTTAAATTAAAAGAGAATAAGATAGAACAAAAACTCACAAGCAACGAAAGAGGATGGCCACAATATTGAAGTATGTGAAACCAAGTTTTATGACCAAAACTAAAAAGGGCTTAATCACATCATCTTTATCATTATATATCTTTTTTCTAAAAAAACGCAAATACGATTACAAAAAGCATTAGAAAAATAAAATATACTAAAAATAATAATAAATTAATTACTTGTTCTTCCTTTTCATTCCAATATCCAACCATAAATCAAAAGTAACTTGCTTCTTAAAATCATAATAACTACTAAGATCATCACTATAAACATCCATTTTCCGAATCTAGACATCAAAGAAATTACAGAAAATTCGATGATGAAAGTTGTTGTTCCTCCCAAGTCTCACGGAGTTGAGGAAAGTCACAATCTCAGTTAGAGTTACAAGCAGTGAGCTAATATTATTTTCGCTCTGATACCATTTGTAACGACCCGGAACTAGATCACGTGAGATATTTTCCGCTTTGGCCTTATGGTTTTGTCCCTTTGACGGGTTCGAGAACTTCCTAGGAGGTCACCTAACCTGGAATTTCTCTGAACTAAGCACGTTTAACTTTGGAGTTCCTACAACTCCAATGCCAAACAACCAAAAGGCGCCTCATGTGATTAGTTCCAACTCTTCACATATATGTTATCAACCATTTCCCGCCCCATTTCGATGTGCAATTCGATTTAGAGTGCTGCCATCATAGAAGCCTGCCAGAAACTGCTCCTTGTCTAGGCATCCTATCCTTACCCCGACGCCCACTTCCCGCCCTCATCGAACCACTTCTCTAGATTAGGTTATCACATGTTTTGTAATGACCCGAAACTAGATCACATAAGATATTTTCTGTTTTGGCCCCCATAAGCCTCACGATTTTATCCCTTTGGCAGGTTCGAGAACTTTCTAAGAGATCACATGAGATATTATCCGTCTTGGCGGACACTAGCCTCATGGTTTTGTCCCTTTGGTGGGTTCAAGAACTTTCTAGGAGGTCACTCATCCTAAAATTTTTTTGAACCAAGCACGTTTAATTTTGGAGTTCCTACAACTCCACAGCCAAACAACCAAAAGGCACCTCACGCGATTAGTTCCAACTCTTTAAATATATATTATCAACCATTCCCCGCTCAATTTCAATGTCCAATTTGATTCATTCGTGTACCCTCGTACCTTAGAATGCTGCCATCCTAGAAGCCTGCCAGAAACCACTCCTTGTCTAAGTATCTTATCCTTGCCCTAGCGTCCACTTTCTTCCCTCATTGGACCACTTCTCTAGGTCAAACTGTCACATGCCTATCAACTTCCGTTTGGTTCATTCTCGAACTACACATCTACTAGAGGGGTTCTACTTTGATATGAACTTTGTCACGACTCGATCTGTAAGCCCGTGATTGGCACTAGGGAATGGGTAAGCTTAAAGCCACCAAGACCCGTAGTAAGCCTAATTAATCGACAATTCAAATATATTTATATATATACATACTATTAAACCAGCCCAATATTTCATTCAAACATCTCCAACCGGATGCTAACAATATTCCATAACTTGTTACAAACCAAATAAAATGAATATGCACACTACCACGGAGATTCTAGAATCTTAAATAGTTCAAAATGCAAAAATAGAAATTAATTACAATAAGCCCGAAGGAGAAGGAAGTCGGGCTGTCAAGCGAAAGATGACGGGGAATCTAACTGTCACCTGAAAAATTTAAAATTGAGACTGTCAGCCTCGAGAGTGAGTTAATGTCATATAATCAAAGCCTCGAGTGACTTAAAGTCATATAATCAACTGTATAGTTTTCATATCTAAATCAAAAGCGATTTTAATTGATTAATAATTATTATGATTATTATTATCGTTATTATGAGTAATTTTATTTGATTGATAATTATTATGAATATTATTAGCATTATTATTAGTAAAATTTATTTAGTTATTATCGATATCATTAATATTATTATTATCATTATTTTTGCTATCATATCTATTGTTATATTATTACTATTATTACATATAATTTGCATGTTTGCTACACTCGAGGCTATTCAACTTTAACTCTTAATATGTTATTGAATAATTTATATTTGCTTACGATTTATATTATTTATAATTATTATTGATGCTATGATTATAATTTCAGGATGAGGTGGTAGTAGAACATGCCACCTAATGGGTTGTATCAGGACCGCGTGCATACTGGTATTAAAATCAGAGACAGGTAGTAACAGGTTATTTTTGGGATTTACCCTCGTTGAGTACAGCTCTCTAGGCTGTGAAAATTTGACTGCCGGAGGAAGGTTCCTAGTCAGGCGTTGCTCTTTAGGCGTCGGCTTATTTGGGAATCAAGTGACCAGACTGTATTTAAGGATCCTGGTTGAGCTTCGCTCTCTGGGCGCCAGACCTATTGGAATAAGAGACGAAATCAAATTTGACTAAATTGACTAAAAAAATAAATTTTAGTGTCAAAATCAGTAATATTACCAAGTAAATGGACTAAATTGCAAAAGTTCTAGAAATTAGTCAACCTAGAGTCAATCGGCTCTACAGAGTGCCAATCGACCCAAAACTCAGATTTTTGCATCGTCTTTTGGTGTTTCTCGATCTTAAACATCAATAATTATTAAAATAAACTTTCTAAAAAAATTTATTGATAATTATCTGGCTTTTAGTTTTTTTTTTATATAAATAAATGGATCTTTATTAATAACTATACAAAATGTTTTAAAATCTATATTTATTGATAAAAAAAAGATTTTAATAAATCCCTTTAATTATCAATTTTTCTTGAAATCATTGATAATTAAGGGGGTGATTATCTTGGCCTCTAATATTTCCTCTACTTCTTTAATAAATAGAAAAGAAAACCCTAGGCCAATGGGGTTAGCAATTTGTCAACACCCATTTTTCAAATCTATACATCGAGCAAATTAAGGAAAACCCTGTGATGAAAGTTACTGCATTCTCGAGTCTTGGGATATTGAAGATGGGCGAACCCAACTTAAGGTTGAGAATAATTAAACTAAAATTACTTTTTTAGAATCAATTTGGACCTAATTGGCAGAAAAATTAAGTTTGATGGATGAAATGACAGTTTTTACAAGTTCAGGGATTAAATTGTTAAATTTTCAAAACTTTTTATCCTTGAATCCAATCGGCTCTATACAATGTCAATTGACTATTTTTCAAAATCTGACATCGTTTCACATATATTTTTGACCTAAAACGCCAAAATCAATAGAAAAGAAGCTTCTAGAAGAGATTTGTGATAATTATTGGGATTTAAAAACATATTTAGTGATAATTATTTGAATTTTTAAATATTTTATTTTATTAGATATTAATCCGATAAAGGAAAAGATAATCAACTCCTTTAGTTTAAATAATTATATGCTCCTCTAGGGTTTCCTAACCTTACTACTATAAAAATAAAAATATAACCTAGTTCTAAGGTTGGCAATTCTCATCATTTTCTTAGCAATTAATAGCAATCTTGTGTTAGAGAGATATATGGAGAAACTCTATGTTCTCAAAGACATTGAGTTTTTGGTAACTATAAAGAGAAGCCACTAATAAAGCACTTCAGATTTGGAAACCTTTTTTATGGAATGACAGAAGATTTCTAAAAATCTAAGCAGCATTGGATTCTCAACTGATCCTTGATTCTACCACCTCATCATCCCTAGAGACTCGCAGATCAGTAATCTACGATGACAACCTGAGAGTTTCCTTACATCCAACACCATCAATTAATCGTTCCTTTACCAATTTTTTTTATGATATAATAATTTAGAAATTTTAGAAACATGTCTTATTGATCTCAAAATGATTAGCATGATTCACATAATTAGATTAGAGTTTCTCTTGAATTATTATGTTTATGATTTTATTGGATTTTAAATCTGATAATATGATCTATGATGGGAATTAAGTCTAATAATATGCCATGTGCTGGGTAATGAATATGATAACATGATATTATGATAGATTTTGAATCTGATGGATTGAATGAATAGAATAACATGCTAGATTCATGTTCTTATTTGATTGTATCAATTTCTTAGGATTGCATGCTCAAACCTAGAATTTTCCATATGAAGTTTTATTTACCTTCTGTTAGTTTTTATTTTCTAGGGTTTGTGTTATTTTATATTTTCTGGCTTAATTAAATACATTTTTATGATATTGTCTCATTTTCTACCAAGTTTTAATCATATTTTTATCTCTTGTGCATGTTGAATTGGTTTTTAGGCGAGATGATTGAGGAAAATTGAAGAATGGAGCATAAATAAACCTTAGAGCCGATTTGGTTTTGCATTGAGCGGATCGACTTTGTGAAATTAGTCAGTCGGCTTTACATTTATTTAGGCCTAGTTTTTGGATTTTATTGGATTCTAGTGATATTTTATGTACTGTAGCTTTCCTTTGATTTTTAGTTGTAGGAGGGTTGTAATAGCTAGATTAAAATTGGACCTTAACATAAAAAAGCAGTTCATCAGGTTAAAGGATGGTAAGTGGGTCTAAATTTAAAATTCATATAGACTTAGTCAGTTCTGCCATGCTTTATTTAAATCAATAGAGCCACATTAGATTTAAGTCCATCCAATTGGGCCTCAAAATAAAAAGATAGTCCATAGAAGCTTAAAGACTGGAATTAAATGTATAACTTGTAATTGGGCTAGACTAAGTGAGTCTTGTATATAATTAATTAGTTAAATAAGCTAACAAATCAAATATGGGTTGGACTTAATAAATATAGGCTAGACTTAAAAGGACCTCACATGCTGTAATGGATGCTTATAAGAATATAAATTGTGGTATTTATAGGGAATAGCCTGTTAAACAATAAAATTAAAGACTAAGATACACAAATAAGGAAGTTGGCTTCCAGATCCATCTCTTAATGTGGCGAAGCTTCCTCATGGTGTATGGTGACTACATACCCTTACTCAGACTGCGGGCATCCACCTTCTACACTCCTTTAAGATTTTGTCGCAAGTATGGGCAGAAGCAAAAAATTTTGGAATTCCATCATGAATTCGAAGGCTTCCTATTGAGATAGGATTTCCTAGACAAGATGAAGAGACTTTAGCCCCGCTGAGACATAGAGCGCAATCTTGATTTCGAAAGCGATATGACCATCAGCGATAACTTCAAGGATTAGGTTGAGCTTCAGATTACCACCTCTCATTGGATTTGCGAGATTTAAGAAGACTCAAGAGCTAGTTGTTGATTCTAAGAATGAAAACGTAAATCAAATAAGAGGAGAAGATGAAAATACACTTCTTTTTAGATCTCATTTATTTTACTTAGGACTTTTAGCTTAATTTTTCTTTTAGTTTATGCGCAGAGCAATAAGCAGACATATGTATGTTTGATAACAATTCTAAACAATTTATTCATCTATTAAAGGCCTAAATGTGTATGTTTTGATTCCTCATGATACAACTCTTGTCATCAGCCAGTCCTTTAAGATTTTCTAGCTGATTATTTTCTTCCGTTGCCCTAATTTTTGTGTGACCAGCCTATTTCAGTTTTTCTGATCAGCAAACTCTTTTTCTATTATATTTTTATTTTTATACATAATATTTCTTGAGATGATTCAATTTAATTGGTTCAAAGTCCTTCCAAGTCTGAGACCTTAATGGCACCCTTAGGCATAATTTTCTTTACCAAGTACCAACTTTCCCAATTAGGCCTGAACTTCCCCCTTAGGTCAAATGCAGCAGGTCTCGTGTGCTTCAACATTAAATTATCAACTTTGATCTTCCATGGTTTGACTTTCTTATTGAATGCCTTGGCTATGTGTTTCTAGTACAACTACATGTGGTATAGGCCTTTCATCCTTTTCTCATCGACTAGAGCCAACTGCTGGTATCTTTGCTTGACTAATTTACATTTTGGTATTCCAGATACTAATACAACTTTCAAATATTTTAACTCTAACTCAACTGGCAAGACTGCTTCAGTCTCGTAAACTAAGGAGTACGGAGTCTGTCTTGTTGATGTCCACTCAGTTGTTCGATGTCCCCAAAGTGCAAAAGGTAACCAAAATGACTAATCCTTATGATTCCATACATCTTCAAGTTCTTATTGGTTGCCTCTATCACTCTATTCGCCTGAGGTCTGTATGGAGAAGATTTATGATGTCCGATCTTGTATTCTGCTAACAAGTCTGCTGTTTCGCTTATAAATTGCATGCCATTATTTGTTACAACATGATGTAGGAGTCCATATCTGCAGATCAAATTCCTTTCTATAAACCTAGCCATTTGTCTTACTCCTATAGTAGTGAATGACTCGGCCTCAATCCACTTGGAGAAATAGTCAATTGCCACTACTATATATCTATGACCATTTGAAAGAGATTTTATCTTTCTAATGATGTCGATTCCTCAATTTGCAAAAGGCCATGGGGATGTCAAATTGTGTAGCTCAGTCGGAGGTATGTGACTCAAGTCACTATACAGATGGCACTCATGGTATTTTCCTACCAAGGCTATACAATCCTTTTTCATTATTAACCAGTAATAACCTTTTTGGTTAACACTATGTCATTCATGTGAGGCTAGCATATCCCTTTATACATCTCCTTTATCATGACGTGCGCTTCAGCCTTAGTCACATATTGAAGCTGTACACCTGAAGTCATTCTTTTGTATAGAACTCCTTCGTGGTTGATGTAATTCTTGGTCTAGATCCACAGTGCATACCTATCCCTTTTAGTCGCTTCCTTTGGGGATTCCCTATCTTCTACAAACTTCTTTATATCATAAAACTAAGGCTTCTCTTCTATTTCCCATCTAGACTTGCATTACCCAATCTCCATAATAACATAGTGCTCTAGACTTCACGATCACCAACAACTTCATTGGAAGTTACAAGCATTGTTCCATATCGATGATAGGCTAGTGAGTGCGTCCGTCATCTGATTCTCATCTCACGGCAAGTATATCAATAAACACTTATATAAGTTGCAAACTAAAATCTTAAGTGATTGACATATGGCATCAACCTTTCTTCTTTCACGTCTCACTCCTCGATGGCTTGTTGAATCATTAGCATGGAGTTTCCCTTAGACCATTAGTTGCTTTACTCCTGCTACCACGGACGACTCTAATCCAAATAAACATGTTTTGTACTCGGCCATGTTATTGGTCACTTTAAAGTCCAATCTCTTGGCCATTGGCAGCATTTCTCCTTCCGGCGTGATTAGAACTACAACCCTGAACCTCTTGTGTTTATGGCTCCATTAAAGTACATCTTCCATTCTTGAATCTCAATCGCCCCTAAATTTTCATTCAAAAAGTCTAGATCTTAAGGGTCATATCCTTTGATCGCATTTTGAGCTAAGAATTCCGCTACAGCCCTACCTTCTTGATGACGTACTCGATGCTGAATTCCATTAGGAGCACTAACCATCTAACCAACTTTCCTATAAGAGACGGAACTTCGAACAAGTACTTCAGCAGGTCTATTTTCAAAATTGCTTGCACTCTATAAGACTGGAAATAATGTCTCAATTCTTTCATAGCCCTTATCATGGCTAAACACGTTTTCTCTATGAGGTTATACTTTGACTCATAAGGCAACAACTTCTTATTAAGATAATAGACTGCATGCTCCATGTCATTGGGTCCACATTATGCTACCATTGCCGCCATGGCTTCCTCTTCCAAAATCAACGGCTTTCCATCTTTTGATAGCTTCAGTACTGA
Organism: Ricinus communis; assembly: GCF_019578655.1. Taxonomy (NCBI): domain Eukaryota; kingdom Viridiplantae; phylum Streptophyta; class Magnoliopsida; order Malpighiales; family Euphorbiaceae; genus Ricinus; species Ricinus communis. The sequence continues at coordinate 31,554,413 of NC_063257.1, read as the reverse complement.
TAGCTTCATCAGATACTCTTTAATTCTATTGAAGGCTTTCTGACAGTGTTTATCCCACACAACGGGCTGATATTTTCTTAAAAAGTTTGAATATAGGATCACAAACCATTGTGAGCTTAGAAATGTATCTACTGATATATTGCAGACGTCCCAAAAATCCTCTAATTTGTTTCTCTGTCTTCGGTGTTGGCATCTCTTGGATGGCCTTTGTGACACTTATAAAGGATATGAGGCATACATTGTATGCAAATGACTGATACATAACATGTCTCTTAATAACTAACTTTTAACTCACAAATTAATATGTATAACAAAAACTATTTATATGAGTCATACATATCATACACTAAAAAGCTCACAACATCAAATAGTTCTCTTTTTTTTATATACACATAAAATACACCACTCTTATACATGATAATAAAATTCACTAGACATGTCATGTTCAAGAAAAATTGAGGGCGACCTCCTGCTGACCCACCTGACACAATGCTAGTGTGACTGATGCAAATGTTTCATCAAGACCAATTATAATTCTTCTAATCATGAAAAATAATGCAGAGGAGTGAGCCTACAACTCAGCAAAAGAATAACATAATTTCCTATGAAAAATAACACAAGCAAACATGTAGTATTATCAAGCATCAAACCATTCAATATCTAATTATGACTTTATAGTGTGTATTTAAATATTGTCACAGTATTTTCTTTAGGATAGCAATAAATTTGTGAATTATATTTAATTCTATAATAATTTTTTATTTATTTTCATGAATCCCCATACGCACACAGCCCACCAAAATCTTGTGGGGAATTCCATATCGCACACAGCCTTGCCTCATTCACAAGTAGCATTTCATCTTTATATTCATCCAACCATAATTCTTATATTTACATATATCACATACCACTCCATTTAAACAATTAACATCTCCATAATATATAAGAAACCATAATATACCTATATGATATACCAAAAATATACCATATTTCAACATGGCAGATTTAATAGTGTGCATTCAAAAATACACCAAAAATTCCACATTAGGAATTCCAAAACCATATTCTCCAGATCGGTAATATTATAAGTCTAGATTAATTTGAAACTGATTTTACATCAACTGGATGTGTATAGAAGATAAACATAAAAAACAATCCACCATGATCAAACTGTCAATAAAATTAAGCAACGGAAAGTATGATCCAAATTGGCCATCAAAACAGCAAAATCAAGCTTCCTATATTTCTATAACATTTGTAAATTACATCTCAAATTTTCTATAGCAATAAGTAGCACTCTATTTGGAGTTATAAAACTCTAGATATGGCTAAATCCATATACTGTCCACATTATAATAGGACACCCGAATTCACCAATCAACATTCATATGTACAATCTCATTTCGAAAATAATTACCCATCAATATTATAATTAAAAATCACTATAAATAAAAATTAACATCTATTAATATATTATATACATTTTCCTTAATCAATCAACTCAACAAATAAATTATAATTATTTATTTTGTGTTATATTCATATAGAACATTAAGTTATTCACTTACCTTTATTGCTCCCTTTCCTTTGATTGTATTTACTTGGGTCTTACCCTCATTTCCAATTGGTTTAGCTGAAATAGATCATAATTCATTTATTTTTAAACACAAAAAAATAATAGAATTTCATCTAGCATGATAACATCACTAAACTATCTAAATATATGTGACTGCCAACTATGATAGAATTAATAGGGTGAATTTAAAAATCCATCAAAACTTCTATACAATAAATTTCATGATGAAACTTTCCAAATCACTAAAATTTTAAGTCTAATATAATTTAAAACTAATTTTGTTTCAATTGGAGGTGTATAGAGAAAGATCCCGACAAAATAATTCACCTTACTCAGACCAAAGATGGAAACTGAATAATAAAATATTTTCTCTTATTATACTAATATAGAGCCTGATTCAGATCGAGCTAAAGAAGAAAAGTTTTAATAACTCTTCAAAGTTTCCATATCATCAAAGAACACTCGATTTAAAGCTTCCTAGTTCAAGATATGATCAAAATAATAAGATGGAAAAACTAGGTCTTTAGAACCCGAATTCTATGTCTTCTAAACCCTAACTCAATTCAATAAAATATTAAAATTACTTACCAAATAAACCTCTACAGCCTTTGTAGATGAAGATTAAGATCTAAAATGGATAATAAACCTTCAAATTGCACTTGAAAATCCAATTTTTTTTTAAGAAGAAGGAAGAAGAAGGACTACCACCCTTTCTTTCCTCTTCCTCTTTTCTATCGTATTATTTTTTTTAGGTCTAATTAACCCCTTTATTTTTACCATTAATCAATCTAATCCCTTAACTTTCTAATTCTTATTGTGGACTTAATTGTAACATTTAGAATCTTGTTCTATTTAACATTACCATTAATACCACACATATCTCATGCATTTCTCATATCTATATGATATGCATGTTATAAAAACAAATACAAATGCATTAGGTGGGCGTTACAGCCTTAATCTTGTCCGGATCGATCTCTATTTCCCGTTAACTCACTATATGCCTTAACGGCTTTCCTAATGTTACTCTAATTATACGCTTCTTTGGATTGAGCCTTAGGTTATGCCTTTCCACTCTTACTAAAAACTTATCAAGAGCTTGGAAGTGCCCTTCCCATGTTTCAGACTTTACCATCATATCATCTTCATACACCTTCACTTTTGTATCATGTCGTGAAACAAAGTCGTGGTCGCTCTCTAATAAGTTGCCCCTATATTCTTTAGTCCAAAAGGTATAACTTTATAGCAGTATGTCTCCCATTTGGTGATGAACAATGTCTTTAGCTTGTCCACCATTGCCATAATGATCTAATTATATCTTGAGAACACATCTGTGAAAGAGTACATCGCATTCGACGCAACATTATTGACTATCACATTTATATGAGGAATAGAAAAATCATCCTTAGGGCATGCCTTGTTTAGGTCCTAATAATCCACACACATTCTAACCTTACCATCCTTTTTTAGGATTGGGACAATATTCGACAACCGCTCAGGATAATCGACTACGTCAAGAAAATTAGCCTATACTTGCTTACTGACCTCGTCTCGTATCTTTTCTGCCCACTCCGGCTTTAATCTTCTCATCTTCTGCTTGACCGACTTGATGTGCGGATGGATTAGAGTGTGGTGTTTCGCATTCAGTCTAACTCTGGCATATCATCGTATGACCAAGAAAAAACTATTTTTCTTTTTTCTATTATTCTTTCAAATCCTCTCCTTTCTTCGAGAGTTATATTATGAGCTATCAAGATATTTTTTGGATCTACATATGTGTCTAAATTAAATAAATCAATTTGGATGGAATTGATGTCAAACATGCACATGTCATGATTATCAAAATGCACACACTACCATAAGAAAAAATATCGCACAAGTTAGCAAAATTATTGTTCGTATCATTGATTTTTAAAATAAAAGAACATCGTCCTCATAAAGATCGGATTTATTACATCATCATAAAATACATTGACAATGTTTTCTTCTATCAAAGCAGCTAGCTCATGTTGACTCAGCTTCTTAGGTAGAGCAATGAACTCTTCCAGCTTTAGCTCCTCTACCTTTTTGGTCACCTTCTCATGGACTTCTTTAATGCTCAGCTCGACCATCTTTTCGATGATCAGGTTCTTGAATATCTTGAATCCCAACACCTCAGTCCCAGCTAATGTAACAGGTTTAGGCTCTCCAGAGCAGGGCTTGTACTCTTGGACAAATATATTTTTTAGAGTTTTATCCTTTAGTTTACCCTCATCTTACAGTAACCCAACCTGTGTCGAGTCTTCTAACCCTTGAAGTCCGATAGCTCTGCGATACCCTACTTGTTTTCTCCTAGCCCTATTCCAAGCATGAAGACCATCTTCTTGAACATGCTGGCTACTATAGGATCCATGTAGTCCTCATAGAGAATAGCAACTTGGAATCTATTAGGGGCTTTCAGCTCCTTGACAACTTCTTGGATGGCCGAGACAACCTTACTACCTTCGGTGTTGATAGTCACTATTTCGCCTTTATGAGGAAATTTGACCTTTTGATGCACAATGAAAGGAACTCCTCCTAGGGCATGGAATCACGGCCTTCCCAATAACAGTGCAAAAGTTACTAGGATGTCCAATGCAATGAACTCCACCTAGGATTCAATAGGATCCATCTTTACCAATACTGAGAACGCTCCTTTCACATCTCTCTTTGTTTCATCATAGGCTCTTATAACCATATCTGATGGTTTTATAGCTTTCGCAGTCATTTCCAGCTTAGAGAGTTTGCAAGAAGGACATACATTGATGGTTGACCCATCATCCACCATCACACATAGGGTCCTTTTCTCATTGACCTCTGCTATTATATAGAGAGCCTTATTGTGATCTCTTCCCTCGAGTGGTAAGTCTTTATCTGAGAAAGTGATCAGCCCGGTGGTCTTTTCGGTTACCGCTTTGATCATCTCCTCAAGGGTAGCTATCATCTTAATGCCTATACCAGTTAAGGCTTGGATTAGAGCATTTTTGTAAACGCATCAGTAGTTCCTAGATGTTAGTCGTGTTCTTCTCTTTCTTCAGTTATTCTAACAACCCTGCATCACCTTCTTCAAGTGCTTTCTCAAGATCTCAATGAATTGATGTTAGCTACTGCCATGTCATACGTGTTTAGCTCTTGAAAATATATCTCTACAGTTGCTTTTCTTTTTTGATTCTCTTCTCTCATAAGTTCCTTATACTTTGAAACTTTAACAAATCCTTGAATTTCATGCCTTGAAACTTTTTTTTTAACTCTATGTCAAGACCCCTCTACGCCATCTTGACATACTCATTCTCAAGCAGTAATATTTTGCAATGGTTTTGCATTTTCTTGAACCATGCTATGAACAAGTTAGCCGTCTCCCCAGGCCTTTGAATGACCCTAGACAGTTCTGCTAGAGAATTATGAACTCTAGCAGGTCCATGATTCTCTTCCCTTCTATAAGGAGGTTGGTATCTTTCTTCATTCTGTAAACGTGGTAGTGCATTGATCTCACGAGAATCCACTAAGGATTACCCCTTGAGCTCCTCAACTACTTGGCGAGCAGACCTAGAAATGGCCTCCTCTTGATTCCAGAAAGTAACCTCATGCATGCGATGGAATAACTTTTCAGTCAGAATAGTTATTTGATGATTATTCTCATGGTATGACTTAAGGCCTTCCTATTGAGCATTAGTTAGTAACTTGAGTTTTTCCTCTACTCTTCTGCTAGACTCTTCTGACTGTCTTTCTCTCCTTATTCTTTTGTTTCATAATCTGTAGAAATTCTTTCAAGTCATCAAAATGAGAAATAAGAGTTTAAGAGTTACCTGTTATCCCAACAACAGGACCTGTTGGGAGTTGTGGCACTACCTCATTTTGAATGTGAGGCGCTTGAGAAGATGCTCTCTCCTCGATCTGTTCTTCAATTTGGTATACCACTTGTGGAATGTGAACACCATGCCCTACTGTTGTAGCAGCATCATCCGGTCCTAGGACCTGACAACTTCTTTTTCCAATAAACTACGAGTCTTTGGCGGCATCTCAATGAAATGCGCCCTACCAAGCATGCCAAAAAATAGATTTTTTGCACAATATTTGGCCCTTCATATGTGCTAGTATTTTGAGTGTGCCAAAGGTAAAATACCTCAAAATTAATATGTTCAATGAAAAATAATTTAATTGTGTCGATGTAACTTTTATCAGAATGATTGTACGAAAGGACTTAAGGAAACTAAAGTTTTCTAGGTTCTTAACCCTACTCCTAAAAGCTTTATTAAATCTAAGTAAAATTACTATTTTAAGATAAAGAAGTGCAACTAAAAGTTGAGGAAATAAGACTAATAAAATTAAAAGCTAAAGAAATTGAACTGAAGAAATAGTGTTTAGGAATAATAAAACAAATCTAAGCTAAGAGAATTAAGGAACTGAAAGAAAATTGGAATAAGTAAAAATCTACGGTACTACAAAGAAAATATTGCCACTATTGCTGAATTTTTTATATGATTTTTATTAAAATAATTATTGGTTCCTGATTCTGAAGTGAACTCCTCAATTTACAGACTTACTCAACTTGGTGATCACGTCTCTAATAAATGCTTCAATCCACACTGTTAATAAAGTAACTTGTTTAAGATAGTTAAATATGTGGAGCTATCTTTAAAGAAGTGGTTCCATCAAACTCTCCAACTTCCTCAACAGTTAAACATATGAAATTGTTATCAAGAAAGTGGTGCAGTGAAACTCTCCATCTTCCTGCAATGTGACAATTCTATTCCTATACTTTCTCCTGAAACATCTCTCCACTACTTTCAACTTTTTAAACCAATTGACTCCTTCTTATTCTCCATATGTTATACATGCTGATTCAATCAAGTCTCTGCATCAAGGTTTTCCATTGCACCACCTTAGGTATTTGAAAAGATTACCGCACCGCCTTAACTACCCGATTCTATATAATAATTATTGCACCACATCAAATAGTTAAGTTATTGAAATAAATACTAGGGACTCAATGGCATAAATGGTTCTTCTCTGCACCGTCTTGGATATTTGAGTCAGCAAAATAATAACTGCACCACCTCAAATAGTTAAATCAGTAAAATAATTATTAGACTATACTGCCTCAATTAGCTAAGTCAGAGCAGTAATTATTTGAACTGCACTGCCTCAACTATTTGATTCAATAAAATAATTATTATGTTGCAACTCTCAACAACTTGAGTCGGTGAAATAATTATTGCACGACCTCAAGTATCTAAATCAGTGAAATAATCATTATACTACACTACCTCAACTATTTGAATAAGTGCAATAATTGGACTGCATCAAATATTATGTAAATGGGGTTGGTGTTTAAAAATATATAGAATTTTATAGACTTGGGCTAAGAAATATTTTAAGTATAAATACTTACATTTGGACTGCATCAACTTGTGTTCCTGATGTGTTTTTAATGCTAGTGTTTGAATTATCTCTAGTTGTTATTCTAGGTAAAATAGATGCGCTTGTTCCTACAGAAATAGGGTTAGTTCTTGGGGGAAATGTGTCTATGATTGTTGGATATCACTAGTTCTACTAAGGTTGATTATGGAAAAAGTTTTTATTATTTTTCTATACATAGAGCCAATTGATAATTGGTTAATAAACATTTAACTAACAATAATCTCTTATTTATTTGATTTCTTAATTATCCATAAAAGATATAAGAGACACACTCTACTTGATTTTCTGGCCATTAATGCGAAAAAGGGAAAGAGGTACAGACAAAATTACCGATAAGACCTTTTATATTACTTTAATAAAAGAGGCCAACTTAATTTTTATTTAATTAATTATTAATTATATAAAAATAATTTATTTAATCAAATTACAATAAATTTGTCTTAGTTTTAGTATATTATTATAGATTGGCTAGGAAACATATTAGAATTAGAGTTAATGCAATAATTTAAATTTGTCTTAGTTTTAGTATAGTATTATAGCTTTCTTTAAAGGATAAAGGTATAGCTTCTTAATCATAGAGTCTGGTACATAATACAACTAAATAATGAGGTATGAGTTTTCTTAACTTTGGTAATCTTTAAGTTTCTTCAAAGCAATGAGATTCTGAATTTCAATCTTTCTAAGTTCTTATTTATTTAATCAAACTATAATAAATTTGTCTTAGTTTTGGTATATTATTATAGATTGGCTAAGAAACATTTAGAGTTAGAGTTAATGCAATAATTTAAATTTGTCTTCGTTTTAGTATAGTATTATAGCTTTTTTTTTTTTTTAAAGGATAAAGATATAGCTTCTTAATCATAGAGTCTGGTACATAATACAACTAAATAATGAGGTATGAGTTTTCTTAACTTGGTAATTTTTAATTTTTTTTTTAAAGCAATGAGATTCTAAATTTCAATCTTTCTAAATTCTAATTTAGAAAAGAAATAATAAAATAGAAAAAGTAACATATGATCCACATTTAAAATATAGTAATTTTAATGAAGGTGTCGAAGAAGAGAACTATTACTTAAATTGAAATTAAAAGAAAGAAAAGGCAGCCCCTATAATATTAGATTAATATAATATTTTATTTTTCAATAAATCCATGAAGTACTTTTAAATTTAAAAATTAAAATTTAATGAATTATATATCTAATCATATTCATATTTGAATTCTAACACCCTATTTGATATATTTATCTTAATATAAAATATAAAATCTAAGAAGTTCTTATTATTATTTTATTTAGTTTTTCAAATTAGTCATTTCTATAATTAATAAATAAATATCACTTAATAAAAAATATAAAATTATAAATAAAATTTTAATCTTACTAATTTATTAAAAATTATTCACTAGTAAAAATACATTGATGTTAAACTTCTATAAGAAATCTATTTTAAATCTTATTAAATAATTAATTGGTTTAATAAAAAGTAATAAAAGTGAAAAAGTCACATACATAACATAGAAAGCATTAAACAATAAAAATAAATATAAGATATGGATTTTGTAACATAAATATCAACTATTAATAAAATTATAACTCAAATACATATATATATAAATGAATATTTATTAATTTCAACATCTTATAAAAGTACATAATGTGCTAATGTTTTTAATTGATTAATTTATAATACTTTAATATTATATGCTTTATTACTATATTTTTATTCTTAAATTTTTAATATTGGATACTTAATCTTGTAGCACGATGAACAGATTTTAATTAAATATTATGTTTTTTTCAGTAATTTATAATTGTAAGTATAATAATTATTTTTTATTATATGAATAATAACAAGTCTAATTGTTAAGACTTCATAAAAGAATTATGATATTAATTAAAAATAGAAAAAATAAATTTAGAATAATATATAAGAATCTACAATTGTATATACAATAATATATATAATCCTATTTTAAAAGGGAGTGTTTAATGATATAAAGAACAACAATAATTAGTTTTTTTTTATATTTATTTTAATTCAAATAACCTATTGAGTAATTAATTAAAATAAATTCGAATTTAATGCTTTTTCGATTCGACTCAATGATGATATTTTATAGTGGAAATTTTAACATATTACAAAAGTACAAAAAGCTAAAAATATTCAATAATGAAATGAGAATGAAGATACAAAATCGGAATAATCAAGATCCATAAGGATTAAATAATTGCTAATTGTTATTATTTTTTAATCTAAAAAGATTTACTTATTTTTTGAGACATATTTATTACTTTAAAGCATAAATAACGCAAAAAGTAAAAAATTAAAATAATGTTTAATGGAAAAAATGCAAGATTAATAACAAAAGTAATTTTGATATTCTTAGCAATTTTAGTAAGATTGCAGTTATTTTCTAGGGATGTCATAATCCAAATAAGACTAATTTATATCAGACATAAGTTGTTTACAAATAAGATTATTTTACCTAGTTTATTTCTTGTAGAATTTGACTAATACCAACCCTATTATTCGGCAATTTATCCTCAGTTATTTCTACTGGTTTTTTACTAAGTTAACTCATTTGTGAAAAAGAATGAAGAACTGGTTAGCAACTTCTAGACCCTTTAGCTACTAAATTTTTCTCTTTTTTTTTTTTCCTTATTTCAACTAATAGCTACTCATTTTAAAAGTTGTATTCTGTTAATTTTAAAGGTAGGTTGCATCTTGGTAGGTGGGGGTCACTGGAATTGATTTTTCTAAGCATGAATTACCATATTTGGGAATAGAATATAAAATAGTTTTCTAGATGATTAAAGCAATAAATGTTTTCAAGTAATGATTTTAAACAAAGTCCTAAAGAAATAAATGTTTCAAGTAATGATTTTAAACATAGTTCACATGGTTATGTTGGGTGGATGAGGACCCTTTTCAGCTCTATTTGAAATTGGTGCTACCAAACTGTAAGACAAAGCACTATAAGAGGACCCTTTATTGTCCCAGTGAAGGTTCCTTTACATGAACAACCTAATAAAGAAATAGCTCCTAATTCCTTTATATGATGTTTGACCTAAAGATAGACATGCACTTTATCTCTTTCATTATGTAAGTTTCATTTAAGGCTAAAGGTAAAGATAAATCCTTCAACTTTTGACCAAAATGCAATTATACTACTAAACTTCAAATAGTTCAATTACATTACTAAAGTTCAAAAACAAAATAATTACATCTTTGAAGCTAATTTGGTCTGTTTCATCATGTAACAATACGAGATCTACTTAATTCTAAGTGCTAAAAGATATTCATTTTAACTCTTTCTAATTCACCATTTTTGTACGTGAAAAAGTATTAATTTTATCTTTTTGTGAGTAAAAATTATAAACTGATAATTTTTTCTTCATTTTGATAAAGAAAAAAATCAATAAAATAGTTATTAATTAAAAGGAGCTAGTCCCAAGAATATAATAATTACTTTTTTCAAACTTTAAAAGTGTAATTTAACATTTTTAAGTATAGAGGTTTGATTGTGATTTGATAAATAAAAATAAAAATTTATCCATACCTTTTACCTTCATTTAACTCTCAGGCCATTTGGATAATGAATATGCATATCTATCCACTATCTGACAAGGGTAAAGGGTTATTAACCAAAAGAGACCTAAATCCAATTTCTATTTTTTTTAGATATAATTTGGAAATATTTAATTAATTGGTCTGTAACAAAGGGAATTTCCTAGAGCAACCAAAGCAATTTTATTTATAAGATTTTAGATTTTAATCCAATTATGGGAGTGGAGGTTGGTGGATTTGAGAAAATGCTACCATTTATTATATCTTTTTTAAAAAGAAAAAAACTATTGTACAGCTAAGCTAATAGATTTAATTTCATTTTCTGAATTATCGTTTACATTGAATTTAGTTTGGATTTAGTTGGGGCAAGTATAAAAGAGTAACCTATGATTAATTGTTTTTTCATTGAATAGGCTTTTCTTCTCTTGCTTTTCGAGATTTGTTTTTATACATTATTATCCTCTCAATATAAATTGTTATATTTTATGATGTGATATTAATGTAGTATTAATTCTTAAAAATAAATTTTTTAATAAGTGATAAACTGTTAAATTGTTACCGAAATATTCATAAAAAATATTAAAAATTAATTTCAAAAATTTTGCTTTTGTTCTAATAAAATTGAAAACTCATGTTAATTTTATTTATTATGAGTTTATTATAATTAATTATATAAATATTAAACAAGTTAATACAGTAATATTAGAAATATATATTATTTTAAGGGAAAAGTATAAAATTTGATCATGTGGTTTAATTTTTTGACATAAAAGATCTTGTAATTTTTGTTGGTGATCTTTAGTACTCTAGGAATCAAAACATTAACAATTTGCATCCAAATTTATTAACAATATTAATTAAATAGTTGTAGTTCATGTACTTAGTGTTAATTGGTTGCGATTCTACCACCATTCTACTTATTACAAACTTAGCTTTCATCCAAAATTAGCCATGTCAATTTTTATAGAGTTTGGAGAAAAAAATTAAGAGAGAGAAAATAGTCTTATAATTCAATTTTTTCTTTAATTCTAGTCAATTCTGATGAGTTTTGAATAATATAATAAGACTATAAAATTCTATATTTTATCATCTATCGATAAGACCGTTTTTACAGCGATTGAATTTCATTTGAGATTCAATGTTCAAAACTATTAACAGGGTGAATAAATTTTGATATAAAATACTAATAATATAATTCTCAGGATACTAAAGTGTCAAAAGAACCACATGACTTTTTGTATCGAAAGATTAAACCACATGATCAATTTTTATACTTTCCCTTTATTTTGATACAAGATCATAAAATTCTCAAATGTTATAAAAAAAATATCCGAAACTAAACATCAAAAAAAAGGAAAAGGAAAGCACGAACCTTAAAATGAAAAGTGTTTTCATTATGCATTTCAGCGAAAAAATCGTGAAAGTTAATGAGCTTATCAATAAAGGAAATTTTTTGCTAATGTGGATTAATAATTATTTTTCAAGAGTGAGATCTGATAAAATAGGTTATTATTATTAATTTTGAGAAAGATATAATAGGCTTTTAAGTATGTTATCATGGAGTTAGTTTGTTTCCCACATATGCAGGAGAATCTTGCATCATTACCTACTGTACGGAAAAAAACAATTGATAATGCTACCATTAGTTCAAAAAGAGTAAATAATTAAAAAGTGAGGCAAAATTTATTTTTAAGCTTTTTAATTTTCAGTTTTTTTTTTTTTTTTTTTTTTTATTTTTTTTTAATTTGGATGATTCAGACATTAGAGGTGCACTAGGTCCTCCCAATTAGACTGACACTTTAATAGCACCAACATCATGCGTCATTCCTAAACTGTTTATTAAAATAATCAAATAATAAACCAATATAAGAGAGTAAAATAACAATCAGAAAGGGCAAGAAAATGTAAAGAGAAATAACCTGTAGAGCATTCCATATCCCAACAACATAGGACATTTTGGGTAAAGATGTCCCAAATTCTCGAGACCATTTAAACATATATGACAAGAAAAAGGCCATGGATAAACTGCAATGCTGCCAATGATCATCTATTGGAAGGCGATCCAGTAGAAGTCACCAACATAAAAAGACGGAAAGGAGACAAATAATGTCGTCATACCTCCCTACTCCATGCACCACGAGAAGACGGAATGTGAAAGAAATAAAAAGCCACCTTATAAGAGAAAGTACCATTACGAGAGAATTACTAAACAAAACGACTAGGAGAAAAGGCTATATTATGGATATCGTCAACAATGTTCGGGTATGCAGCTGAAATTGAAGCAGGGAGGCGCCATTAATTTAGCTAAAAAATATAACTAATCTTGGTCGAAAGCCAACTTTAAACATTCATTGGTATCCCAATCTTCTCCGCTATACAATAGCCTAGAAAATCATCTGACCAGAAGGAGAGATCCGAGTCCATGCAAGGAATTCACTGAGAGGTAGCCTGAAGCTTGCTGTACAACTCCCTAATAGAAGGCCATACCAAGGATGAGCGAGGGACACCTGAAGCAACTAAGTAACGAGACCGTAGAAAGCGATAAACAAAACTATCATTAGAATAAAACTTCCAAGCTATCCTGCAAAGCATTGTTCTATTCAAAACATCAAGGCGTTTTAAGCCAATACCTCCTTCAGAAATAGGCTTGCAGCAATGACCCCATTTAACTGTGACCAACTTCTTATAAGACACCGAGCCCGTCCATAAAAAGTTTCTAATCGCCTTTTCTATAGATTTGAGCAAGGAAGAGGGCCAACGATACATCATAAAAGTGTGAAGTAGAGAGGCAAAGATGACTGAATTGATCAACGCTAAGCGGCCAGCCATGAAGAGGGTACGACCCTTCCAGTTATCAAACTTAACAAGAATGTTGTCCATCGTCGCCTTCAGCCACTTCGCTTTAGGAGCTCCTTGAAAGTTCAGCACACCCAAATAAACAAGTGGAAAGCTGTCAAGACGCATAACCGTCAGAAATCGAAGGGCTAAAGCTCTACGAAGGGGAATAGACTTGCTTAATAAAACCTCTGATTTATCCAAATTAACCCGTTGACCTAAGATCATGCCGTAAGAATCGAAAACTTTATGAATAATCTCAACATTAGACTTTGTTTCTCGAAAAAAGATAAGCAAATCATTTGCATAAAAGAGATGTGGAGGGCAAGAAACATTACGGCCTCCGTCCATGCCGACTAGTTCACCTAAGTCAGCCAAAAAGAAAGAGTCCTGCTCAAGAAATCCTCGGGCAGACAAAAAAGAATGGGCGAAAGTGGGTCGCCTTGACGAACACCATGAGAGAGTGCAAAGTGACCTTTCGGCGAGCCATTGAGTGAAACTGAGATTCATGCCGATCTGAAAATATTCTCCACCCAAGTACAAAAAGTGGAAGAGAAACCAAATTTTGCTAAAACCGCATGAATGAAAGGCCACTCCATGGAGTCAAAAGCCTTACGGATGTCTATATTTATTGCCAAATTCTGATCCTAGCAATGATGATTAAGAAGATTGAACCCTTCCGAGGCTGCAACAACACAATCCTCAATGTGTCTCCCTCTCAGAAAACCAAATTGGTTGGGAGAAATAATCCTGGCTGCTATTTTCCTAAGACAATCCGCTATAATCTTAGTTGCCACTTTAAAGAGAAAGTTACTTAAAAATAATGGGACGAAACTTATCAACAGAGTCTGCAGCCACTACTTTAGGAATGAGAACCATGAGATTAGAATTAATTCTAGAAATAAGATTGCCAGTTAGGAAAAAGGATCGAACCGCATTACACATCTCTTTACCCACAACAGACCAATAATGGTGGAAAAAATGCCCCGTAAAATTGTTGGGTCCTTGAGCACTTGAAGGTGTTGGGTTTTTTTTCTTTGTTTTTTGACCCATTAGGAAAGCCCAACTATTGAGTCCATTAAAGTCTTATTTAGACTTTCTATTTTGGGAGCATATTAAAAAAAAAAAATGGGTCTGCCACTATCTAAAAATATAAGGACAGAAAGAGAGCAACAGATTCAGAGCACAAAAGGTCACAAAACATGAGCTGAATGCTCATCCCGTTTTTCCAGCAGACAGCAGCAGAAAAGTTCCGTTTCTGGTAGATTGAACCGTTGGATCGTCGTGATTTTTGGACAGCAGCTACACAGCATCTGGGCCAATATTTTGGACGGTGAAGATCGGGTTTTGAGGTCCGGAGGTCGGGTTTCGTTGGTCTGGACAGTAGCTAATTTTCTGGTGATATATTTCTTATCTTGGCTCTATTTTGATTCCATACACCTTGATGTGCTTACTTCCAAGGATATGATGATTTTGTATGCCTCTAGTATTATCTAGAGAAGACTTTGTATTGCTCCTTTGATGATGATAGTGGATTTAAACGGCCAAAATGGTCCCGTGGTTTTTTCCCTAGTTTATGGGTTTTCCACGATAAAATTTCGGTGTCTTTATGTTGTTGTGTGCTTACTGTTTTAGCTCAATATCTTGGTGCATAGCAGTGGTATTGTGTATGTTCTAATTGCATTAAGAACACTCTACTTGTTTGCATCCTCAGGGGTTCATTCAAGTTGGGAAAGTTTAGACAAACGGAGATTAATTCCGCATTTATTTGTTTACCGTTTGTGGCTGTTTTTCCCATCAAATTAGTATCAAAGCTGAGTTCTTCTGTATTGGGTTAAACTTGTTTGAATGATGGAAGCTAACACAAGTAGGATGATCAATTTGAATGGTTCTAATTATCATGTTTGGAAAGGCAAGATGGAAGACCTACTCTATGTGAAGGATTATTATTTGCCTGTGTTTAATACTGATAAACCTGAGAGTAAAACAGATGCAGAGTGGAATATTTTGCATAGACAGGTTTGTGGGTATATTCGTCAATGGGTTGATGATAATGTTTTGAACTATATCAGCGGAGAGACTCATGCTCGCACTTTGTGGAACAAGCTTGAACAGTTGTATGCTAGAAAGACCGGAAACAATAAATTGTTCTTAATAAAACAGACGATGAGCTTGAAATACCATGATGGAACTCCTGTCACTGATCATTTGAATTCTTTTCAGGGAATCATAAATCAACTTGCAGGAATGGGTATCAAGTTTGAAGATGAAATACAAGGCTTGTGGCTCCTAGGCACTTTACCGGACTCATGGGAAACTTTTAGGACATCATTGTCCAACTCTGCAGCAGATGGTATTATCACCATGGAATTAGCTAAAGGCAGTGTTTTAAATAAAAAGATGAGAAGAAAGTCACAAGGTTCTTCTTCACATTCTGATGTCTTAGTTACAGAAAGCAGGGGGAGAAGTCAGAGTAGAGGTCCAGGTAACAAAGGGAAGCATCAAAGTAAATCCAAAGGAAAGTTTGCTGATTTTGAGTGCTATCATTGTGGTAGAAAAGGGCACACAATACGGTTCTGCAGGCAATTGAAAAAGGAGAAGAAGAAGAGCGATTACAGCAATCAAAAGAACCATAAGAAAGATGAGGGTGGTAATGGCAATGCTGAAGTTAACACTACTACCGATGAGTTCCTTATTTGTTCTGATCTTGATATGATCAACATTGCACATGATGATTCGAGCTGGGTTGTTGATAGTGGTGCTATATGTCATGTAACATCACAGAGGGATTTTTATTCATCTTATACTCCAGGTAACTTTGGTAATGTTAGGATGGGTAATAATGGACTATCAAAGATTGCAGGCATCGAAGATATTTGTTTGAAGTTTGACACTGGGATAGAGTTGGTTTTACATAATGTAAAATATGTTCCAGATATGAGACTTAATTTGATCTCCGCGGGCCTACTTGATGATGATGGTTACAGCAACAACTTTGGTAATGGAATATGGAAACTCACTCGTGGTTCTTTGATCGTGGCTAGAGGTAAAAGATGCTCAAAGTTGTACATGACACATCCGAAGATCTTCAAGGATAGGGTCAATGCTGTGGTGAATACTGACATGACTGATTTATAGCATAAGAGACTTGGTCACATGAGTGAAAAGGGGATGTCTCTTTTGTTGAAGAGAAATGTGTTACCGGGTGTGCATGATATTCATCTAAAGAAGTGTTCTCACTGTTTGGCAGGTAAACAGAACAAGGTTTCCTTTAAGAGCCATCCTCCTTCCAAGAGGGAGAGTATACTTGATCTGGTGCACTCTGATGTTTATGGTCCTATGAAGAATAGGACACTTGGTGCTTGCTCCTACTTTGTCACATTCATTGATGATCAATCCAGAAAGGTATGGGTTTATACCTTGAAATCTAAAAATCAAGTATTTGAAGTGTTTAAGCAGTTTCATGCCTCGGTTGAGAGACAAACTGGAAAGAAGCTTAAGTGGAGGTGAATACATTGGCCCATTTAATGCTTACTGTAGAGATCATGGTATTCGACATCAAAAGAGTCCTCCCAAGACACCACAGTTGAACGGATTAGCGAGCGGATGAGCGAACTTTGATGGAGCGTGTCGGGATGTTTGTTGTCACATGCGGTACGCCAAGTTCATTCGGGGAGAAGCTTTGAATACGGTACATGTTATTAATCTAACTCCTTATGTTCCTTTGTCTTTTGATGTACCCGCATGTGGTTTGGAGTGGCAAAGATGTTTCTTACATCACTTAAGGGTCTTTGGATGCAAAGCTTTTGTGCACATTCCTAAAGATGAAAGATCAAAGCTTGATGTGAAGTCAAAACCATGTGTTTTCTTGGGTTATGGCCAAGATGAGTTTGGTTCTGATTATATGATCCCGTCCACAAGAAACTTATTCGGCCGAGATGTTGTGTTTGTTGAAGATCGGACCACGAAAGATGTTGAGAAGAAAGAGCGATTCCTCAACATAATGATGATGTTCTTGATTTGGATCCAGTGCCTCCTCGGCATGTAGAACCACCTCTTGACGATGATGTTCGGAATGATGAACAACATGATCGATGATATTGATGCTCCGAACAGCCCGGAGGTGGATGAAGAATTTCATTCGGAGATACCGGACGTGCCACCATTTGTCCCACTTAGGCGGTCTACAAGAGATCGTCATCCTTCCACTCATTTTCGGCCTAATGAGTATGTCTTACTCAACGATGGGGGAGAGCTTGAGTGTTATGCAGAGGCCATGGAAGATGAGCACAAAAGGGAGTGGGTTGAAGCCATGCAAGATGAGATGAATTCCTTACATGAGAATAATACTTTTGAGTTGGTGAAGTTGCCTAAAGGCAAGAGAGCTTTGAAGAACAGGTGGGTCTACAAAGTGAAGACTGAAGAGCACACCGCACAACCTAGGTACAAGGCTAGATTGGTGGTCAAAGGGTTCAGTCAGAGAAAGGGTATTGATTTTGATGAGATTTTCTCTCCGGTCGTGAAGATGGAATCTATTCGTGTTGTTCTTGGTTTGGCAGCCAGCCTTGATCTTGAGGTTGAACAGATGGATGTCAAAACAGCTTTTCTTCATGGTGACTTGGATAAAGAAATCTACATGGAGCAACCTGAAGGTTTTCAGGTTAAGGAAAAAGAAGGCTATGTGTGTAGACTTTAAAAGAGTCTTTATGGGTTGAAGCAAGCACCAAGACAGTGGTACAAGAAGTTTGAGTCAGTTATGGGGGAGCAAAATTACCGAAAGACTACTTTAGACCATTGTGTTTTCTTCCAGAGGTTTGGTGATGATGATTTCATCATTTTATTGTTATATGTTGATGACATGTTAATTGTTGGCAAGAATGCAGAAAGAATTATTCAGCTGAAAATACAATTGAGCAAGTCTTTTGCTATGAAAGACTTGGGGCCAGCAAAACATATTCTTGGCATTCGGATCACTCGAGATAGAGCTTTGAAGAAGCTACACATGTCACAGGAGCAATACATCGAGAAGGTGATTCGCAGATTCAACATGGATAAAGCTAAAGAGGTTAGTTCTCCTCTTACTACTAACTTCAGGTTGACAGATAAAGATTGTCCATCTTTTGAGAAGAAGATTGAAGAGATGGATAGAGTCCCTTATGCCTCAGCTGTAGGGAGCTTGATGTATGCTATGGTGTGCACACGACCTGATATTGCCCATGCAGTAGGTGTTGTTAGTCGTTTTCTGTCAAATCCAGGTAAGAAGCATTGGGAAGCAGTGAAGTGGATTCTCATATATCTACGTGGTACTTCCAAATTGGGTATAACATTTGGAAATGGAAAGCCGATACTTGTTAGTTATCGATTCCGATATGGCGGGAAATAAGGACAACATGAAATCCACTTGGATATTTGATGACTTTTGCAGGGGGGAGGCTGTGTCATGGCAATCGAGACTGCAAAAGTGTGTGGTTTTATCCACCACCGAAATTTGAGTATGTGGGCTGCAATGAAACGTGTAAGGAGCTATTATGGCTCAAAAGATTTATGCAAGAGATTGGCTTTGTGCAACAGCGCTACGTGGTTCTTTGTGATAATCAAAGTACTATTCACCTTGCTAAAAATTCTATGTTTCACAAACGAACCAAGCATATCGATGTGAGATATCATTGGATTAGAGATGCACTTGAAGACAAACTATTTAAACTTGATAAAGTTCATACTGATGATAATGGTGCCGATATGTTGACAAAGGTTCTAGCAAGGGAAAAGTTGAAGGTATGTTGCTCCATCGCCGGTATGGCGAACTCTTCCTCATAAGTCAAAAAGGGGGAGATTTGTTGGGTTTTTTTTCTTTGTTTTTTGACCCATGAGGAAAGCCCAACTATTAAGCCTATTAAAGTCTTATTTAGACTTTCTATTTTGGGAGCATATTAAAAAAAAAAAAAACGGGTTTGCCACTATCTAAAAATATAAGGACAGAAAGAGAGCAACAGATTGAGAGCACAAAAGGTCACAAAACATGAGCTGAATGCTCATCCCGTTTTTCTACCAGACAGTAGCAGAAAAGTTCCGTTTCTAGTAGATTGAACCGTTGGATCGTCGTGATTGTTGGACAGCAGCTACACAGCATCTGAGCCAATATTTTGGACGGTGGAGATCGGGTTTTGAGGTCCGGAGGTCGGGTTTCGTTGGTCTGGACAGTAGCTAATTTTCTGATGATATATTTCTTATCTTGGCTCTATTTTGATTCCATACACCTTGATGTGCTTACTTCCAAGGATATGATGATTTTGTATGCCTCTAGTATTATCTAGAGAATACTTTGTATTGCTCCTTTGATGATGATAGTGGATTTAAGCGGCCAAAATGGTCCCGTGGTTTTTTCCCTAGTTTATGGGTTTTCCACGATAAAATTTCGGTGTCTTTGTGTTGTTGTGTGCTTACTGTTTTAGCTCAATATCTTGGTGCATAGCAGTGGTATTGTGTATGTTCTAATTGCATTAAGAACACTCTACTTGTTTGCATCCTCAGGGGTTCATTCAAGTTGGGAAAGTTTAGACAAACGGAGATTAATTCCACATTTATTTGTTTACCGTTTGTGGCTGTTTTTTCCATCAGAAGGATCCAGTGCCAGAACCGCAACATGAATATCAGAATCAAAGGGAATCTTTGTTAGCATAGATTATCTTCATCCGTGACTAGCTCAAGTATAATGTGATCAATAACAGAAAAATCATGAGATACATTACTAGCTTCAAATAGAGAAGAGAAGTAGTCTATAACATTATTCTCAATAATAGAAGTGTCATCAACCAGATTACCATCAATAAAAAGAGAAGCAAGACCATGCTGGGGACGTCAACGAGCTAAGAGCCCATGAGAAAAAAATTGAGTTGCGGTCACCCTCAGATAGCCAACATACTCGAATTTTATCCTTTAAAAGGGTCTCCTGTCGAGAAAGGCTATTCTCAAGAACCATAGAAAGTTCCAATTCCTTGATATGAAGTTGTTCCATAACCCTATATTCTCAAATATCAAGCTGAACTTGTAGAAGATCCTGCTTTAAACAAGAAATTGTAGAAACAATATCCTCGAAAACTTCCTTGTTCCAAGACCGAAGAAAGACCCCGAGCTGTTTCAATTTCCTCATCATAACATACATTGGATGGCCCGTGATTGAGAATGAGTTCTAAGAATCATTAATAGCTCCTAAAAGACTCTCATGTGAGGTCCACATAGTGAGAAAACGGAAAGGCTTAGGCACCATTGGAAGTTGTTTGCAAGAGAGCATAATGGGATTATGATACGAGTTAAAGTGCGCTAGAGCATGACACTTATTGACTCTCAAATTCTGAAATGAAATATCAAAGCCAAGTGTCCAGTCCAAAACGAATATCAACTTTGTGCTCAGCAAGCCTATTATTGGTCCATGTATACCTAGGGCCCTTAGTGTTCAAACAAGTGAGGGAGTAATTAGTCATCGCCAAAAGGAAGTCATGATAAGAAGCCGAGGAGGGGGCTCTGCCATTTTTTTCATGGGCACCAAAGCATGCATTAAAGTCGCCTAGAACAAACCAATTACATTCAATCAAAGTGAAGAGATATTCTAGTTCTGCCCATAGTTGACGTCTTACATAAATAGAAACACTAGCATATACAAATGTAATGCAATGAGTATCGCTGCCCATCATGAACTGAATAGTAAGCTGTTGATCAGAGCTAGAAAAGGTGGTGAGAGAACCAACAAGCTTATTCAAAACAAGAACCCATAATAAAGGAAGAGGCATCTGATTAAAAGCCTAAAGAGACAAATCCAATGAGTTCCAAAATCGAGCATTAATAAAAGAGAAGTGCACTATAGGTTCTGCAAGACAAAGAAAAATAGGACTGTGAGTACGACAAAGGTTATGAACAGAACGTTGGGTCTTGGGATCGCCTACACCCTTACAATTCCAAAAAAGGGCATTCATTGAGAATGAGTTTGACAGGTTACCGCCCTTGTTTGGGGTCTGTTGCCAGTAAGAATCGGAACTGTAGTCGTGTTAGACTTATGTTCTTTTTCTTCTTAGCCGATGCTATTTACCATTCTTCCTCCTTAGCTTGATCTGCTCACGACTGATTACTAATAGCTACCAATTCATTTTGGGCATTTTCCTGGGAAGCAACATTCTTCGAGAGAATAATCGAGCTAGAAGAAGCATCATTGTGCAAAGTATTATTTTCAATAGAAGGAACTAAAATATCCTTCTGCGGGTCAAGATGCGGATCTGGAAGGGCACCATGCTTCCATGAAATATCATGATGTGACCCGAGGTTGCCTCATTCAGCTTTGTCAAAACATTTCTAAAACTGATATTGTACTATTGTCAGCCTTCGGCCGCCATTTTTTCTGAACTAAGGAACGTTCCCTTGAAGGTTCCCGAGGTTTATCTTTCAGATCTTGTCCCTGCCCCTGCTTGCGATCAGATCGGACAAATTTTGAATGCTTGTAGGAGGCATTTCACGGCTTACCGGAGAACACATCTTACAGAAAGTGGAAGGTTCTCATATGTGACATCAATGTCAAATAAAGTTTCATTACACTATAACATTTGAAGCACTTGAAGTGATTTGACGAGAACAATATAAAACAAGTATGCCGGCAAAGTGCCCCAAATCACCTTCTAAAGTGGCTTTAATGAGAAATAGGGTACCAATATTACGTCCAATGCCCACCAGGATACGAGGGTCCAAAAACTCCCAAGGTAAGTGATAGAAACGAACGCAAACTTGGGTTGTGGAATATTTAACCTTGTAGGAATCAAAACTCGGAACCCATTGCTGTAACCTAAGTATGCCAGGTTTTAAAACAATGGCTCCTCTCCCCTAAATTGTCTTCTTTGCGGTAGCCGATGGCAACAGAATGTGATAGAAACCTCTTCCCAAAGAGATTAGGTACCAAGGGGCAGACAAGTTCCATACTGATGCATGTTTATTCTTTAGCTGCCATAGAGTCTCACCCTTACTTAAGGTGATCAATGAGTTTTTGCATAGGGCAACCCGCTTCTGGTAAACCTCGTGATTAATTTTGATGGCTTGATAGCTACCTGGTTTCGGCACAGATGGCTATGGAAGGGTATCTAACTCCACGACAATAGCTGCAAAAGATTTCTTCTGAGGAGGGGATACCTCCTTCGATTGTTGCACAACTTTCCCAAAACACTTTGTGGAGAAGAGTTCTGCATGGCCTACGTGATCATCCTCATTGCATGAAGAGCGTAGCCAGTAATCATCACGCTCTGGTTGTTCTTCCTGCGACATGGAGGCCACACCGTGAGAAAAACCCTATGTCACCTTATGTCAAAATCTTCTTTAATTGTCAGTTTTATTTTATTTTATTACGAGCCATTGTACTTTTAGTTTTGATTGAATTGGAGACTACTAAATAAAACAAACAAAAAGGCTTATAAAATATGTATAAAAAGTTATTAATAAAATAAAAAATAAAAAATGCAAGAATTTAATAAAATAAATTAATATTTCAAAGACAGTAAAATAAAATATGGAAATTCGGAGCGTAATAATGGATTTTATAAAAGTTTAAATATATATATATATATATATATTTCAAAAAGAAGATGATGATGAACAGGGGTTGAATTTGGTTTGTAATTTGCTTTGAAGAGGTTGAACAGGAGTAAGACTTCGGGAATAAGAGTCTCAGGGGCATTACCGTAGTAATTCCACCACTGTTTAAACCAGTAAGGGATTTTGGAGGTTTGGATGTTGGTGTCGAAGTAGAATAGCCAGGAGTGGCTTCTTCCTTCGTTTTGGATAAGAAAGGTATTGAACCAGGCTTGCTGGTAATCCCAATAGGAGAAAGAGGTGTTTAGATTTGAAGGGTAGATTCTTTTTAGAGAGGTAGGGAAGGAACGAGGAGAGTGTAAATCCATACCCCAATCAGACGGGTGAAGGATTCTTTGGATTGTGCATGTTGAATATGCAGGGTCTTTATGGGCTTTGTCTTTTTTGAAATGCTTGAATTTGGCTGAACCAGTAACCTCAAGGATTGGTAATAAGCCCGAGGCTTTGAAATATTCCAGGTTTAAAAAACCAACTTTGGAGGGAAAATCTTTGAAACCAATTTTGAGGGGCTTTCTGTGCAGAATCCTTCCTCAATGGTTAAAATATTTTGAAAAATAGGTTTTTCCAAATACTCATTTGATTTAAAACGTTTTGATTGCGTCAAAACAATCTCCTGAGAGTTTAGCTTTGAAAAACTATTTGAGTTTTGAGATAGATTTGGAGGGAAAATCTCTATCTCGGTATTTTGAAAAGGGATAGATAGTATACCTTTACCCTTTGTAGAGGAAGAGGACGACTTTGGAGTCGCTTCTGGCTTTGGAATAATTTGCTTTGTAGATGGTTCAGACAGGGATTGAACCATTTGTTGTATTCTTCCATCCTTTCAATGAATTCAGGATCTTGCTGAGCAAGCCATTCCTGAATTTGTTTGGCTTGATCGGCTTTGAAAGGATCCATTTGTTGTTGAACTGGATCCGGTTGATTAATTTCTTCTTGGATTATCTCAGTCCAAGTCCTGATGGGCTTTGAAGTTGAAGGGAGAACTTCCTTCACTGGTCTTTGAATTTGGGCCGGTTTTGAACTAGCCGTGGACTTTTCTTCTTTGGACTTCGATTTTCTTGGCATTTTATATCACTCCTGTTTTTGTAAGAACTCTCTGGTTAGAAAGTCAGGAATAGAATTTGATTCTCCTCGAATAAATTCAATCTCAAAATCAAAAACGGATAAGATAGCTTGCCAACGGGCGAAAATCTGTTTTGAAGCTATATTTTGGACATCTTTTTGTAAAACTTCTTTTGCAGACTTGCAATCAATTCTTAAAAGAAATTTTTGATTTAAAAGATCGCTTTGAAATTTAGAAATCTGAGAGAACTATCGAAAGGATTTCCTTTTTGATAGTAGAATAATTCTTTTGGGTATCATTCCAGTGAGCAGAAGTAAACTGGACAATACATTCTTTGGAATTTTGAACTTGCTTTAGAATCCCACCGTATCCTAACTCTGATGCATCCGTTTCTACAATCTTAAATGCAGAAGGATCAGCTAGATGCAAGCAAGGAATTTCTAAAACTTGTTTTTTAATGCTTTGGACTATCTTTGTATGCTGATCAGACCAAGGAGGAGGGTTTTTCCTTAGCCTATCATGCAGAGGCTTTGCAAGACAGTTTAAATTAGGATAAAAATCCATGACATAATTTAAACTACCAAGAAATCTTTGAAGCTGGGTTTTTTCCTACCTTCCATTCAGGGGCTTTGTTCCTTACTGTGACAGGACTAATGGACTTATCCTTAAAGGGATAAAGGATACCATTTTCTTTGCAGTAAATTTGAAACCAATCAAAAAATTTGATTTGGGCTTTGTTTTGAATGCAAAATTGATAGTATTTTTCCTGAATACTATCTTTTTCTTTTAAAAAATTCTTAAAAAATCAAAGTTTCTTAAGATGGTTTTTCTTTGAATAGAAATCTTCATGCAAGAGTTTTTTATCAATTTCAAACTCTTTTGAAATCATTTGGATATCTCTTTCTTCAGTCTTGATTGTAAAATCAGTCTTGAAGAGAGGAAACTTTGAAAACTCATAAATTTGTTTCTTTTGGACTTTGGGTATTTCCCAATCGTCAATATGCTTTGAAAAATCTTCAATAGTGATTTCTTCACTATTTACTAGACCTTTGTACCTCGATGATTCAGAGGCAGAAGAATTTGAGAAAGAAGAAGATCTACAGAAGAAAGGTTCTAAATTCATTTTAACCTAAACCAAAATAACTTTCTAGACAAGCCTGGACCACAGCTCTCGACTTTATCGCCTCGTCGTCGGGACTTACTCTCAAGCATAAAATGAATGTGAACTTGCCTATAGGAAACCTGATGCAGTCTAAAATGAATGTAAAATCTTTGTAATATAGATATGCTCCTAATACCGGAACCCAATAGGCTCTGATACCAAAATTGAAACAAGATCTAGAAAATAGAAGGAAATAATAAACAGTGAAGATTTAGATATAAGTTCGTGGCGTTGTAACCAGATTCATGCTTTCAGCAGCCTGTGGGAGCTTTAGATGCTCTTGCAGAATCTGTTTTCTAGCCTATAAACTTATAGATCTGAAAATAAATTTGAACAGAAACAATCAGTAAGTTTCTGATGTGCAGGATCCTCTTACGAGGCAAGCACAGAGCATACGCTTGATGAAAGAAACAGGAAAGAAGAAGATAGACAAAGAAATAAACTTTGAATGCTTTATTAATAATAACAGGCTTTGAACATAAACATATAAACAATCTTTGAAAGCTTTAAATAAACATACAACTTTGTAAAACTTTGAAACAAGAAGAATATAGACTTACAAGAGGAGTTACAAGATTTCTCTCTCTCTTACTCACTCTTTTCACTCTAATTTCTTCTGTGAGAACTAGATAATAGAAGGGCTTTTCTTTCTAGAATTCTTTCTTCTCTCTTCTAAGTTCTGAGGGATGAAGAAGGAGGACTCCTCTATATATAGAGGTCTTGGAGCTTTGGATACTTGTCACGGGCTTTGGATGCTTTGCTTAGTGGAGTAGAAATGATTCCACTTGTCTTTGGAGTCTTGTGGAGATGCTTCACATGCTTTGGAGTCTTTTGATAATGCCAACCGTCTTTTGAGAAAGTTGTCGGCCATGCTTTGAAGGAATCTTTTGCTTTTTTGACTTTTCTTTTTCTTTTGTCTTTTGTCTTTTTCTTTTCTTTTCTTTTCTTTTTCTTTTTCTTTTTTCTTTTTCTTTTCTTTTTCTGGGCTTTAGTGTGGGCTTTTTGGCCCAACACAAATAACCTTGGGCTACCATTTCTGGTTTTCAACCCATGGGTTTTTAAAGAAGGAGATAATATTTATGAGACTTTGAGTATCCCATAACAATCGTCTCCCGCTGCATCATCCAAATCGAATGCAGCAGTACTAGCACTGGAAGAGGATGATGAAGAGGCTTTGGATTTGCCTTTAGAAGAAGCTGTCTCAGACAACTGTTTTATAAGTTGTAGAAAATCTTCTTCGGTTTGAAGTTTGACCCGACTTTGGAAGGAGAAAAGACTTCTGTGCCAAGAACGTTGTTTGTTCTTTAGGAGGAGGCAAGAAGCTATGTTTGGTCAAGAAGTTTTGAACGGCTTTTAGGGACAGTTTGTCTTGGTGGTTGAATTTATCCCACCATTTTACTTTGAATCGACGGATAAGTGTAATCTCACCATCTGGAAGCAGATTGAAGTGAAAGAATTCAAGTATGCTGATCAGACCAAGGAGGAGGGTTTTTCCTTAGCCTATCATGCAGAGGCTTTGCAAGACAGTTTAAATTAGGATAAAAATCCATGACATAATTTAAACTACCAAGAAATCTTCGTCGGGTTTTTCCAAAATTTTATCTGGAAACTTTGAAGTGAATGCAAGGGATCTCTCAATTGGAGTAATTGTACCCCGAGAGATGTAATGACCAAGAAATCTAATTTTCGTTTGAAAAAGAGATATCTTAGACTTTGAAACCACTAAACCATTTTTCTTAACAACATAGAAAAATGTTTCTAGATGTTTAAAATGCTGTTCAATGGAATTTGAAAAGATTAAAACATCATCTATGTAGACAATGCAGAACTTTGAAAATGGATTAAAAATGTCATTCATGATTTTCTGAAATTCAGAAGGGGCATTTTTTAATCCAAAAGGCATCACATTCCACTCATATTGGTCGAATGGGACTGTAAATGCCGTTTTGTAACGATCTTTTGGATCAATCTGGATTTGCCAAAATCCTGATTTCATGTCAAACTTTGAAAAGATGAATGCAGAATGCAGTTTTTGTAAAAGATCTTTCTTATTTGGAATAGGATACCTAATCCACTTAAGAGCTTTGTTCAAGGGTTTGTAGTTGATCACTAGCCTAGGAGTTCCTCTTTCTATCTCGCTATTCTTATTGACATAGAAAGCTGCACAATTGGGTTCCGGGATTAGAAGCATATCTATATTACAAAGATTTTACATTGATTTTAGACTGCATCAGGTTTCCTATAGGCAAGTTCTGTTCATTTTATGCGCAGTAGTAAGTCCCGACGGACAGGCAAGAAAGTCGAGAGTCGTGGTCCGTGCTTGTCTAGAAAGTTATTTTGGTTTAGGTTAAAATGAATTTAGAACCTTTCTTCCGTAGATCTTCTTCTTTCTCAAATTCTTCCGCCTCCGAATCATCGAGGTACAAGGTTCAGTAAATAGTGAAGAAATCACTATTGAAGATTTTTCAAAGCATATTGACGATTGGGAAATACCCAAAGTCCAAAAGAAACAAATTTATGAGTTTTCAAAGTTCCCTCTCTTCAAGACTGATTTTACAATCAAGACTGAAGAAAGAGATATCCAAATTTCAAAGCCTTTTGAAGAGATTTATCTCTTAAATCCAAAGACCCTCCAAAAGCATATGGAAAAGGATTATAAGTATATCCACATAGGTCTAGTCTAGGTAGGTATTAAGCCCCTTACCAGAGAAGGTCTAGATACTTCCATATTAGTCGTCCTTAGGGATGCTAGGTTTACAAATTTCTATGATTCCCTGTTAGGTACTGTTGAGTCGAGCCTCAATAAAGGACCTATTTCTTTCAATTGTTTTCCAAATATCACGATTTC
Organism: Ricinus communis; assembly: GCF_019578655.1. Taxonomy (NCBI): domain Eukaryota; kingdom Viridiplantae; phylum Streptophyta; class Magnoliopsida; order Malpighiales; family Euphorbiaceae; genus Ricinus; species Ricinus communis. Next base: position 31,526,299 of record NC_063257.1, on the reverse strand, counting down.
TTTAAACGATAAAAATGTTTTAAAGAGCATCGTTCTTCAAATCAAAACTCACAATTACAAAATGCTTGAAGGATCTATTCCGATAGCATTAATTTTCAAAATTCATTACAAAGCTTTGATTTCTGCCTTTGGTTCCAAACACAAGCTTCACTCACCAAAAGGAGAAACACTGTTCCTACAAACAGATCTATCCAAATCAAACGCAACTATTCCAAAAACCATTCAATGGAAAGACATTACACTTCCGGGAAGAATGGATCCTTGAAGGTGCAACCCAACCTACTTCTCCAAAGCAAATGAACCAAACACAAACCTTAAACACATAGCCCAATATCCAGATGGAAAGGTAAAGATCACATTCAACAGAAAGTCAACTTCCTCTAGATTTTCTGATGATGGTTCTTCAACCTCGACCATAGATATTGGAAGGGTATCCAAAATTCCTTCACATTATCTATGCTCCTTACAAAGAACCAATTCCATCTCAAACTCAACCCGGATTTTCAACATCCGATGTTCCAAATACACTTGAATGTTGATTACCAAAGCAACATCCCCGGACGATCCAAAGAAAGATGACGAAGATATAGAGATAACCTCTACCCCATCTTCACCATCACCATCAGCCATTACCCAAAACCTTGAAGCAGAGATCAACATGAATTCAAAAGAGTTTGAAATTGATAAAAAACTCTTGCATGAAGATTTTTATTCAAAGAAAAATCATCTTAAGAAACTTTGGTTTTTTAAGAATTTTTTAAAAGAAAAAGATAGTATTCAGGAAAAATACTATCAATTTTGCATTAAAAACAAAGCCCAAATCAAATTTTTTGATTGGTTTCAAATTTACTGCAAAGAAAATGGTATCCTTTATCCCTTTAAGGATAAGTCCATTAGTCCTGTCACAGTAAGGAACAAAGCCCCTGAATGGAAGGTAGGAGAAAACCTAACTGTCCAGTCTGAGCATCCTCCCCTTAGGAAGATAACCATTCCTTATGGAGAGAGTGAGATAGAGGCTACACCTTACAAATTGGTAGGCGAAGACCTAGATAGAAATGTCAAGAACATTGTTCAGCAGAACAATTTCTCAAACACCTGTCTAAACACTATAGGAAAGCAACTGGTTAGAATAGAAAACCAGATTCAAAAGCCCCCTGTAGTGGTGACATCTCCAATCCCCAGTACTGATCAACCAAAAGAGTCGAACTAATCAGAGAAGCTTAAAAACCCAGTTTTTAAGCCTTATCAGCTTACAAAGCCAAGCCAAGACCATTTCCAAAAGCAAACTGAGTTTGCCAAAGCAGTCAGAGAACAGCTAAGTAGATTAGCAACCTCTGAGTCGTCCAAAAATCTAGTGCCAGATACTCCTCAAAGCAGTAGGAATATCAGTGCAATAGGACAAGCCCAAAGCGATGAATCAAATGATTCAGAGCTTAAAAGCCCCATTCCAAAACCCTTCAACATCAACAGATTAGGAATCCAAGCCCCTAGATTAACCTGGAATACTCCTAGGAGTACTGCTCCAGATCTAGGAATTGAAAATAGGAACAACATCCTAACCCAGTCTAGATTCAATGCCTCCTCCGTCTATGAATGGAATATAGATGGAATGTCTGAGTACAACATCCTTGGTCTCTTGCAACAGATGACCATGGCAGCCAATGCCTACAAAACCCAAAGTGGTACCTCCGATAGAGCCATTGCTGAGCTCCTGATAGCTGGATTTTCTGGCCAATTAAAAGGATGGTGGGATTATCATCTCACTCAAGCACAAAGAACTCCAAATCCTAGGTGCTATCCAAACCACAGTAGAAGGAACTCCCATTCTAGATGAAATAGGAAATCCAATTGAGAATGCAGTGTCAACTCTAATCCTCACTATTTCTCTTCATTTCATAGGAGACCCTTCTCTGCTCAAAGACAAAAATGCCGAGCTCCTTAGCAACCTTACCTGTAAGAAGCTTAGCAACTTCCAAAGTTACAAAGACACTTTCATAACCAGAGTCATGCTTAGGGAAGATTCTAGCCAACCTTCCGGAAAGAAAAGTTCTTAGCCTAAGTTTACCTAAGATTTTAGGTGAAAGAGTTAGGAATACCATAAGAGAAGCCCATAACGGTCAAATTCCTTATGATTTCTACACTTATGGTGAGTTAGTTAGTCTAACCCAGAAAGAAGGTTTAAAGATTTGTCATGACCTTAAGCTTCAAAGACAGCTCAAATGGGAGATGAAAAAGACTAGGCAGGAACTAGGTAGTTTCTGTAACCAGTTTGAGTATAACCCAATAGAGCCCGTGTCTAGTTGTAGAGGGAAATGCAAAGTTGATTCTTATTCAAAGTCTTTCAAAAAGAAGCGATTTTCCAAATATAGAAAGCCTTCTAAAAGCAAGGAGAATTTCTATAAAAAACCATCTTCTTCCAAATTTCATTCTAAATTTCCAAAGAAAGATTCTAAAAAAGATTTTTCAAAAATTACATGCTTTAAATGTGGTAAGAAAGGCCATACTTCGAAGTATTATAAGTTTTCCAAAAGACTTCTTGAGCTTCCAAATAGAAGAAGAAGTTTTGCAAAAGATTTACTGCTCTAGTTGATTCATCCGAATCGAGTTCTCAAACGTTGAGGAAGAATTTCAAATTGATGAAATCAAAACCTCAACTAATTGTTCTGAGACAGATTCAGAGAGCTCTTCAAAGAACATTAATATGCTCACTAGGCAACAAGAAGCTCTTCTTGAGGCTGTAAAGCATACTAGTGATCCTCTTATTCAAAAGCAGGTTTTAAAAGAGATTTTAAAAAATGAATCTCTGGTTCCTTCTTCTAGTAAGAATACTTATGATCTTACTATGATTTTGAACAAAGGGAAGAAGTTGAAAAACCCTCTTCCTACTGTTCAGGAAATCCAGAAGGAGATTAAAACCATCAAAACAGAACTCAAAGAGTTGAAAGAAAAACAACAAAATGATTCTGTTTTGCTTCAAAGCCTGATCCTCAATCAGAATAGCCCGTATATTTCCCCTTCTCGCACGAAGGTTCAATGGCCCAGGAAGCCTCCAGAGTTCGCTACAAAGCAAGGGAGGATTCTAGAACATTCTAGAATCATCTAGAAACATCTGGAACATTTTAGAATAATCTAGAATGCATGTATAATGTGTAGATAAGTATGGAAGTGTGTAGAACATTCTAGATATTTAATCTTAGCTATTAGATCGAATGTATCATCACCGTCCATTGAGGAGGTGGAGGCCTATATATAGCTTAGAGAATTCATTTGTAAGTATCAAGAAAATCAAGTTGTAATCAAGCTATTCAAGCTTAATAGAAGAGCAAGTAGTTTCTCTCTCTAGAAATTCTCTCTCTAAGCTTTCTTAAGCTCTCTTTTGTTCTTCTTGTCATCTTGGCTAGCATTTTTGCCTAGCATTTGAAGAGTAAGGCTGACTAGCTTACTTATTTCCGCGAGAAAGTAGCTAGTGCCGCACGGTTCGTTGGTAGAAAACACCAAGCCCGTGACAGTTGGTATAAGAAGCTCTTCTTGAGGCTGTAAAGCATACTAGTGATCCTCTTATTCAAAAGCAGGTTTTAAAAGAGATTTTAAAAACTGAATCTCTGGTTCCTTCTTCTAGTAAGAATACTTATGATCTTACTATGATTTTGAACAAAGGGAAGAAGTTGAAAAACCCTCTTCCTACTGTTCAGGAACTCCAGAAGGAGATTAAAACCATCAAAACAGAACTCAAAGAGTTGAAAGAAAAACAACAAAATGATTCTGTTTTGCTTCAAAGCCTGATCCTCAATCAGAATAGTGATTCTGATTCTGATGAGGAAAATGATTTTCAAAACCTTGAAGTTTCTAAAAATGTTCCTGAAAACTTTATCAATGTTTTAAAAGAAATTACTTCAAGAAAATATTTGATTAAAATAAAGCTTGTTTTCCCTGGTGATTTCCAGATAGAAACCATTGCGTTGTTTGATACAGGAGCAGACCTCAATTGTATCAACTGCGAACTGGTTCCTAGAAGGTTTCATCAAGAAACCAAAGAAAGGCTGACTTCAGCCAATTCTTCAAAAATTAAGATTGCTGGTAAAACTGAAGCCGCAATTCTTAATAATAATATTGCTTTAAAGAATGTTTTTATTCTTACAAAGGATCTTCAGCAAACTGTTATCTTAGGGACTCCGTTTATCAATTTGATAACTCCCTTTAAAGTGACAACTGACGGTATCATTTTCAAAGCCAAAGATTCGAAGATTGTTTTTCCTTTTATAGAAAAACCAAAAAGAGAAATTTGAATCTTATCAAAGCACATTCCATTTACAATTTTGAAATCAATGCTTTGATCAAAGGTAAACAAACCCATCTTTCTCATCTTCAACAAGATGTGGGTTTGAAGAGAATCCTAGATCAACTGCAAAATGATTTTATTCAAAGAAAAATTTCTGATTTTCAAATGAAGATTGAGAATGAACTCTGTTCTGATCTTCCAAATGCTTTTTGGAATCGAAGCAACATATGGTAGATTTGCCATATGAAATGATTTTCGGATAAGCAAATCCCTACTAAAGCCGGACCCATTCGGGATGAATGAGTCTTTAGAAAGCCATTGCAGATTAGAGATTAAAGATCTTGAGTCTAAAGGTTTAATTTCAAAGTCTAGATCACCTTGGTCTTGTGCAGCTTTCTATGTCAATAAGAATAGCGAGATAGAAAGAGGAACTCCTAGGCTAGTGATCAACTACAAACCCTTGAACAAAGCTCTTAAGTGGATTAGGTATCCTATTCCAAATAAGAAAGATCTTTTACAAAAGCGCATTCGCATTCATCTTTTCAAAGTTTGACATGAAATCGGGATTTTGGCAAATCCGGATTGATCCAAAAGATCGTTACAAAACGGCATTTACAAATTCCATTCGGCCAATATGAGTGGAATGTGATGCCTTTTGGATTAAAAAATGCCCCTTCTGAATTTCAGAAAATCATGAATGACATTTTTAATCCATTTTTAAAGTTCTGCATTGTCTACATAGATGATGTTTTAATCTTTTCAAATTCCATTGAACAACATTTTAAACATCTAGAAACGTTTTTCTATGTTGTTAAGAAAAATGGTTTAGTGGTTTCAAAGTCTAAGATATCTCTTTTTCAAACGAAAATTAGATTTCTTGGTCATTACATCTCTCGGGGTACAATTACTCCAATTGAGAGATCCCTTGCATTCACTTCAAAGTTTCCAGATAAAATTTTGGAAAAAACCCAGCTTCAAAGATTTCTTGGTAGTTTAAATTATGTCATGGATTTTTATCCTAATTTAAACTGTCTTGCAAAGCCTCTGCATGATAGGCTAAGGAAAAACCCTCCTCCTTGGTCTGATCAGCATACAAAGATAGTCCAAAGCATTAAAAAACAAGTTTTAGAAATTCCTTGCTTGCATCTTGCTGATCCTTCTGCATTTAAGATTGTAGAAACGGATGCATCAGAGTTAGGATACGGTGGGATTCTAAAGCAAGTTCAAAATTCCAAAGAATGTATTGTCCAGTTTACTTCTGCTCACTGGAATGATACCCAAAAGAATTATTCTACTATCAATAAGGAAATCCTTTCGATAGTTCTCTGTATTTCTAAATTTCAAAGTGATCTTTTAAATCAAAAATTTCTTTTAAGAATTGATTGCAAGTCCGCGAAAGAAGTTTTACAAAAGATGTCCAAAATATAGCTTCAAAATGATTTTCGCCCGTTGGCAAGCTATCTTATCCGTTTTTGATTTTGAGATTGAATTTATTCGAGGAGAATCAAATTCTATTCCTGACTTTCTAACCAGAAAGTTCTTACAAAAACAGGAGTGATACAAAATGCCAAGAAAATCGAAGTCCAAAGAAGAAAAGTCCACGGCTAGTTCAAAACCGGCCCAAATTCAAAGACCAGTGAAGGAAGTTCTCCCTTCAACTTCAAAGCCCATCAGGACTTGGACTGAGATAATCCAAGAAGAAATAAATCAACCGGATCCAGTTCAACAACAAATGGATCCTTTCAAAGCCGATCAAGCCAAACAAATTCAGGAATGGCTTGCTCAGCAAGACCCTGAATTCATTCAAAGGGTGGAAGAATACAAAGATAAATGGTTCAATCACATGCGAACCATCTACAAAGCAAATTATTCCAAAGCCAGAAGCGACTCCAAAGTCGTCCTCTTCCTCTACAAAGGGTAAAGGTATACTATCTATCCCTTTTCAAAATACCGAGATAGAGATTTTCCCTCCAAATCTATCTCAAAACTCAAATAGTTTTTCAAAGCCAAACTCTCAGGAGATTGTTTTGACGCAATCAAAACGTTTTAAATCAAATGAGTATTTGGAAAACCTATTTTCAAAATGCTTTAACCATTGAGGAAGGATTCGCATGAAAGCCCCTCAAAATTAGTTTCAAAGATTTTCCCTCCAGTTGGTTTTTTAAACCCTGGAATATTTCAAAGCCTCGTGCTTATTACCGATCAATCCTTGAGGTTACCTTGGTTCGACCAAATTCAAGCATTTCAAAAAGACAAAGCCCATAAAGACCCTGCATATTCAACATGCACAATCCAAAGAATCCTTCACCCGTCCGATTGGGGTATGGATTTACACTCTCCTCGTTCCTTCCCTACCTCTCTAAAAAGAACCTACCCTTCAAATCTAAACACCTCTTTCTCCTATTGGGATTACCAAAGTAAGCCTGGTTCAATACCTTTCTTATCCAAAACGAAGGAAGAAGCCACTCCCGGCTATTCTACTTCGACACCAACATCCAAACCTCCAAAATCCCTTATCTTGGTTTAAAGCGTTGGTGGAATTACTACGGTAATGCCCCTGAGACTCTTATTCCAAGTCTTACCCCTGTTCAACCTCTTCAAAGCAAATTACAAACCAAATTCCATGGAAAGCGTTTTTCCCGCTTCTCCTTTCCCATTTCAAATTTCTTTTTACCCCGGGTATGTGTATGGTACTTTCACTTCAACTGGCCTGGGATGGTGAGATTACACTTATCCGTCGATTCAAAGTAAAATGGTGGGATAAATTCAACCACTAAGACAAATCGTCCCTAAAAGCCGTTCAAAACTTCTTGACCAAACATAGCTTCTTGCCTCCTCCTAAAGAACAAACAACGTTCTTGGCGCGAAGTCTTTTCTCCTTCCAAAGCTCGGTCAAGAAGACAAACTCAAGAAGATTTCCTACAACTTATAAAAGCGGTTGTCCGAGAGCTTCTTCTAAAGGCAAATCCAAAGCCTCTTCATCATCCTCTTCCAAAGGTAATCACGCATTCGATTTGGATGATCCAGCGGGAGACGATTGTTATGGGATACTCAAAGTCTCATAAATATTATCTCATTCTTTAAAAGCCCATGGGTTGAAAACCAGAAATGGTAGCCCAAGGTTATTTGTGTTGGGCCAAAAGCCCACACTAAAGCCCGGAAAAGAAAAGAAAAGAAAAAGAAAAAGAAAAAGAAAAGAAAAGAAAAGAAAAAGACAAAAGACAAAAGAAAAAGAAAAGTCAAAAAAGCAAAAGATTCCTTCAAAGCATGGCCGACAACTTTCTCAAAAGACGGTTGGCATTATCAAAAGACTCCAAAGCATGTGAAGCGTCTCCACAAGACTCCAAAGACAAGTGGAATCATTTCTACTCCACTAAGCAAAGCATCCAAAGCCCGTGACAAGTATCCAAAGCTCCAAGACCTCTATATATAGAGAAGTCCTCCTTCTTCATCCCTCAGAACTTAGAAGAGAGAAGAAAGAATTCTAGAAAGAAAAGCCCTTCTGTTATCTAGTTCTCACAGAAGAAATTAGAGTGAAAACAGTGAGTAAGAGAGAGAGAAATCTTGTAACTCCTCTTGTAAGTCTATATTCTTCTTGTTTCAAAGTTTTACAAAGTTGTATGTTTATTTAAAGCTTTCAAAGATTGTTTATATGTTTATGTTCAAAGCCTGTTATTATCAATAAAGCATTCAAAGTTTATTTCTTTGTCTATCTTCTTCTTTCCTGTTTCTTTCATCAAGCGTATGCTCTGTGCTTGCCTCGTAAGAGGATCCTGCACATCAGAAACTTGCTGATTGTTTCTGTTCAAATTTATTTTCAGATCTATAAGTTTATAGGCCGGAAAATGATTCTAAGAGCATCTAAAGCTCCCACAGGCTGCTGAAAGCGTGAATCTGGTTACAACGCCACGAACTTAGATCTAAATCTTCACTGTTTATTATTTCGTTCTATTTTCTAGATCTTGTTTCAATTTTGGTATCAGAGCCAATTGGATTCCGGGATTAGAAGCATATCTATATTACAAAGATTTTACATTCATTTTAGACTGCATCAAGTTTCCTATAGGCAAGTTCTGTTCATTTTATGCTTGATGAGTAAGTCCCAGACGAGGCGAAAGGCGAGAGCTGTGGTCCAGGCTTGTCTAGAAAGTTATTTTGGTTTAGGTTAAAATGAATTTAGAACCTTTCTTCTGTAGATCTTCTTCTTTCTCAAATTCTTCTGCCTCTGAATCATCGAGGTACAAAGGTCTAGTAAATAGTGAAGAAATCACTATTGAAGATTTTTCAAAGCATATTGACGATTGGGAAATACCCAAAGTCCAAAAGAAACAAATTTATGAGTTTTCAAAGTTCCCTCTCTTCAAGACTGATTTTACAATCAAGATTGAAGAAAGAGATATCCAAATTTCAAAGCCTTTTGAAGAGATTTATCTCTTAAATCCAAAGACCCTCCAAAAGCATATGGAAAAGGATTATAAGTATATCCACATAGGTCTAGTCTAGGTAGGTATTAAGCCCCTTACCAGAGAAGGTCTAGATACTTCCATATTAGCCGTCCTTAGGGATGCTAGGTTTACAAATTTCTATGATTCCCTGTTAGGTACTGTTGAGTCGAGCCTCAATAAAGGACCTATTTCTTTCAATTGTTTTCCAAATATCACGATTTCTTTAAATGATAAAAATGTTTTAAAGAGCATCGTTCTTCAAATCAAAACTCATAATTACAAAATGCTTAAAGGATCTATTCCGATAGCATTAATTTTCAAAATTCATTACAAAGCTATGATTTCTGCCTTTGGTTCCAAACACAAGCTTCACTCACCAAAAGGAGAAACACTGTTCCTACAAACAGATCTATCCAAATCAAACGCAACTATTCCAAAAACCATTCAATGGAAAGACATTACACTTCCAGAAGAATGGATCCTTGAAGGTGCAACCCAACCTACTTCTCCAAAGCAAACAGAACCAAACACAAACCTTAAACACATAGCCCAATATCCAGATGGAAAGGTAAAGATCACATTCAATGAAAGTCAACTTCCTCTAGATTTTCCGATGATGGTTCTTCAACCCTCGACCATAGTTATTGGAAGGGTATCCAAAATTCACTACATTATCTATGCTCCTTACAAAGAACCAATTCCATCTCAAACTCAACCCAGATTTTCAACATCCGATGTTCCAAATACACTTGAATGTTGATTACCAAAGCAACATCCCGGACCTACACCGATCCAAAGAAAGATGACGAAGATATAGAGATAACCTCTACCCCATCTTCACCATCACCATCGGCCATTACCCAAAACCTTGAAGCGAGATCAACATGAATTCAAAAGAGTTTGAAATTGATAAACAACTCTTGCATGAAGATTTCTATTCAAAGAAAAACCATCTTAAGAAACTTTGGTTTTTTAAGAATTTTTTAAAAGAAAAGATAGTATTCAGGAAAATACTATCAATTTTGCATTCAAAACAAAGCCCAAATCAAATTTTTGATTGGTTTCAAATTCTGCAAAGAAAATGGTATCCTTTATCCCTTTAAGGATAAGTCCATTAGTCCTGTCACAGTAAGGAACAAAGCCCCTGAATGGAAGGTAGGAGAAAACCTAACTGTCCAGTCTGAGCATCCTCCCCTTAGGAAGATAACCATTCCTTATGGAGAGAGTGAGATAGAGGCTACACCTTACAAATTGGTAGGCGAAGACCTAGATAGAAATGTCAAGAACATTGTTCAGCAGAACAATTTCTCAAACACCTGTCTAAAAACTATAGGAAAGCAACTGGTTAGAATAGAAAACCAGATTCAAAAGCCCCCTGTAGTGGTGACATCTCCAATCCCCAGTACTGATCAACCAAAAGAGTCGAACCAATCAGAGAAGCTTAAAAACCCAGTTTTTAAGCCTTATCAGCTTACAAAGCCAAGCCAAGACCATTTCTAAAAGCAAACTGAGTTTGCCAAAGCAGATTGAAGTGAAAGTACCATACATATACCCAAGGTAAAAAGAAATTTGAACAGAAAAGGAGAAGCGGGGAAAAACGCTTTTCCATGGAATTTGGTTTGTAATTTGCTTTGAAGAGGTTGAACAGGGGTAAGACTTCAGGAATAAGAGTCTCAGGGGCATTACCGTAGTAATTCCACCACTGTTTAAACCAGTAAGGGATTTTGGAGGTTTGGATGTTGGTGTCGAAGTAGAATAGCCAGGAGTGGCTTCTTCCTTCGTTTTGGATAAGAAAGGTATTGAACCAGGCTTGCTGGTAATCCCAATAGGAGAAAGAGGTGTTTAGATTTGAAGGGTAGGTTCTTTTTAGAGAGGTAGGGAAGGAACGAGGAGAGTGTAAATCCATACCCCAATCAGACGGGTGAAGGATTCTTTGGATTGTGCATGTTGAATATGCAGGGTCTTTATGGGCTTTGTCTTTTTTGAAATGCTTGAATTTGGCTGAACCAGTAACCTCAAGGATTGACTGGTAATAAGCCTGAGGCTTTGAAATATTCCAAGGATTAAAAAACCAACCTGGAGGGAAAATCTTTGAAACCAATTTTAAGGGGCTTTCTGTGCAGAATCCTTCCTCAATGGTTAAAATATTTTGAAAAATAGGTTTTTCCAAATACTCATTTGATTTAAAACATTTTGATTGCGTCAAAACAATCTCCTGAGAGTTTGGCTTTGAAAAACTATTTGAGTTTTGAGATAGATTTGGAGGGAAAATCTCTATCTCGGTATTTTAAAAAGGGATAGATAGTATACCTTTACCCTTTGTAGAGGAAGAGGACGACTTTGGAGTCGCCCGGCTTTGGAATAATTTGCTTTGTAGATGGTTCGGGCGAGGGATTGAACCATTTTTCTTTGTATTCTTCCACCCTTTGAATGAATTCGAGTCTTCTTTGAGCAAGCCATTCCTGAATTTGTTTGGCTTGATCGGCTTTGAAAGGATCCATTTGTTGTTGAACTGGATCCGGTTGATTAATTTCTTCTTGGATTATCTCAGTCCAAGTCCTGATGGGCTTTGAAGTTGAAGGGAGAACTTCCTTCACTGGTCTTTGAATTTGGGCCGGTTTTGAACTAGCCGTGGACTTTTCTTCTTTGGACTTCGATTTTCTTGGCATTTTGTATCACTCCTATTTTTGTAAGAACTCTCTGGTTAGAAAGTCAGGAATAGAATTTGATTCTCCTCGAATAAATTCAATCTCAAAATCAAAAACGGATAAGATAGCTTGCCAACGGGCGAAAATCTATTTTGAAGCTATATTTTGGACATCTTTTTGTAAAACTTCTTTTGCAGACTTACAATCAATTCTTAAAAGAAATTTTTAATTTAAAAGATCGCTTTGAAATTTAGAAATACAGAGAACTATCGAAAGGATTTCCTTTTTGATAGTAGAATAATTCTTTTGGGTATCATTCCAGTGAGCAGAAGTAAACTGGACAATACATTCTTTGGAATTTTGAACTTGCTTTAGAATCCCACCGTATCCTAACTCTGATGCATCCGTTTCTACAATCTTAAATGCAGAAGGATCAGCTAGATGCAAGCAAGGAATTTCTAAAACTTATTTTTTAATGCTTTGGACTATCTTTGTATGCTGATCAGACCAAGGAGGAGGGTTTTTCCTTAGCCTATCATGCAGAGGCTTTGCAAGACAGTTTAAATTAGGATAAAAATCCATGACATAATTTAAACTACCAAGAAATCTTTGAAGCTGGGTTTTTTCCAAAATTTTATCTGGAAACTTTGAAGTGAATGCAAGGGATCTCTCAATTGGAGTAATTGTACCCCGAGAGATGTAATGACCAAGAAATCTAATTTCGTTTGAAAAGAGATATCTTAGACTTTGAAACCACTAAACCATTTTTCTTAACAACATAGAAAACGTTTCTAGATGTTTAAAATGCCGTTCAATGGAATTTGAAAAGATTAAAACATCATCTATGTAGACAATGCAGAACTTTGAAATGGATTAAAAATGTCATTCATGATTTTCCGAAATTCGGAAGGGCATTTTTAATCCAAAAGGCATCACATTCCACTCATATTGGCCGAATGGAATTTGTAAATGCCGTTTTGTAACGATCTTTGGATCAATCCGGATTTGCCAAAATCCCGATTTCATGTCAAACTTTGAAAAGATGAATGCAGAATGCAGTTTTTGTAAAAGATCTTTCTTATTTGGAATAGGATACCTAATCCGCTTAAGAGCTTTGTTCAAGGGTTTGTAGTTGATCACTAGCCTAGGAGTTCCTCTTTCTATCTCGCTATTCTTATTGACATAGAAAGCTGCACAAGACCAAGGTGATCTAGACTTTGAAATTAAACCTTTAGACTCAAGATCTTTAATCTCTAATCTGCAATGGCTTTCTAAAGACTCATTCATCTGAATGGGTCTAGCTTTAGTAGGGATTTGCTTATCTGAAAAATCGTTTTCATATGGAAAATCTACCATATGTTGCTTTCGATTCCAAAAAGCATTTGGAAGATCAGAACAGAGTTCATTCTCAATCTTCATTTGAAAATCAGAAATTTTTCTTTGAATAAAATCATTTTGCAGTTGATCTAGGATTCTCTTCAAACCCACATCTTGTTGAAGATGAGAAAGATGGGTTTGTTTACCTTTGATCAAAGCATTGATTTCAAAATTGTAAATGGAATGTGCTTTGATAAGATTCAAATTTCTCTTTTTTGGTTTTTCTATAAAAGGAAAAACAATCTTCGAATCTTTGGCTTTGAAAATGATACCAGCAGTTGTCACTTTAAAGGGAGCTATCAAATTGATAAACGGAGTCCCTAAGATAACAGTTTGCTGAAGATCCTTTATAAGAATAAAAACATTCTTTAAAGCAATATTATTATTAAGAATTGCGGCTTCAGTTTTACCAGCAATCTTAATCTTTGAAGAATTGGCTGAAGTCAGCCTTTCTTTGGTTTCTTGATGAAACCTTCTAGGAACCAGTTCGCAGTTGATACAATTGAGGTCTGCTCCTGTATCAAACAACGCGATGGTTTCCATCTGGAAATCACCAGGGAAAACAAGCTTTATTTTAATCAAATATTTTCTTGAAGTAATTTCTTTTAAAACATTGATAAAGTTTTCAGGAACATTTTCAGAAACTTCAAGGTTTTGAAAATCATTTTCCTCATCAGAATCAGAATCACTATTCTGATTGAGGATCAGGCTTTGAAGCAAAACAAAATCATTTTGTTGTTTTTCTTTCAACTCTTTGAGTTCTGTTTTGATGGTTTTAATCTCCTTCTGGAGTTCCTGAACAGTAGGAAGAGGGTTTTTCAACTTCTCCCCTTTGTTCAAAATCATAGTAAGATCATAAGTATTCTTACTAGAAGAAGGAACCAGAGATTCAGTTTTTAAAATCTCTTTTAAAACCTGCTTTTGAATAAGAGGATCACTAATATGCTTTACAGCCTCAAGAAGAGCTTCTTGTTGCCTAGTGAGCATATTAATGTTCTTTGAAGAGCTCTCTGAATTTGTCTCAGAACAATCAGTTGAGGTTTTGATTTCATCAATTTGAAATTCTTCCTCACTGTTTGAGAACTCTGATTCAGATGAATCAATTAGAAGAGCAGAAATCTTTTGCAAAACTCCTTCTTCTATTTGAAGCTCAAGAAGTCTTTTGGAAAACTTACAATACTTCGAAGTATGGCCTTTCTTACCACATTTAAAGCATGTAATTTTTGAAAACTCTTTTTTAGAATCTTTCTTTGGAAATTTAGAATGAAATTTGGAAGAAGATGGTTTTTTATAGAAATTCTCCTTGCTTTTAGAAGGCTTTCTATATTTGGAAAATCGCTTCTTTTTGAAAGACTTTGAATAAGAATCAACTTTGCATTTCCCTCCTGCAACTAGACACGGGCTCTATTGGGTTATACTCAAACCGGTTACGGGAAACTACCTAGTTCCCGCCTAGTCTTTTCATCTCCCATTTGAGCTCTTTGAAGCTTAAGGTCATGACAAATCTTTAAACCTTCTTTCTGGGTTAGACTAACTAACTCACCATAAGTGTAGAAATCATAAGGGATTTGACCGTTATGGGCTTCTCTTATGGTATTCCTAACTCTTTCACCTAAAATCTTAGGTAAACCGGCTAAGAACTTTTCTTTCCAAAAAGGTTGGCTAGAATCTTCCCTAAGCATGACTCTAGTTAGGAAAGTGTCTTTGTAACTTTGGAAGTTGCTAAGCTTCTTACAGGTAAGGTTGCTAAGGAGCTCGGCATTTTTGTCTTTGAGCAAAGAAGGGTCTCCTATGAAATGAAGAGAAATAGTGAGGATTAGAGTTGACAGTGCATCCTCAATTGGATTTCCTATTTCATCTAGAATGGGAGTTCCTTCTACTGTGGTTTGGATAGCACCTAGGATTTGGAGTTGCTGTGCTTGAGTGAGATGATAATCCCACCATCCTTTTAATTGGCCGGAAAATCCAGCCTATCGGAGCTCAAAGAATGGCTCTATCGGAGGTACCACTTTGGGTTTTGTAGGCATTGGCCGCCATGGTCATCATTGCAAGAGACCAAGGATGTTGTACTCGGACATTCCATCTATATTCCATTCATAGACGGAGGAGGCATTGAATCTAGGCGGGTTAGGATGTTATTCCTATTTTCAATTGCTAGATCCGGGCGGTACTCCTAGGAGTATTCCGAGTTAATCTAGGGGCTTGGATTCCTAATCATTGATGTTGAATGGTTTTGGAATGGGGCTTTCAAGCTCCGAATCATTTGATTCATCGCTTTGGGCTTGTCCTATTGCACTGATATTCCCACCGCTTTGAGGAGTATCCGGCACTAGATTTTTGGACGACTCGGAGGTTGCTAATCTACTTAGGCCGTTCTCATCGCTTTGGCAAACTCAGTTTGCTTTTGGAAATGGTCTTGGCTTGGCTTTGTAGCTGATAAGGCTTAAAAACTGGGTTTTAAGCTTCTCCGATTAGTTCGACTTTTTGGTTGATCAAGATCGGGGATTGGAGATGTCACCACTACAGGGGCTTTTGAATCCGGTTTTCTATTCTAACCGGTTGCTTTCCTATAGTGTTTAGACGGTGTTTGAGAAATTGTTCACTGAACAATGTTCTTGACATTTCTATCTAGGTCTTCGCCTACCAATTTGTAAGGTGTAGCCTCTATCTCACTCTCTCCATAAGGAATGGTTATCTTCCTAAGGGAGGATGCTCGACCGGATAGTTAGGTTTTCTCCTACCTTCCATTCAGGGGCTTTGTTCCTTAACGTGACGGGACTAATGGACTTATCCTTAAAGGGATAAAGGATACCATTTTCTCTGGGTAAGAATTTGAAACCAATCAAAAATTTGATTTGGGCTTTGTTTTGAATGCAAAATTGATAGTATTTTCCTGAATACTATCTTTTCTTTTAAAAATTCTTAAAAACCAAAGTTTCTTAAGATGGTTTTTCTTTGAATAGAAATCTTCATGCAAGAGTTTTTATCAATTTCAAACTCTTTTGAAATCATGTTGATCTCTGCTTTAAGGTTTTGGGTAATGGGCTGATGGTGATGGTGAAGATGGGGTAGAGATTATATCTATATCTTCGTCATCTTTCTTTGGATCGGTGTAGACTGCCGGGATGTTGCTTTGGTAATCAACATTCAAGTGTATTTGGAACATCGGATGTTGAAAATCCGGGTTGAGTTTGAGATGGAATTGGTTCTTTGTAAGGAGCATAGATAATGTGAAGGAATTTTGGATACCCTTCCAATATCTATGGTCGAGGTTGAAGAACCATCATCGGAAAATCTAGAGGAAGTTGACTTTCATTGAATGTGACCTTTACCTTTCCATCTGGATATTGGGCTATGTGTTTAAGGTTTGTGTTTGGTTCTGTTTGCTTTGGAGAAGTAGGTTGGGTTGCACCTTCAAGGATCCATTCTTCTGGAAGTGTAATGTCTTTCCATTGAATGGTTTTTGGAATAGTTGCGTTTGATTTGGATAGATCTGTTTGTAGGAACAGTGTTTCTCCTTTTGGTGAGTGAAGCTTGTGTTTGGAACCAAAGGCAGAAATCATAGCTTTGTAATGAATTTTGAAAATTAATGCTATCGGAATAGATCCTTCAAGCATTTTGTAATTGTGAGTTTTGATTTGAAGAACGATGCTCTTTAAAACATTTTTATCGTTTAAAGAAATCGTGATATTTGGAAAACAATTGAAAGAAATAGGTCCTTTATTGAGGCTCGACTCAATGACGTAATGTGGAATCATAGAAATTTGTAAACCTAGCATCCCTAAGGACGGCTAATATGGAAGTATCTAGACCTTCTCTGGTAAGTGGCTTAATACCTACCTGGACTAGACCTATGTGGATATACTTATAATCCTTTTCCATATGCTTTTGGAGGGTCTTTGGATTTAAGAGATAAATCTCTTCAAAAGGCTTTGAAATTTGGATATCTCTTTCTTCAGTCTTGATTGTAAAATCAGTCTTGAAGAGAGGGAACTTTGAAAACTCATAAATTTGTCCTATTACAATGTATTAAACTTAGTATTCACAAGTACACGAACCATTTTTATAATAAAAATGACAAAACATCTCAAAGTCAATTTTTCAAGAAACTATGAGGCCACTAATTATAAAAACTAATTATTAATATAAAATAATAAAAATAAATCTAAACACTCTAAAAAGATATTTTGAAAAAATTTAATATTCATAAAAAATAAATAAATAAGTACAAAAAAATATCTTGTGGTTTCACCATTTGACAACTTAGATATAGTTTTTTTGAGACAAAAAAAGGTATGTGGTTAAAAATTATAACAAACAGAAGTATGTCACCATTAAAAGTATCGATTAGCAATGATTTAACCATCTTCATTTAGATCAGCCATCATTATCATATTTTTTGTATTTGATAATATGAGCTTAGAGTTTAATAACTCAAAACATCATTGTTTGACTGTTAAATTGATCTCATTAGATCAATAACTTCTTAAACTGTGGTCTAACAGTTAAATAATAAAATTAGAAGTTGTTAAACTCCAAACTCATGTTATGAAATATGAAAAACTTGATAATGATGGTTGATCGAAGTGAAGGTGGTTGAATCCTTATAATTTGAGACTTTTTAACGGTGAGATATTTCACGATTTGTAACCACATACCTCTTTTTTCTAAAAGAGAAGCCACATGCTCTAAGTTGTAAAATAGTGAAACCATATAATATATTTTTTTATACTTATCCTATAAATAAACCAATAAATTAAATATACAAATGAGATGATTTTAAGAAGCTATATGATAAAAATAGTATGTAGTCTAGCAAATTACTTAGCACTCTTATTGTTTTAACACTAAATAAAAATATGATTAATGAGATAGGTGATATTCCTTTTTTTAATCACTCAAGCTAATGATGTAACTAAAGTTCCTTATATCAACATAAATTGAAGCAAAGATGGTGTCAGATGCCATAATTACAGGTGCACTAGTCAACTTCTCTTTCAAAGTATTAAAAGTAGAAATGCATGCATCATCAAAAATAAAGTTCACATCCTCAGCCAAAAATTCAGTTAAAGAACGGAAAATTTTAGAAATGTCTTTTATAAAATGCCTATAAAATCTTGCATGGCCAAGAAAATTTCTAATGTCCGTCACTGAAGTAGGTGGTGCCAATTTGGCAATCAAAATCAATCTTTGCCTTATCAACTTCAATACCTTTGTTAGAAACCACATATGTCCTAACACAATACCATGCTTAACCATAAAATGACTCTTTTCCAACTTAAAGTTAAATTACATTCAATATATCTTTCAAGCATACAAGTCAAATTACTAAGACATGCCTCAAATAAGGAGCCAAAAACTGAAAAACCATTCATAAATACCTCAATGCAGTCTTTTAACATATCAGAGAAAATAGAAAGCATATGTCTCTAAAATATTGCAGGTGCATTGCAAAATCCAAATGACATCCTTCTAACGCAAAAGTTTGAAAGAGATATATGAATGTTATTTTTGCTTAATCTTCTAATGCAATGGGTACCTAATAATAACCTGAAAGACTATCAAGAAAATAGTAAAATCTATGTCCAACTAAACACTCTAATCAATAAAAGGAAGGGGAAAATAATCCTTCTTTGTTGCTACGTTTAGCTTTCTATTGATAGCGCAATAATATATGCATTTTATATGCTATATATATACGTTGTTCTTCATGTTATCTTCGCATTTCTAATCTTTTAGAACTACTATTCATTATTTTTGATATTTCTCTCCTCGGGTTCATTTTGTTTTGTTTTTGTAGGAATTGGTTCGCATTGTTAGGCATTGGCGAGGATATTTATAGAGTCGTTCATGGTCAAGCACGATATCAAAGAGATACTCATGCCTAGGAGGATTTTGTATCACGAAACGAGCAAGAGAAGCTATCCCGCAGCCACTCCGCAACTTGGATTTTAAGGCCAATGATAAAGTAAAGAAACAGTCCACTCAACCCCCTGCCCGCGGCTGGATCTGCAGATCTGCATTTTGGACAGTTGTATAGTTGAATTTTTAGGGTAAAAACCTAGCCAAACTCCTGGATACTCTATGATATACATAGATTGTAAAGAACCTGAAAAAGGGCAGCCCCCTTTCTCTTTTTCTCTTTAGCTTTGTTTTTCCTTCTCTATTATGTCACTCTTCTTTATGCTTTGAAGATTTATTAAAGACTTCATCATTCATCTATCAATCCAAGTATTTTTCTTTTCCTTTTTAAGCTGTTATTAATTATGTTCTCTTTTATAATCTTTTTTGTTTGTTTGACTATCATGAGTGAGTAGTTTTCTAATCTAGGGTTACGTGAACCCTAGCCATGATTGATGTATGATTTGTTCCTTTAATTTCCTAAATTAATTATTTAATTGCTCTTGCTTAATTAATTGTGTATATTCCAATACTAGATTAGAGATAATTAGTATTGTTATGATTCCATTGTCTTTATCATAGCGGGAGTTGGGTTTTGATGGATTTGATTATTTCAATTAAGGATATGAAATTCTCTACAGGAGTAGGTAGAATGGATTGTTAGGAAGTCAGGGTATTGAGTTTAATGTCTTTAATTTGCATGATTCCACGGGAGCAGGTTTTGATTGCATATTAGGGAAGCCATTAATACTCGGGAGAGATCTATGGTATTTTATAGGGTTACCTTTCCTTGTAACATTATTTAATTAGTTTAGGGTAGGAACTTATCTTTGCGTTAATTATGCTAGTGGGGATACTTAACTCTAGGTGCTTTTTATCCTTGAATTTATTCTCATTATTATTATTTCCATTATAGATTAATTCATCCTCAATCGTTGATTTGGTTACTTAGCATTAATTAAAGTCAAGATTAGCTAGTTTTTACTACTTCAGTCTCTAGGGATTCAACCCTTGCTTGCCCGACTACATAATTAGGAGGTCTAGTTAGGTTATTTTTGATAGGCATGCGATAGCCTTGTCAAATTTTGGCGCCGTTGCCGGGGACTGACAGTATTAAAGTAGTTAATTTCGATTTATTTTTGCTAAGCTTTGGGTTTAGTAGTGCTTCGGCTATTATTCCTTGTGCTCCTGATCTTTTGTTTTTAGTTTTCTTTCTTATTGCATGCAAACTCGACGAACAGGTTCAAGAGATTTAATCCCTATTGATCTTGAAATCAAGGCTACTGTACGTAAGCAAAGAAGTAAAAGGAGAAGGAATAAGAACAAGTAATAGGAAACAATGGCTGAACCATCGGTTGCTAAACCTCTTTGGGAGTATGGTGTACCGGATGCAACTACCAGTGCAATGTCTAGCATTCTTAGACCTGCAATTACTGCAACACACTTCGAATTGAAACCTCAGTTTATTCAGTTCATCTCTAATTATTCCTTTTCAGGGGGAGTCAATGATTGTCCTGTTAATCATATTGATAGTTTTCTGGAGAAGTGTGACACTTTTAAGATTAATAATGTCAATGATGATACAATTAGACTTCGCCTTTTTCCTTTTTCTCTAAGGGATATGGCAAAGAAGTGGCTAAAAGATGAAGGCATTGGTACATTTGATTCATGGGACAAGCTAGTAAAGGCATTTTTAGTCAAGTTCTTAGGTCAAAAGAAAATTGCAAGGCTAAGGACCGAGTTGAGCATTCTTCGCCAACTAGATGATGAGTCATTGTATGAGCATTGGAGAAGGTTCAAGCGCTTGCAGAGAAAGTGCCTTCATCATGGAATTCAAGAGTGGCTATTGATTTAGACCTTCTACAATAGGTTGACGCATGAATACAGGATTTACATTGATGCTGCGTCGGGTGGTAATTTTGTTGAAAAGGTCCCTACTGAGGCTAAGGCATTACTTGAGAAGATGGCTGCTAATGATAACTTTCACTCAGGTGGTAGAAACAGTGCAAAGAAAGGGGGTAAACATGACATTGATGCAATGACTCTCTTGACTAGTACTGTGCAGGGACATATTGCAACTTCGAGCAGGGCCATCTGTGGTAGCATCTTGTGAGACATGTGGAGTACAGGGACATATTACAAGTGAGTGTCAATATGCTGAGATGTTAATGGAGCAAGCTAACGCTCTCTATAACAACAACTAACAAAAGAGACCCTATGATCCCTACTCCAACACTTACAATGAAGGTTGGAAACAAAACCCAGCATTCTCTTACAAGAACACTCAAAATCAGTTGAACCCACCACTACCACCACCACCTCGCAACAACTTCAATCATCGTCTACGTTTTCAAAATAGACCACCCTTTAATCATCAAAACTACAATCAACAGTCTCCCTCACCACAACCACAACCCAAGTCCAATCTAGAAGCTTTGGTTGAAACTTTTGCAGCCTCACAGGCTAAACAAGACAAGTATTGGGAAGAGCAGTTGAAACAGAATAGTCTCCTTACTGCTACAATTCAATAGATTCAAGCTCAAACCAAGCTCATGGAGAATCAGATAAGCCAACTTGCTCAACAAGTAGGTCAATCATCAAAGGTTCCAGGTCACTTTCCTAGTAACACCGAGCAACCACCTAAGGGTCAAGTTAATGCTGTAACTTTAAGGAATGGTAGAGAGCTAGAAGACCTTCCATCGAAGGTAGTTCAAAAGAAAGTAGTTGCAGTAGAGGAAGAGATGGTTGAAGCTGAGGAGATGATAGAAAAAGAGAAAATTGAAGAGAAAAAGGAGCCTATTATCATTAAACCTTACAAGCCACCTGCACCTTTCCCACAACGATTGGCACAGGCAAAGCTAGAAAAGAAGTATGGGAATCTTAGACATTCTAAAGAAGTTGCAGATCAACATCCCATTCTTGGATGCAATCTCAGAGATGCCCTCCTATGCTAAATTCCTGAAAGACATGCTCTCTGACAAGAGGAAAATCGAAGAGAATGCAACGGTCTCACTGACAGCTGAATGTAGTGCTATATTGCAGAACAAGCTTCTAAAGAAGCTAGGAGATCCAGGGAGCTATTCCATACTAGTGAATCTAGGTGACGTTGAAATAAAAAAGGCTTTATATGATCTAGGGGCAAGTGTCAGTCTTATGCCCCTATAAATTTGTAAGAAACTTCAGATGGGTGAATTAAAACCCACGCACATCTCCCTATAGTTGGTAGACAGATCAGTGAGATTTCCTTTGGGTATTCTTGAGGATGTGCCACTTAGAGTTGGAAAATTCTTCATCCCTTGTGATTTTATGGTTATGGAGATGGAAGAAGATGCGCAAGTCCCTATCATTCTAGGGAGACCCTTCTTGGCCACTGCTGGGGTCACTATTGACATGAAGAATGGGAAAATCACCTTTGAAGTGGGTGATGAGAAGATGGAGTATTCACTCACAAGTTCTATGGGTTCTCCTTCTAAGGAGGAAACAATTTATAGCGTGGATGCTCTAGATGAAGTAGTGGAAGCTAAGGCTGCAGATTTACAACTCGATGATTCATTGCAGACGATCTTAATGGGGAGTGCAGCTAAAAAGGATTGGGAAACAAGGGAGTACAAGAGGCTCTTAGAGGAGACATAAGCGCTAGCAGCTAATGAGCCTATCAAGGAAGTGTTGAAACTAAGTGAGTCTAAAGAGAGTACTACGCCTCCTGAGGTAGAATTAACACCATTTCCCTCTAACCTGAAATATGTGTTTATGGGTCTTAATAAGACATACCCTATTATTGTTAATGCTGAACTCAATGACATGCAAACTGAACAATTGCTTGTGATTTTGAGAAAATACAGAAATGTCATTGGGTACACTATTGATGATATTAAGGGTATTAACCCATCTTTCTGCATGCATAAGATCAATCTTGAGGATGACCATACCTCTTCTATAGAATCTCAAAGAAGGCTTAATCCAAATATGATGGAAGTAGTCAAAAAGGATGTTCTTAAATTGCTTGACGCAGGGATAATCTACCCTATCTCAGATAGCAAGTGGGTTAGTCCTGTACAAGTGGTTCCAAAGAAGGGAGGTGTCACGACCCCACCCGTGGGCCCGTGACCGGCACTAGGGAATGGGTAGGCTTAAGGCCACCGAAACCCGTAGTAAGCCTGACACTCACTAATTTAAACAAATCTTATCTCAAATTAATATTATTAAAACCATAAATTATCTTAATAGTTACATTTTACAAAATTTAATCGGTCCGCTTGGGAAGAACTAGGCGAGACCCAAGCTCGGAAAATTTACAACCGATACATCTACTAATTACTCACGCGGAGAATCTAAGATTTACCAATTTACATACCAAATCAAATACATCACCCGATGATGAAGGAGTCGGGTTATTGAATAAGAGTCATGAGAACTACGATCCGAATCCGAAAAAACATAAATGGAGACTCGGTCTAGAGTGAGTTAAAATCAAATAATCTAGGGACTATTGCTTCTTCCTCGGAAAACATAGATTATTCAAATCAGATATCAAACCATACTATAATCATACCCTACTATTTCCTTCACATAAAATATTAATCATTCGAATCAAAATATCAACCATGCACGTAAATACAATCCATATTATAATCATACCACAATAAATTAATAAATGAATAAATAAAAATATATTTTTACTTTTACGGGACGAGTGGCTCGGTAGAACCCTAAACCCCAAAATCTAGTAGCCATTTAGCTCTCTTAATCCAATAAGATCGGGCGCCCCCGAGAGCAATGCTCGACCGTGGACCTTACCTCCACCGGGTCACTTAAGTATCCAAATAAGCCTATGACCTGCAGAGCAATGCTCGACCAGGGACCTTACCTCCCGGCGAATTTACTCAAATCAGCCCGGAGAGTCATGCTCGACCGTGGCAAACCCATAAATATCTTATTACATGTCCATGATCATTACCGGCAAGACGCCGGTCTTGATGTAACCCATCAGACGGCATGTTCTACAAGCCACATTTCCCAAATCGCAATCACCGCATTTAATAAATATTATTATCTAAAGAAGTCATTCAACTATATCAAAATAACGATTAACAATTTTAAAGTAAGACATCATGCAACTCATGTGGAAAACTGATAATATTTGATATTATTATAACATTACTAATAATAATATTTATATTATCTTCAATAATCCAGTGAAGTTGTTTATGTTGCGATACTAATAACCATATTATGCATAAACTTTCAAAATAACATATTAAATTCAAACTTAGCAATAGTTCAACGATTAAGTGACTTTAACTTACAGGTTTGGCGACCTCCTAGCTCTGCTCCGGTGCCTCGGTAGGAGCGAGCCGAACGAACTGACAGTCGAGTCACGGAAAACAATTTATCAAAACGATGAAACAATCGATCATTAATCCTAGGTCTAGACTCCTAGGACTGACTATCTAAGAATCTCGACTCGGGAGAATTCTACCGAAAATCCGGCGGAACCTCCCCTACAACACGAACATTACCCCGTGAAAACGGGTCCGGGACCTGCCAAGGACACTTCCAATATCCAACAATTTAAACAACGGAGTCGGGTCCCCAAACTTCACTATTTCCGACCCACACAAAGACAAAAATACAAGGCAAGCAAACTGACAGACAATTATTTTTGACTCACAAAAATCATCAAATACTCAATATAATCTAATAGACACAATTAAACCAAGAATTTCTAAAATTAACGGGCCAAAGAAAATTACCGAAACGCTCGATCGCTCGGTCGACTCGCCTCCAGCCGCCGGAGTCCGATCGACGATCCGAACACACCATCGGACTCTGGCCAAGGCGATCCGCCCGATTTTTCGATCTGACACCCGATCATCCGGAGAGATTTGCGGACGATCTCGAGCGTCGATTCGCAAACGAAGCCCGATCGCCACAAAACCGGTGCCAATGCGAAGCTTGAGCTGAGGAGAGTCGGGATACGTCCTCCCATCGTCCATCCTCCGCCGGAGCTCACCGGAAGCTGAAAACGCGGGCTGCCTCCACTTCACGGAACTCTCTCCTCCCGGCCACAAAAACCGACACGGCCGCCAAAAGGAAGCTCTCTCCAAGGGGAGCTCGATCGCCACCAAGATCGGCCGGAAAGGCCGGAAATGGCTTCGAAGCCACGCCACACGATTCCCGTCGCCTCACACTACCGCTAGAGCCTGCATGCCATGAAGCTTTCGCCGCCATGCCCACCTGAGCTCGCCACGCAGCTGTCCCTCTCTCTCCGTGCCGCACTCTCTCTCTCTCTCTCTCTCTCTACTTTCTCTCTCCCCGATTCCATTTCTTTCAATATCGACATTAGGCCCCCGAACTTTTTCTTATTACAACTTGGTCCCTCAACTTTCTTAATTACTTACAATTCCATCCCGCAGAATTCCAATTTGACCCCCAAACTTCTTTTTAGCCTTTCAATTAAGCCCCTAACTATTTAATTTGGGCCAAATCCGAATTATTGAAAATACACAATTAAATTAAATAATCAAATTCCAACTTAAAATTTAATACTACTAATCAATTATAATACCAATTTTCCCAAAATTCTTTTATTAAAACATCCTTTATAATTTCTTCTAAAATTTTCCAATATATAATTTTATTTATATAAATATGCATTTGGAAAAAAAAAAATTTGAATAACCAAAATATAATCATTTCTCAAATAATTTACTTGAATAATTTCTTAAAATTTCAAACTAATTGGGTATAGAAAATAACTCATTTATTTGATTAATATTAAATTTTTCATTAAATCATTTCAAATTAAACCCAATAATAATGAAGCTAAAATTAACTTAAATAAAAACTTATTATTAAATATATAAAAATTCCGGGTGTTACATTCTCCCCCCCTTAAAAAAAAATTCGACCTCGAATTTTAAAAGAAAAGGGGCTACATTCTAAGACTGAAACTAATTAGGAACCTCTCATCTCCAACCCGGCTTCTCGGAAACTTTTCCCTCGGTAGAAATAAACTAACCACAAGACTCATCGACAAAACCCTTAAACAAAACTGGCGAACCTGAAAATCCGCGATCCTCACTTACTACTCCTCGGAAACCAAATCTTTACTTGCTTCCACACAGTGAGGATCTAACACGAGCAAAGGATCGAAAATATACTTCCTCAACTCAGACCTACGAACAACTGGATTTAACCTCAGAGAACATTACTAATACTTGGCGGCAAGTCCAACTTACATGCCACCTCACCAACCTGCCGACAAAACCAAGGGTCTCCACACAAGAAGGGCCAATTCTGATCCTGCCAAAAATCCACTCACCAAATTTCCTTCCTAATGACGTGCCCTTACACACGCAGAAAATTCTTAACATCCACATTACATCATCAACGACATAACATCCATCTGATCGCATCAACCGATACAACCATGCCATCCTGACACAAGATTCCTCTTTGACTAAAATCCAAAAGCGTCCTATATTATCTAACATGGGGCCTACTACGCCATAGATTCATTCCCAGCAACTCAACTCATCATCCAGAGAATTCTCAAGCTAACACTATTTACTTTGAAAATTTTACTTATTTATTTACTTTATAATCATCACTGATAAAAGCTTTATTATCTTGGAAAAATACTTTTATAAAATCGTAAAATCTCTAGCCATTTTTTCTTTATATAAAATTCTACAATATCGCGCACCAGGGTGATGATGCCCCTATCACCAAGAGTTGCAATACACGATGTATGATGCATGTCCTAAAATGAATTTATGCATGCCTAACAGTGAAATGCCATAATACATTCTTACGGGACTGGGCGCAATATTGTATTTTAAAACACTTGTTCTACTTAGAAAAATAAATAATGTTCGCTAAGTTTCTCCGATTCGGCGTCAGAAAATACTCCCGCCACCTTTCTTAAGCTTCTTACAATCACCAACTCAACCATAATACATCCGCTCGACTTCCTGTGCACTACTCAATAAGACGATGCCCGATGCGAGACCCATGACACATCGCAACCACACTCTACACTAAAACTGCGGTGCCCACCATCGAAATCACAATCAAAGCTTCTAAAGGCGGTGCACTAATCACTTGAAGAAACAGACAGTCTATCGCGCTCGGATCTTCCCATTGCTACAAAGCTCATTCTCAAAGACACAACATCCAGACAAGCTTACAAGAAAGGAAAGACCGACTCTTATAGTGAAGGCCGAGACACCGGAGTCAATGAAAACAACAAGACAGACATGATCCTAACTCCGGTACAAGAAAAATCTCAACTTAGGTCAAGGAAATCTAAACCTAAGCTCGATACTAACTTTGTCACGACCCCACTCGTGGGCCCGTGGCCTAGCACTAGGGAATGGGTAGGCTTAAGGCCACCGAAACCCGTAGTAAGCCCCGACACTCAACGATTTAAACAAATCTCATCTCAAATTAATATTATTAAAACCACAAATTATCTTAATAGTTACACTTTACAAAATTTAATCGGTCTGCTAGAAGAACTAGGCGAGACCCGAAGCTCAGAAAATTTACAACTGATACATCTACTAATTACTACTGCGGAGAATCTAAGATTTACCAATTTACATACCAAATCAAATACATCACCCGATGATGAAGGAGTCGGGTTACTGAATAAGAGTCGTGGGAGAACTAACAGTCACGAATCTGAAAAAAATATAAATGGAGACCGCTCTCGAGAGTGAGTTAAAATCAAATAATCTAGGGACTATTGCTTCTTCTCAGAAAACATAGATTATTCAAATCAGTATATCAAACCATACTATAATCATACCCTACTATTTCCTTCACATAAAATATTAATCATTCGAATCAAAATATCAACCATGTACGTAAATACAATCCATATTATAATCATACCACAATAAATTAATAAATGAATAAATAAAAATATATTTTTACTTTTACGGGACGAGTGGCTCGGTAGAACCCTAAACCCCAAAATCTAGTAGCCATTCGGCTCTCTTAATCCAATAAGACTGGCCGAGAGCAATGCTCGACCGTGGACCTTACCCACCGGTCACTTAAGTATCCAAATAAGCCATACCAGAGAGCAATGCTCGACCAGGGACCTTACCTCCCGTGAATTTACTCAAATCAGCCCGAGAGCCATGCTCGTCCAGGCAAACCCATAAATATCTTATTACATGTCCATGATCATTACGGATGTAACCCATCAAAGTGGCATGTTCTACAAGCCACATTTCCCAAATCGCAATCACCACATTTAATAAATATTATTGTCTAAAGAAGTCATTCAACTATATCAAAATAACGATTAACAATTTTAAATTCAGACATCATGCAACTCATGTGGAAAACTGATAATATTTGATA
The DNA here is from genome assembly GCF_019578655.1 of Ricinus communis. Lineage (NCBI taxonomy): Eukaryota > Viridiplantae > Streptophyta > Magnoliopsida > Malpighiales > Euphorbiaceae > Ricinus > Ricinus communis. The sequence continues at coordinate 31,498,271 of NC_063257.1, read as the reverse complement.
TTATTATAACATTACTAATAATAATATTTATATTATCTTCAATAATCCAGTGAAGTTATTTATGTTGCGATACTAATAACCATATTATGCATAAACTTTCAAAATAACATATTAAATTCAAACTTAGCAATAGTGCAACGATTAAGTGACTTTAACTCACAGGTTTGGCGACCTCCTAGCTCTGCTCCGGTGCCTCGATAGGAGCGAGCCGAACGAACTGACAATCTAGTCACGGAAAACAATTTATCAAAACGATGAAACAATCGATCATTAATCCTAGGTCTAGACTCCTAGGACTGACTGTCTAAGAATCTCGACTCGGGAGAATTCTACCGAAAATCCGGCAGAACCTCCCCTACAACACGAACATTACCCCCCGTAAAAATGGGTCCAGGACCTGCCAGAAGGACACTTCCAATATCCAAAAATTTAAACAACGGGAGTCGGGTCCCCAAACTTCACTATTTCCGACTCGCCACACAAAGACAAAATACAAGGCGGACAGACAATTATTTTGACTCACAAAAATCATCAAATACTCAATATAATCTAATAGACACAATTAAACCAAGAATTTCTAAAATTAACAGGCCAAAGAAAATTACCGAAACGCTCGATTGCTCGGTCGACTACTCGAGCCGATCGCCACTAGATCGTGAAAGGCCGAATTGCCTCAAAGTCACGCCACACGCTGATTCCCACGCCTCACGCTACCCGCTGGAGCAGCTCGCCCGCATTTGCGTTCAACAAGACGCATGCGCCGCTCCAGCGCCCGGAGCTCGCCACCGACGCTGCAGTCCTCTTTCTCTCTCCCGTTGCACTCTCTCTCTCTCTACTTTCTCTTTCCCCGATTCCATTTCTTTCAATATCGACATTAGGCCCCTGAACTTTTCCTTATTACAACTTGGTCCCTCAACTTTCTTAATTACTTACAATTCCATCCCGCAGAATTCCAATTTGACCCCCAAACTTCTTTTTAGCCTTTCAATTAAGCCCCTAACTATTTAATTTGGGCCAAATCCGAATTATTGAAAATACACAATTAAATTAAATAATCAAATTCCAACTTAAAATTTAATACTACTAATCAATTATAATACCAATTTTTCCAAAATTCTTTTATTAAAACATCCTTTATAATTTCTTCCAAAATTTTCCAATATATAATTTTATTTATATAAATATGCATTTGGAAAAAAAAATTTGAATAACCAAATTATAATCATTTCTCAAATAATTTACTTGAATAATTTCTTAAAATTTCAAACTAATTGGGTATAGAAAATAACTCATTTATTTGATTAATATTAAATTTTTCATTAAATCATTTCAAATTAAACCCAATAATAATGAAGCTAAAATTAACTTAAATAAAAACTCATTATTAAATATATAAAAATTCCGGGTGTTACAAGAGGTATGATCGTTGTTAAGAATGACAAGGGTGAACAAATCCCCACTAGAACTGTGACAGGGTGGCGAATGTGCATTGATTATAGGAAATTAAATAAAGCCACCCGAAAAGACCACTTTCCTCTCCCATTTATTGATCAAATGTTAGAAAGATTGGCAAAGCATTCCTTTTTCTGTTGGCTAGATGGATACTCAGGGTTTTTCCAAATTCCTATTCATCCTGATGATCAGGAAAAGACTACTTTTACCTGCCCTTATGGCACCTTCGCTTATCAGAGAATGCCATTTGGATTATGTAATGCTCCTGCCACTTTTCAACGATGCATGATGGCAATTTTCTCAGGTCTTATTGAGAATTCTATGGAAGTTTTTATGGATGACTTCTCAGTCTATGGAACATCTTTTAATGTTTGCCTTAATAATTTGGAAGGGGTGCTCTATAGATGTAAAGAAGTCAACCTAATTCTAAACTGGGAAAAATGCCATTTTATGGTACAGCAGGGTTCATTTTGGGTCATGTTGTTTCTCATAGGGGCATCGAAGTTGACAGGGCTAAGATAGAAGTCATTGAGTGTTTACTACCGCCTAATTCTGTAAAAGGAGTAAGGAGTTTCCTTGGTCATGCGGGATTTTATCGCCGTTTTATTAAGGACTTTTCAAAAATTGCTCGACCTCTAACTAAGCTCTTAGGCAAAGATGTTCCTTTTGTTTTTACTGATGCTTGTATTAAGGCTTTTGACAGGTTAAAGCAAGCTCTTATATCTGCCCCAATCATGCAATTGCCAGACTGGAATCTTCCATTTGAAATCATGTGCGATGCCAACGACTATGCAGTCGGGGCAGTGTTGGGCTAGAGGAAAGATGGCAAGCTCCATGCCATCCACTACACGAGCAAAACTCTTGATTCAGCCCAGATGAACTATGCCACAACCGAGAAGGAATTGTTGGCAGTGGTGTATGCAATGGAGAAGTTTCGATCCTATCTGGTTGGATCAAAGGTGATAGTTCACACGGATCACGCAGCATTGAGGTATTTGATGAGTAAAAAAGATGCTAAACCTTGCTTGATTCAGTGGATTTTGTTGTTACAAGAATTTGACCTGGAAATTAAGGACAAGAAAGAAGCCAAAAATGTTGTTGCTGATCATCTCTCCCGACTTGTCCTTAATGGTGAATGTGATGAGGATTCCCCCATTGATGATTCATTTCCTGATGAGCAACTTCTAGCTCTAGCTATTAAGGAGATCCCATGGTATGCTGATATAGCAAACTACTTGGCCAGTGGTACTATTCCTCACGGCTATTCATCATAACAAAAGAAGAAATTCTTTAAAGATGTGAGGAGACATGTTTGGGACGACCCTTTTCTTTACAAATCTTGTGCTGATGGGATGATTAGAAGGTGTATTCCAAAAAGTGAGGTGCCATTCATTATTTCACATTGTCACGATTTGCCATGTGGAGGATATGCTGGCACTAGTCAGACTGCAACAAAGATTCTTCAGTGTGGTTTTTATTGGCCAAGACTTTTCAAGGATGTTTATCAACATGTTAAGTCTTGTGATCAATGTCAACGAACTGGTAACATCTCTAAGAGGAATGAAATGCCTCTTAATAACATCCTCGAGGTGGAATTATTCGATGTGTGGGGAATAGATTTCATGGGACCGTTCCCTTCTTCTTATGGGAATAGGTATATCTTGGTCGCTGTGGATTATGTCTCAAAGTGGGTTGAAGCCATAGCTACTCCAACCAATGATGCTCGCGTGGTAACCAAGTTCTTTAAAAAGAATATTTTTCCTCGATTTGGTGTACCACGAGTGTTGATTAGTGATGGAGGCAAGCATTTCTTGGAGAATTGATTTGAGGCGATGCTTAAGAAGTATGGAGTACATCATCGAGTAGGACTTTCATATCATCCACAAAGTAGTGGTCAAGTAGAGATTTCTAACCGAGAGATCAAAACCATCTTGGAAAGACGGTTGCGAATTCAAGGAAAGATTGGTCCGTGAAACTCGACGATGCACTATGGGCTTATAGGAAAGCATTTAAGACCCCTATTGGCACCACTCCATATCGACTAGTCTATAGGAAAGCATGTCATCTTCCTGTTGAATTAAAGCATCGTGCATTTTGGGCTATCAAAAGGCTAAATTTCAACTCTCAAATGGCAGGCGAGAAGAGACTCTTACAACTTAATGAGCTAGAAGAGATTTGACTTGATGCTTATGAGAGTTCAAGGTTGTACAAGGAGAAGACTAAAAGATGGCATGATAAAGGGATTTTGAGAAGAGAGTTTAAGGAAGGCGACTTAGTTCTCCTTTTTAACTCTAGGTTGACACTCTTTCTTGGAAAACTTCGGTCTCGATGGTGAGGACCATTCCGAGTTAGTAAGGCCTTCCCTTATGGTTCAATAGAGCTTTGGAACAAACAAAATGGTACTTTCAAGGTGAATGGTCAAAGAGTGAAATATTACAGAGTCGGTGACCCTATTGACGAGAATATGGACATCACACTCTCCGACCCTTCATCGGAATGAATTGCAAAGGAGGTCGAGCTTATGACCTTATAAACAAGCGCCTTTGGGAGGCACCCCAAACTCATTCCTAATTTTCTTTATTTTGTATGTTGTGTTTTCATTTCTTTTACTTAATTGGTTTTAGCTTAAGCCTTATTCTTGTTTTGTCTTTTTCATTTCATTTTTTCTAGGTACTCATGCCCTTACCAAATTAGCAAAAAAAAAAAAAGAGGAACAAAAGGGGGGAAGCGAGAGAATGAAGGCAATATAGTCCACAACCACCTCGCGGCCGACTACTCTCAACCACAGGTAACCCGCGGCTCCCAAAATAAAACAGCACACAAGGCAGTCCGCTCCATAGCAAGGTCGCGACCTAATATCTCGAGCCACTACCAGACCGTAACCTCACACACAAAATAAATAAATAAATAAATATAGAAAAATAAAATATCGTTGAATGAATGTGAGCTGCGGCTAATACCCGAAGCATACAAGAAATTATTTTCGCTCGAGACAACCAGTCGCCCGACTGTTCCTAGTCGGAGACAGATCACCGTGAGCGTCGCTGAAGCAACTGCTTCGTCCCCGTGTCCGCTAGCGCCCTTGACCAGAGCAACGAGAGGCTGAAGTAGCGAGACTCGCCTCACCGAAGCAGTGTGCGCCTGCCTCCAAATGGGACCTGACACCGCCGAAGCACCGAGACTAGCCCCGCCGAAGCAGCGTTCCACTCTTTTAGGTGCCAAATTGCTAGATTTCTGGCGAAAAATTGGGAACAATCTGCTGAATTTTTTTTGATGCCCGATTCAACCAAACGTCAACCAACCTCGGTTAGTTCGCTTCATACAATCTCTTGCTTGTGATTTAGTATACAAAAATTGAAATTTCTTCGAAGAATATTTGACAGGGGGGTAGTGATTGATTTGCTTTTAGCACGAAATTGGCATGAATAATATTACTCCTTTGGGCTATTGATTGTTCTGAGAAATTGTTGTGAGTGGGTATTGCAGCAGAATTGTGAGTCTTGTGAATAGTGAGTAAAGGACAGAAATTTTGAACTTCAATATTGAGAAACTCACTCAGTACTACATCAATGGCTTGTCCAAAAAACACTAAGTAAAAGAAAGCCCCTGTATACCCAAGTTCCAAAGGAAAGCCAATTTTTAAAGGCAAAAACTTCGACTCTAGGACCAAATCTTCAATTACGAAGGGTAAAACAATAGTCTCTTCATCTTCTCGAGCCAAACAAAAAGAAAAGGCTGTCATCGATTACTATGATATCAATTTTAGAGATGACGACCAACGAGCGAAGTATGAAAAGTTGTTTATGAGAGGAGTAATTGCTACTCGTTATTGTGATATTGATGTTCTAAAATCCTTACACACTGAAGATGATGTCTGGTTGCTATTCTTTAACATTAGTTTGGGTGATCTTCTAATAATAAAATACCCCACATATAAGAGAGTCACATTGGAATTTTTGAGCTCCTTGAAAGCCGTTACTTACTCAAGACCGAGCTGTAGTGATGGTATGATCAATTTTTGAATGTACAATGAGAAACATACTTAGACTTTGCCCAAGCTCGATGAAATTCTTGGTTTGTCTACTGGTGGATCGAGGTTGACCCCTAAAAGTTGGCCTACTACGCCTTTTTGGCAAACTTTGACTGGTGAAAATGATTATGATTCGAAAGGGAGCCCGACAGCCTTAATCCGGCACCAAGCCCTTCGATACATCCTTCGATTGTTCGCAAGCACTATATTTAGTCGACGAGAAGGGGGTAAGGTTCGAGTAGACGAGCTATATATGCTCCATCACATGCTTCATGCTCAACCTATTGATGTTGGTGCTTACATTATTCGGCAAATACAAACCATGGCAAAATCAATCACTAGTGGCAGAGTCTTTGTGCAAGGGGAATTCATAACCCCGATTGCTCTCTACTTGGGCTATAGGGATCAACTCGAGAAAGATGGTCATGTTAATGTAATTGATGTTCTAGATATCCCTTCAGGTTGATTCAAAAAGAAAGGAGGCACCACTCTCTGGTGTATCAAGGACGTTGAAGACGAACTACCTTCCCCTGAGGAAATGTCTTTGCGCAACGAGGCAAATTGGTATTTTGGTAGCACCCAACCGAGAGTTCAAGTGCCTATTCTTCCCAAGGCACCAATCATACCTAGTACTTCTGAAGGTGCTAGTTCCTCCTCTGCGCCGATCAAGAGAGCCCTTGAAAAGCTCCAAAATTCAGTCGATGAGATCAAAGACAAGCTAAAGAAACTCAAGGAAAGTTTGTCATCCATGTTTGCAGCTCTGAAGAATCTAAATACTTTGATGAAGTCACAAGGGTTTTCGAACCCTCCTCCTCCTCTTTAGTGAGATTTTGTGAGTACCTCTCCCTTTTACTTATGTTTATATTTTGCTTTTGCATTATGGACACTGCAACATTCAAGTGTGGGGGAGGGTATTAGTGTATGTTTTAGTTTTTTTCTGGTGTTGCTAAAAAAATAATAATAATAATTTGAACATTCCAAGCCAATTTATGAAGCAAGTAATTTCAAAAGAAAAATATTTTTCTATAGTTCTTGTCATGAGTTGATTGACACTGGATTGAATAATTCGGTAATGATGTGTAAATCCTTTCTTGGCAATAGGTTATGGCTAGAATTATCTTTCAGGCCCCGACTCGACTAATGCATGTATCTTGAGTAACTTGTGAGGAATTTGAGCCATATCGACTGACACATATGAATCAGTCTCTGTTTTTCATGTGTGATTAGATATTCTCCTCTTATGTAGTAAGATTCTTAGACTTGCCTTGGTTCTATTAGAGACTTCGTGACACATATGTGGGGGGATGACTGAAGATTCCTTTAGGTAGTTAGAGCCTCAAATTTTAGGATTAGGATTATTCGCTCATTTTTCTTTTTATTTTACATTCCCCTCTAGGTTGAACCATGTTGAGCTTCGATCCCATTTGTTGACGCCCTACATTATATGCCTTAGAGCCATTTTGTAGGTTTTGTTTGGATTTTGCGGAGTATGCTACTACAATGTATGCTTTATATGTTAATATGGAGATTGTGATACGAAAGAAAAGTTGCAAAGTTTGTTACTTAAATAAAGTGTTAGTTTATTTTTTTTAAAAAAAGTGAAAAGTTCGAGAAAGAAGCACATCATTTCCCGATATAAAAAAAAGGAAAGAAAAAAAAAAGAAAGAGAAGAAGAGAATGAACCTTACATCTGGAAATAGTTGTGTTGGTCGGAGTAGATTTTATTTTCTTTTATTAGGATTTGAGCACCACATCCCCAAATAACATTGTCTTACCCTATTTTAACCAAGCCTACCCTATTACAAGGAATTCATGATCCCCCGTGTTTGTGCCACCCCAAAATAAATGGAGAAAGACGAGAGGCAAGTCTAAAGAGGAAGACTACAAAAGTGTCAACGCAAAATAGGTTGAGTGATGATGCTGCTACCTTTTTAAACACATGAGAGACTCAATTTATTTCCTTTTACAAAACTAAAGTGAGAAGCTACATGCATATGACTAAGTTAGGGGAAGGAAGCGGTAAGATTAGTTGGCCATTGAAGGGTGTTATCGATTTACTGTTTCATCCCATGTTCGTTGATTTGTGACATTAACATAGTCCCTAAAATGATTTTAAGTTTTCAAAATTATTACTTGATTGAATTTATTGGTTTGGATGTTCATTATTCGGCTTTGTAGGTATGCCATTCTGAAAACCTTCACGAGACCTTGCTCGTCCACTAGGGTAACCTAGGGGTTTAAAGGGCTTGTTGCACATGCTAAGTGCAACCGTGGTTCCTACGACAATGAGTTAAGATTTTATTGCTTTATTAGTATAGTTTTTCTTATTTTTGTTTTGTTTCCTCAAGGATGAGTAAAGGTTAAGAGTGGGGGAATTTGATAGCGCAATAATATATGCATTTTATGTGCTATATATATACGTTATTCTTTATGTTATCTTCACATTTCTAATCTTTTAGAGCTACTATTCGTTATTTTTAATATTTCTCTCCTCGGGTTTGTTTTGTTTTATTTTTATAGGAATTAGTTTGAGTTGCTAGGTGTTGGCGAGGATGTTTGTAGAGTAGTTCATGGTCAAGCACGATATCAAAGAGATACTCATGCCTAAGAGGATTTTATATCACGAAACGAGTAAGAGAAGCTATCTTGGTGCCACTCTGCAACTTGGCTTTCAAGGCTAATGATAAAGTAAAGAAACAGTCCACTCCACCCTCGCCCGCGGCCTACAATGCCACGCCGTGGCTGGATCTACAAAACTGCATTTTGGACAGCTGTCTAGTCGAATTCTTAGGGTAAAAACCTAGCCAAACTTCTGTATACCCTATGATATAAATAGGTTGTAAAGAACCTGAAAAAGGGCAGCCCCCTTTCTCCTTTTCTCTTTAGCTTTGTTTTTCCTTCTCTATTATGTCACTTTTCTTTATGCTTTGAAGATTTATTAAAGACTTCATCATTCATCTATCAATCTAAGTATTTTCCTTTTTCTTTTTAAGCTGTTATTAATTATGTTCTCTTTTATAATCTATTTTGTTTGTTTAACTATCATGAGTGAGTAGTTTTCTAATCTAGGGTTAAGTGAACCCTAGCCATGATTGATGTATGATTTGTTCCTTTAATTCCCCAAATTAATTATTTAATTGCTCTTGCTTAATTGATTGTGCATATTCCAATACTAGATTATGGATAATTAGTATTGTTATGATTCCATTGTCTTTATCACATCGGGAGTTGGGTTTTGACAGATTTGATTATTTCAATTAAGAACATGAAATTCTCCACGGGAGTAGGTAGAATGGATTGTTAGGAAGTCAGGGTATTGAGTTTAATGTCTTTAATTTGCATGATTCCATGGGAGTAGGTTTTGATTGCATATTAGGGAAGCCATTGATACTCGGGAGAGATCTATGGTATTTTATAGGGTTACCTTTCCTTGTGAACATTATTTAATTAGTTTGGGGTAGGAACTTATCTTTGCATTAATTATGCTAGTGGGGATACTTAACTCTAGGTGTTTTTTATCCTTGAATTTATTCTCATTATTATTATTTGCATTATAGATTAATTCATCCTCAATCATTGATTTGGTTACTTACTTAGCATTAATTAAAGTCAAGATTAGCTAGTTTTTACTACTTCAGTCTCTAGGGATTCGACCCTTGCTTGCCCGACTACATACTTAGGAGGTCTAGTTAGGTTATTTTTGATAGGCACGCGACAGCCTTGTCACCTATAATCAATACATATTCTCCACCTTATAGTCATTCTAGTGGGAACCAACTCTCCTTTCTCATTCTTGACAATTGTAATGCCTAACTATTTAGGCACTACATGTATAGGGCTTACCAATTACTATATGCTATTGGATAGATAATACTTTTATTCAATAGTTTTTGTACTTCTTTTTCCACCACCTCTTTCATATTAGGATTAGCCCTTCCTTGGGTATCTTTAACAGCTTTGGCATTGTCCTTTAAAATAAATATATGCATACACACAATTGGACTAATATCTTAATATTAGAAATTCCTAACCCAATAGTTTTCTTAACCCTTCTCAACTCTCTAATAGTTCTTTTTCTTTAGAAAGGGAAATATGAGATGCTACAATTAGTGGATAAGTATTTTGCTCTCCTAAAAAAGACATACTTAAAGGTTGAAGGTAATTCTTTAAGTTCTAGTTTAAGTGGTTCATGGGTAATCTCTATTTCACTTTTATGGGAAATTCTAAAGGTTCACTAATTCTTTTATCAAGTGACATTAGAATAGTTTCATCTAACTTTTTATGAAAGTCTAAGACTTCATCATCTATGTTTTCATCTATTTTTTCCAATATTAAAGCAACTTCTTGCTTATCATCTCTATTCTGCATTTTTCATATACTAGAGAGTCTAAACGATCAATATATGAACATTCATCAATTAAAGAACTAGGAAATAGAGTTAAAGAACTAAACACTTCAAATTAAAATAATCTCTCCTATGACTGTCATGGTTAGCTTTATGTTGACCTAAGGGCCAATTAATATCTATTTTAATCTTAACACCTAAATTGATGGTTGCTAACTTTATGCTTGGGTGTCTATATAACAGTGCATTACTTGTCAAGATTGCCTTAAGCTTGCAAGCAAGGATTGTAAATACTCCTGTAAAGCGCCATGGCACTTTTCATATGGTCAAAGTTGACCATCCACTTGGAAGAACCATCTAGAAAACCCCCAAGAATGTAGAGACACTTGGCAGTGGGTCAACTCCTCTAGAACCACGAGGGTGGCTTAATTTGAGGCAAAAGCTTTAAAGTAGCAGAAGCTTACGCGATGAGAAGCGTGAAGGCGCCCAAGCCAAGCTTGAGCTCGATATCATGGTGCAGGGGCAATTCTTGCATTTAATACAGCGTTAGTAACCGTTGCATCTCTAGCCACCAAGTTAGAGCCATTGGAGCCCCAACGACTCTTTTTAGAAAGCGCGAGGGTGCTTATTAGTAAGAAAGCTACTTTTTGCCAAATCATCAAATTTGCATTAAATGAGTTATGGGCTATTTGTAACATCTCTAAGAGGTTGGTATGTATATAAATACTCCTCATAAAGACTCAAGCATTAAGTGTGTGAATTCGTTATGCCCAAACTCTTACAAATTTTTTTCTCAACTTCTACACTTGATTTTCTTCTTTGTATAGTGTATTAAGTTGAATCCTTCTATTCAACTAGACTAAAAGAGGTTGTTGTGTGAGCCTAGGTATTAAAAATATAAAGGAATTAGTTATTGAGTAACCATCAATACTCAAGGATTAAAGGACTTAGTGAGAGATTAGTTCACTAAGGGAAGAGGTTTAGTGTTAGCCTTAGAAAATACTAAGTTATTGGGTGAACTTGTAAAATTTCAAAGGTTGTAATCATATAGATTATAGTAGAATACTCAAGTGTGATATTGAGGAGTGAACGTAGGAAGTATTGTTCTCGAACCACTATAAACCTTTGTGTAAATGTCTCTAACTTTAACTCTCTTCAAAATTCCTCGATCCTTCCTTAAGATTCTTGTGTTTTCATATCTTAAATAATTTCCGTGATTTGAGGTCACCAATTCAACCCCTCCTTCTTAGTTCCAAGGGACAATACTTTCCATTGTGCGCATCAATAAATTTTGGTAGTTGCCATGAAAGGTCTACCAAGGAGTATAGTTTACTCCTTATCCCTTGCTCATATATTTTTCATGTTAAGAACTACAAAATTAGCCGGGATTATTAGTTTTCCTAATTGAATCAACAACTCCTCTACTATGCCTCTTGGATATTTTATTAATCAATTAGCAAGTTGAAGAGACATGGTGGTTAGCTTCAATTCTCCTAAGCCAAGTTGTGCATAAATTGAATATGGCATCAAGTTGATGTTTACCCTTGCTTACCCTCAAATCCAACATGACTTTAAAAACTTTCTTGTCTCCTAATATCAACGGTAAGACTCCTAGGACCGTTCATCTTAAAAGATAGTTATTATTGAAGAACAACACTTATTATTTTAGAAACCATTACTTTTTCATTCCAAGATCCCAAGGAATTAGGAGGTAAGGTTATTAACCAAGTCTTTGCATCCTCACTAGGCATAGCATAAAATGAAGGAAGTATATTAAAATGTATGTTCTTTAGTTTATAATTTCTAGATGCATCACCTAGAAATATTCATAAAGTAGTATTACTAATTATAGGCTGAGCATAATCCTTCATGGCCATTTACCTTTCAGCTGCTACTTGTCTTTGTTCGTTTGCCATTATTTTAATCTCTTCTTCTGATTCTTTCTTAATCTTTTCCTCAATGTCCGTTTCATCTAGCTTTTGTGGCATAAACTCACTCTCTACTTCTTGAACTTCTTATGCCTTCTTAGTAGTTGATCTCAAGTTGTAGGGACTTTTGAGTTGATGAATCACCCGTTCTTTTTCCTACTAGGTATACAAAAGAAAGGAAAATTTTAAAGCTAAAACTTTAAAAATGATATTTTAAAAAAAAACACATAAACTAAACACAAAACACAAAAAATACTTTGACAATTAATCAATATAATAAAATTTCAACATAATTATCCAGCAACGGCGCCAAAGACTTAATGTACCAAACTTAATACTCGCAAATGCACGAGATGTTTTTATAGTAAAAGCGGTAAAACACCCAAAGGTCGACCTCTTAAGGATCTATGAGGCTACTTATTATAAAGACTAATTATCAACACAAAATAATAAAAGTAAATCTAAACACTGTAAAAAGATATTTTGAAAAGATATAATATTCATAAAATAAATAAATAAACTAATAAAGTAAATATACAAATGAGGTTATTTTAAGAAACTATATAATAAAAACAGTATCTAGTCTCGCCAATTATTTAGTACTCCTCTTATTTTAATACTAAATATAGATCTAATGAATGAGATGGTAATGTTCATTTTCCTTTAATCACTTAAGCTAATGATGTAACTAAAGTTCCTTATATCAACATAGATTAAAGCAAAGATGGTGTCTCTAATATATTCAACCTAAATATTTTCATAACAGTTATTATTACTAAATTAATATGATGGCTAAATAATAATAACAGCTGAAACTAATAAAGTATGTTGATAAAGAAATCATTCAATAAATATAAAAGGTAACAAGGTTCATACAAAATAAAAAGGTTAAACTAAAAATTAAGAAAAATTTAGCCTAATATACCAATCCTAATGATCATAGTAATTAAATAGCTAAACAAGAAAATAAAATCAAAAATAAATTTGAAGACGTTCATGGACTTGTATGATGACAAGCTACAAGTCGAAGAAATTGACAACGATAAGAGGAAGAATGCCCGAACTAGTGGAAGAATGAACTATCAGTCTGAACGTAGCATAACTCTTTATGTGAATGTTGTCCAACAATCGAGGAGGTTCTCCAATTTCAAAGATCCTCTCTCAAAGATTTTCGAAAGACTGGTGCAAAATGGCTTACTCCAACCCACTATCCTAAAAAACCCACCAAACCCCAGTGTAACCATATACAAGCTAAACACCTACTACGGGTTCCACCAAGCACCTTGACACCACACTAACAATTACATCCGCTTGAAACACGAAATCCAAGAACTAATTGATGCCGAAGAACTAACCGACATTGATCAGCCTAGTACTAAAAGAAACCCATTATCAAAGTATAATAACACACCACCCCCGAACCAGGTCTCCATGATTAACCTTGACTTTAGTGAAGAGGAGATCATGAACTCCTTCTAAGATATACCTGAGCTTGAACTTGAGTCAGAACTTGAGAATCCTCAAAGAACCTTCATCGAGCTAAGCCTTTGACACCGAGGAATGGTCCAAATCCTCTGAATGGCCAATATTATGAGTATCACTAGACTTTTAGGCGTATGGCGTATCAGTGCAATCATTTGAGGAACGAAATCTAGGACTTGATAGAATACAAGGAATGGCAAGCTGGAAAACTTCCTTAGAATGTTGTAGCAGATGAATGTGAAGACCTGCTGGGCAACCATCGGGTAAGTTCAATTACAAGGTTCGCCATTCGAAGCCTCATTCGGCTAATATTCGAATTGAGGATATTACATCGAGCGGTTGAAGAGCAGCTAGTTGCCAATACTTGCATCGTGAATGTATAAAAATAAGGAGAAAAGAAGTCACTGATGGTGATCAACATCTAGTACAATTATGGGGATGAGTGTGAAGTCAAAGACAACAGCGCTAAAGACATTTGGGGAGATAGTGATCCCAACTAAGAGACTGGATCAGAAACTGAGTAGTGACAAGGGGGCACAAGAGTTGAATTAAGTAGGGAGGGATTCAAAGGAATAGGACAAAAGGGCTATTGGAAAAGCTGAAAAAGAATAAGAAAATAGTTTGATATATGGGAACTCCTAATGCACTCGCAAGATCATAGAAAGGCTCTAGTCAAAGCCTTATCCAACATCACCATAAGTGTTAGCCTAAGTGTCTTGGACTAATGTTTTTCTTGAGTTTCATTAGTGTAGCATAAGTGGAGTTAAAATCGTGACCGTACCACAAGGGTGCGCTCGAAAAAATTAACACTTTGGTGGCAACAACTTCTAGTTTATATTTACTTAAAATCTCGACCGCACCATGTAGGGTTTGAAGGCAGAAGTATTTGGCCATGAAAAGCTTGAAATCGCGACGCACCTCAGGAGAGCGAGACCATAAAAATTAAAGGCTAAAGTATTAGTTAGAAACTATCAACGGTCATATCAGAAAGCCGCCAATGCCATGCCGCCACGTCAGATAGCCATTGGAGGCATTTCAAGAATCGCAACCACGAAGCAAGAATCGCGACCGCGACTTTCATTCTGACAAGTGCATTTAATGCACTGTCTTAAAGCAAAAATTGGTGGATCTTTTAGATTATGAGAATAACGGCTCTCTTGGGTTTTTAGGCTATAGAAACCATACCAAATGGTCATTTATAGTTGATCAACAACCTCTAAAAGCCCTGATTATTATGCATTCATTTCTTTTTTTTCTTGCAATCAATATTTCTCTTATTTGGTTGTTGAAAGAGCTTGAATGCTCTTATGAGGTTTGAGTGTAAGCCAAAACACTTGGGTTAAGGTTTAAGGGTTAGCCTAGGAAAATGCTTGTAAGGGTTATGTGTGAGCCTAAGAAAAACAAGTGTGTAAGGTTTAGTGTGACCCTAAACACTAAGTTGGGAGTGAGCTTGAAAAACTCCAAGTGTAAAGATTCTCAATTGTGTATTGGGGAGTGGATGTAGGGTTTGTTAACACTCGAACCACTATAACTCTTTATGTTCTATTCCTCTTACTTTCACTCTTTCTTCCCTAACATGAAAATTTTAATTTATCATCCTTTCCCAATTCACCTATTCAATCCCCCTTCTTGGTTCATAAAGGCAAACAATAAGTACAGCAGCTATTCCCGAGGAAATGATAAACAAATGTAACTAACAAGACCACCAGGATTATCACTTTCTCGGATGAAGACTTGCCACTAGAAGGAAGGGATCATAATAAGCCTTTTTATATTGTAGCTGAAGTTAACGGTAAAAGGACTTCCTGTGTGATGGTAGATGATGGGCTAGCCATCAGTATTTGTCTTTCTCGCATCCTAAATTGGAAATGATTGTGAAAGTTTTGTAGCCATCCAATATGCTCATAAGAGCCTATGATGAAACTAAGAGGGCCATAGAAGGGACGTTCTCAGCTTTGGTGAAGACAGGTCTTATAGAATTTTGGGTTAAGTTCATTGTCCTAGATATCCCAATAACCTTTGCACTATTACTAGAAAGGTCCTAGTTTCATGCCCTAGGAGGAGTGCTATTCACGGTGCATTAGAAGGTCAAGTTTCTTCATGAACGAGAGATAGTCATTATTAATTTTGAGGGCGGCAAATTTGTCTATGGCTATCTAAAAGGTTGTTAAGGAACTTGAAGCCCCAGCTGGGTTTCAAGTTGCTATGCTTTATGAGGATTACATGGATCCTAAGGTGGCTAGCATGTTCAAAAAGATGGACTTATGCCTGGAATGAGGCTGGGAAAGAATCAGTAAGGAGTTGCAAAGATGCTAGACTTCAAAAGAAAGAAGACTCCACATGGCCTGGCATATAATGAGGATGAAGATGAGGGTAAGCCAAAGGGTAAGACTCTGAAGGTTGTGTTCGTCAAAGAATACAAGCCCTACTCTGGTGAGCCCGAGCCCATTATTATAGCTGGGACTGAGGTGCTAGGATTTGAGATCTTCAAGAGCTTGATTATCGACATGATGTTTAAGCTAAGCATCAATGATGTCTGAAAGAAAGTCATTGCCATGGTTGAGGAATTAAAGCTGGAAGAAGTCATCAGCCTGCTAGAAGAATTGAGCCCGCAAGGTTTAATTGAATTAGTAGAGGGAAATATTATTGATGTCTTTTATAAGGAAAGTAATGTAATAACGTTCGGTCTTTATGAGAATGATGATATTTTTTATATTCTAAGATCAATGATATAAACTCTAATTTTGCTTACTTGTGTGATGTTCTTTCTGATGGTAGTGTACATCTTAATGATCTTGACATGTGCATGTTTGACAAAAATTCTATAAAAATTGACTTATTTAATTTAGGCAGATAATTTTTATTCCTCATGATATAACTCTTGAGAGGAGGAGAGAATTTGCAAAGATATTGAAAAAAGGAATATCAATATTTGCTTGGTCGTATGACGAAATGCTAGGACTGGATAAGAAGATAGCAGAGCAGAATATCCCGACCTACCCGCACATCAAGCCTATCAAGCAAAAGATGGAAGACTAAGGCCAGAATAGGCAAAAAAGACCCGATAAGAGGTCGCTAAGTAGGTAAAAGCTAATTTTCTTGATGTAGTCAATTATCCTTAATGTTTGGCGAACATCGTCCCGGTCTTGAAGAAGGATGGAAAAATTAGAATGTATATAGATTACTAGGACCCGAATAAGGCTTGCCGCAAGGATGACTTTCCCCTTCCTCACATTGATGTGATAGTTGACAGTATAGCCTTAAGTGCAATGTATTCTTTCATTGATAGATTCTCCAAATACAATCAAATTATAATGGCGGTTGTAGACAAACTGAAGATAGCATTTATCACTAAATGAGGCACATATTCTTTTAGGAATTGATTTGAAAACATCAAAGAGGCAATATAAGCAATTTAAAATTTCTTTTCAATTCCTAAGATGGATCTCATTGATTAAGTTAATCATAACACACAAAACAAGCAAATAAATAGTGATCCTTACATGGGTCTGTCAGCCATGATATGATCCCTTTTGATTTCTTGTTTGTTGATCTTGGTAAGGTTGATATGGGCACCAAAGCTATGACCAGCCTCTAATGGTAATCCACACAAGCTTCAAAGTTGGAATTCCTATGAATAATCCTTCACAAGAGAGAGTGGAGATGATGAGGAGTGAATGCTAGTTCCAAGCTAGATTGAATCTTAATAAATCTAATTAATTAAGTGTTGACGGCATCCTACATCAAACCTAGCTGCCCATCATGCTTCATTACATATAAATGGGATGTAACTTAGTCTCTTAACAAGCAAGGCCTTAATATTAAATTGGGCATTATTTTGGGCTTGTTTAGACTAAGTTAACTTAATTAATACATGAGCATAGTTATCGGGCTCACATAACTGAATATCATAGCCCAATATGTATTAAACTATTTAACTTTTAATTTGATCCAATATATTTAAGCTTAAGCTCAAGCTTAAGCCTCATTTTATTCTCAACTTTAAGCCTATTTATGTATGACTCAAAAGGTTCCTAACATGTTGGCAATGAATTATGAATTATGAATAAAATCCTTTTAATTCAATGTTAAATCTCTAATTAACTTAATTCATATTTCATATATCAAGATTGGCATCTAGCAATGCATCATGACCACCCAAATTTGTAATGCCAACTAATCAACCTTATTGTAAATAATTTTTTCAATGTAATTCAATCCTTTCATTATCCTTATATCCTAATTAGATTATAAGGTAAGGATTCAAGTCTCAACTCTATATTTCATCCAATCATTTTATTCTTTGATATAATGCCATTAACTTATGAACTTGATCTATGAATCCTAATTCATATTCAATATATTCAACTACTTTGCGCAAGGTTTTGTATAAGTTAATGCACTATCAAGAAACTATAGGATATGTCTTATGTGATAATTACCTGGGTAATGAATCCTTTATTGATAATCTCATTATCTTTATATGACTCTTATTATACTCAATTACTATCCCTTAAGCACCTCATGGTTAGAAGGACATAAGATAGTATCAAAGTATAATAGTCCTCATATGAGATTAATAGATTATCTCAAGTCTAAGGATCACAACTTACATAATCATTTACTAGAGTAGTTATCCATAGACACAGGGGTAATGACTTCCTTTTGGATTACTCTAGAGGGGTCATGTTCAATGTACTTGTTCTTGTAACAAGCATCCACATGTTTTACCTCAGTATTTGTCAGCACCCCTTTTCCAGATTTAGATATCGAGGAAAAAATGGAAAATCCTATAATGAGAGTTACTACTTTCTCGGGTCTTGGGAAGTGAAAGACAGGTGAATCCGAGGTTGGGGTGAAGGTTAATCCAGCTGGAATTAGCTTTTTGAAATCAACTCGGACCTAATTGTCAAAAAAATTAAATTTGAGGATCAAAATGGTAATTTTATAAAACCAGGGACTAAACTGTAAATTTCTAAAACTTCCTCTCTAGAACCAATCGGCTCTATGATAAAGCCAATCGGTTCTTTATACAATCAATTGGATTTTGACTCCCCGACGTCCTTTTTTAGATGATTTTACGTTCAGATACAGATTCTAAAAGGTTTTCATAACAATAATCATTATTTTATCGATACTTACTAAAATTTTAAATAAATAAATGGGATATTATCGATATTTCTTGGGATTTATCTCTTTTTCTCGGGTTTCCTTTGAAACCTACCTCTATAAATAGTAAGTGGTGTTTAGGGTTTCAGGGAGGAGGCAAGAATTAAGATTCAATTTTTGATTCAATTGCTTCCTTATCACCAGAGACTCGCAAATCCAACATATACGGTGACAACCTGAGGGTTTTTTCTGCCTTACATCTGCATCCATTATAAAAAAACTAGTTCTTTCATTCTTCTTTTGTCTTTTATTTATTTTTTATATTATTTGCTCTTAGAAACATGATTAGGGGTTTTATCTTTGATAAATATGATTAGATTAAGTTTTCATTATACATAATAATAGGGTTTTGAATCTAATATTAAGAACTAGTGTTTTGTTTTAGATCTGATTCTTTTGCCAATTAGGGTTCTAGATTTGATTAAAAGACATGTTATAGGGTTAATATTTAGGTATTTTGTCAATATTATTTTGTAATTAAACCTGAATAAAATATGATCCTTTACTTTGATAATCTTTTGTTAGTTTATAGGATTTTTAGTGATTTAGGTTTTCTTTAGCTTCTATAACTTTTATTTTGTTATTGTTTATCTATTTTATCTCATTCTAATTAATTTTTAACATCTGTGCACGTAAAAATCGGCTCTGGAGTGTGAGATTGAATTGGTGAACAAAGAAAAATTGTCAGGAATCTGCCTTTGGATTCTAGAGCCAATTGGCTCTATACTGAGCCGATCCGCTCTTCATGCTTATTTTTTGCATTTTGGCGTATAGTTTTAGGCCTTTCTGGTTATGTAATCGTAGTTGTAGGCAGGTTGTAATAGTTAGGATTATCTTTTCTACTTTATTTTCTTTATTATTATTTTTTGTTTATTGCATGTTAACCCAATACATGATTACATGATTGATTAATTAAAATAGGCCATATAGACTTGGGGCTAAAAAATTGATCCAATACAAACTTGATAGTCTAATAGGCTAATCCATTGTAACTAGGCCTAAACCCTAAAATCCAATTAGACTAGCGGGCTTTGACATGTTCAGTTAAAGTTTAAACTTAGTTAGGGTTGAGATCACAATGAATTAGCCTTCTCATAACAAGTAGTCCATTAGTCTTAAAGGCTAGAATCCAAAGAGCATAATATGTAATTGAACTAGAATAGGTGGGCCTTATACATAATTGGTTAGTAAGTTAGATTAATAACATAAAGATGATTTGGACTTGAATAAAACGCGCTAGACATAAGTGTATTAAGTGTTGTTTTCGCATGCCTGTGTATAATATACACAAATAAGAAAGTTGGCTTTCGAATCCATATATGGACTCTATGACTTAAGCTCCCTTATAGAATCTGAGAAAAGCCATTCATTAGTAAAAATGTCCTGGTGATTACCTAGGTGGCGACTCCCATCTCCGCGCTAGTCTTAGTGACTAGTTAGCGTGTTCCAGATTAGGTTAAAAAGCCTTACAGTGTCGTAATTGCTAAAGAAAACTGGGGCGTGCGCCCGAAACTACCGCTCATAGTATCCCTATACTTCAATCATGTGAGATCAATTGCTTACTTCTAAAGTAAGATGATAAACCCATTGTGGTAGTCTCAAGTGTTTGATCAATATCCATATGACCAGGATCAATATCTTGATCAAACTTTGACTATGAACTAGTTTTAATAATAATACTTTACTATGATAAGAATTTCTCACAATCATATAACCATTTTATGATTTCTCTCACAATATATTATATATTCCATGGAATTCTTATCTATTAGTTTGA
The DNA here is from genome assembly GCF_019578655.1 of Ricinus communis. Classification (NCBI taxonomy): domain Eukaryota; kingdom Viridiplantae; phylum Streptophyta; class Magnoliopsida; order Malpighiales; family Euphorbiaceae; genus Ricinus; species Ricinus communis. The sequence continues at coordinate 31,478,088 of NC_063257.1, read as the reverse complement.
GTATACAAATATAAGAAAACTTATAGACTTGAACAAACGCCTTTTAATAAATAGATGGTATGTCAACACAGTTTGTATATACTATCATAGATAAACTAAAACAACACATTGTCTTTTGGCAATACACTAACTATATTGCTATAAGGTTCTACCATTTGGATTAAAGAATGCAGGAGAAACTTATCAGAGAGCAGCGACTATCTTGTTTCATGATATGATGCACAAGAGGTTGAAGTGTATGTAGATGACATGATGGTCAAGTCTGAAACAAGGGAATAACACCTCCAAGCTCTAGATAGGTTTCTAAGACGAGTGGGGAGGTATAACTTAAGGCTGAAACTGAAGAAGAGTGTATTTGGAGTGACATCAAGGAATATGTTGGGGCACATTAGGAGTCAACAAGGAATATAGATTGATTCGAACAAGGTCATGGCGATTTAGAAAATGCCAGCGCCAAAAATAGAGAAAGAGGTTAAAGGGTTTTTAGGACGTTTATAGTACATTAGTAGATTCATCTCCAAGCTTACAATGGTGTGTGATCCTATTTTCAAGCTTCGATGGAAAAATCAACCCAATGTATAGGATGAACAATGTGAGGAACCCTTTGACAAGATTAAAGAATACATGATGAAGCTACTAGTGCTAAAACCAACTAAGGATGGGAAGCCATTGATTCTCTACTTAGACTTGGAAGAGGAGTCAATGGGAGTGATGGTGGCATAGTGCATGCCCAATGATGTGGAGTATACGGTCTATTACTTTAGCAAGAAATTACTGCCTTATGAGTCAAAGTACAATCTCATAGAGAAGACTTGTCTGGTATAATATGGACTATGAGAAAGTTAAGACACTATTTTCAATTTTATAGGGGTCAAGCAGTTTCGAAAATAGACCCGTTGAAGTATTTGGGGGCTATAAAGATTCATGAATAAAGGTTGTACTTCGATAAAGTAGTGAATGCAAGAGGTTTAGGATTAGGAGTAGTCTTGATCACACCAGAAGGAGAGATGTTGTCGATGGCTAAGAGATTAGACTTTAAGGTAACAAACAATATGGCAAAGTATGAAGCATGTTTGTATGGATTAAAGATAGCCATGATGGTAGGAGAGAAGTAGTTGATAGTCTACGATTATTCTGTGCTGGTGATTCGGTAAGCTTTTAAAGAGTGGGAAGTGAAGAAAGAGAGGTTGAAACTATATGTCAATTACTTCAGGACTTTAGTTTGCAATTTCTCTAAGTATGCGTTCATACATTTTCCTAGAGATGAGAATCAAATGGTGGATACATTGGCCACTCTTTCATCTATATGGGACAATTCTATGCAGCTCCCGATGAAAACATTGGTAACTGTAAAATCCAAAGTACCTTGTTATTATGGGGAGCGGATTATGGATACTCATATGGGGCCAGAAGAGAAGCTTGGTTTTACGATTTGTAAAAGTTTATGGAAAGTAGAGAGTATCCAAAAGAGGCATTTGCAAGGGACATGTATGCGCTATGAATTCAAGCCAGGAACTACATCAACCACAACAAAATACTATATAAAAGAATGGCTTCAGGTGTTCAGCTTAGATGTTTGACTAAGAAAGAGCCTCAAGCAATAGTGGAAGAAATGCACAAGGGGGTATATGGGTCCCACATGAATGACATAATGTTGACTAGAAAAATCATGCGTCAAGGCTACTATTTGTTAATGATGGAAAAGGATTGTATAGCCTTGGTAAGAAAATGCAATTAGTGCCAATTTTACAATAATTCGAGTCATTTGCCTCCGATTAAACTTCATAATCTGACGTCTCTATGGCCTTTTGTAGCCTAGGGAATTTATATTATCGGAGAGATAAAACCTCCTTTGAAAGGGGATAGGTATATAGTCATCGCTATTGAGTACTTCTCTAAATGGGTTGAGGTTGAGTCATTTACCATGTGGGGCCAAAGTAGATGGCCTAGTTTATAGAGAGGAACCTGATTTGCAAGTATGGAATCCCGCATCATGTTTTCTCCATAGGGTGCAATTCATAGGTGAGGCGGCATATCTGCTTGAAGAATACAAGATTGAACATCACATGTCTTCTCCATATAAGCTCAAGCAAATGGTGCAGTTGAAGCAGCCAACAAGAACTTAAAGAAGATACTCTCAAAGATCGTGTGCAATCACAACGATCGATCATTTTTCGGCTACCTTTCGCACTTTTTGGATATCGAACCACTAAAGAAACATCAATGGGGCAAACATCGTACTCCATGGTTTATCAGATTGAAGTAGTTCTACTAGTTGAACTAAAATTGAAGTCTTTGAAGGTTGTGTTAGAAGCTAACATACCAGAGTATTAGTGGGCTGAGCAGAGATATCAACGGCTAGTTTTGATCGATGAAAACAGGATGAAGGCTTTATATCACATGCAGTTGGACTAGAATAGGTTAGCCTGGGTGTTCAATAAGAAAATGAAGTCAGGGAAGATCAGAGCTGGTGATTTGGTGTTGAAGCACACAAGGGCTACAATGTTCAATCCAAAAGGAAAACTCAAGCCCAATTGGGAGGGCCCATATCTTATAAAGAAAATGTTACTCAAGGGTGCTACTAAGATCTCAGACCTAAAAGGGAATAAATTCTCTGAGCCCATCAAACTTGATCATCTCAAGAAATACTATGCATAAAAAAAGAAGAAAAAAAAAGAAAAGAAAGCCTGCTGAATCCAGGTGCAGTGGTGGTATGAAGTTGAACCCAAGCCTTGAAGTTATCGTCTGTAGTTAGGTCGCCTTTAGCATCAATGTTGCGCTCTATAGTATGGCGGGCCACAACCTCTCAATCTTGTCCAAGAAATCCTACCTCAACGGGAAACCATCGAAGTCAGGAGGGTATTCTAAGATCAGTTGCTTCTGCTCATATTGGCGATATAGCCTGGAGGGTATGTAGAAAGTAGATGCTTGTAACCCATACAAAGCACGACCACCAGACATCAAGAGCGTGACATTCGAATCCCACACCAAGGATAGGTCCAACGAATAAGTGTATTCGGGATATCCTTCATCCAAGTAATCCAGTTCTCATGACCTCGAGGCATAACAATGGAGCAGACTTGCACATGCTTTAGCTCATATTTATCAATGTCCCTTGGGATAGTCCATGTCTGAAGCTTCTCGCTGGAACCAAATCTGCAAAAAGAGAAAAAAATAAATAGAGAAAAAGAATGCTAAGTTGAAAATTCGAAAGGGCAGCTTAGGCAAAAATAGAGTCTTCTAAGTTAAAAATTTAAAAGGGCGACTTAGGCAAAAATTAAGGTATAATGTAAAAGAAAAGAGACATTTAGTTACCTGCAAGAGAATAAGGTTGCCAGCAAACCATTAATGGGTTTTGTACATATCTAACCCATTAATGGTTTCAGCCAAAATAACTAGAACTGGATTAACTCCCACTCTCCACTTGACTAATGATATTAGCAATCTGTATATCTCCCTCTCCTTAAGGAGAAATCAGAAAAAATTAGGCATAGAGGCAAAAGCTCATTATCCTAACCTAAATAGGTATACCCCTTTTCTTCTTATCATAGTATGAAATCAGAGAAGTAAGAGTAATGTGCTCCCCAAAAAAATATGAAAGTACCTCAGCAAGAGGCATGTTAAACAACTCTACTAGTTTGCTAGGAAAAGGATCATCTAGTCTTGGCAACGAAATTAGATGTGTAGAATCATTAGGACCTCCCAGGATGGTAGTGAATTCTTTAATCATTGGGCATAATTCTTGGCCATTTAAGCTGAAGACATGGTCTTTTGGACACCAAAAGTTAACAATCGAATGGAGGAATCTATAGTCATGCTTGGTGTGTAGTAAAGCCTTGAAAAAGGAAAGATGAAATTTCCCAAGTTTGATCCACTCATCGCCAGTTAGGATTTTGAGAAGGGATTTGAGGGCTTTTATGCTTCTTTCAGTCATGGTTTTGAGTTAAGAAAAGAGGAATCACATTTGGAGAAGGCCAAGGAGGTGTACGTGTAATTATAGACCCAAAATCAGAGGTGGAATCGAACTTTGCAACTACAGAACCAGTCAGCACTATGTACAGCCAATCGGTTGTGCGCAAAGCCGATCGACTTAGCTCTAAAGCAGATCGGATGTGTGATGTGGCCCACTCAAAAACCCTTTTTTTTTATGTATTTTCATGTGCTGACACTTGTACAAGTTGATATGTAAGAATTAGCATTAAACTATGAAAATATGTGTTTTGTTGACTCTAAGGTTTCATATGTGATTTTGATGATGCAAAATATTATTACTACTAACAATCTTGTTTAGTATTATTATTCTTAATAGGCAATTCTTAATTATCATTGATGCAAATAAATGAAGATAAAGGCATAAGTGTGAAGATGGGTTCAAAAGTCAAGGACTTGAATACTTGAGTCAAAATGAAGGTTGAGATAAAATCATGAAGTAATAAAAGGATGAGAAGAGTGATGGAACATATAAGGGCAATGCAAAGAGCATGTGGAGTCAAGAAACTCAAGTGGACATGGATGATCTCCATTGAATAAAATTAGATAGCTGAAGTTTGAAGAATAAACTGTACTACTTGGAAAAGTCTATGAGGACAAGCCATCAATTATGCTTAAGCTGTCAGATTGGAATGCAGTAGATAAGGTCAATTAGAATTAGTGGCATTATTTCTACAAGAGAAACTTTATTATTCCTTTCTCCAAATTTATAGTCCTAGGAACTCTAGCTTTATATGGAAAAGGTCTTACGTCAATATGAGGTTTATGGAAAGCGAAATGGCCAAAATACTAAAGCATGTCCAAATTTTCAAGACTAGATGAGCAATAAAATGTTTCGGTCTTTTGGAGTATGAAGATTGGTGATTTTGGAGTTGCTCAACTATAATGTTGTAGCGGATTGACCAAAGTTTCTAACAAAAAAAATAGTGTACCATTTAGAGGTGTATAGCTCAATATTTCGAGTTTTTAAATGGTCATGTTCGTGATTGAAAAGCAGAAAATCCACAAAAGCATTCAGGGCCAACATTCCTAGCCGTGAAAGAAAGCTTCCCAACCGAGAAGATTTATGCCCATGAAGAGCTTTTTCCAAACATCCCAGCAGTAAAAGAAGACATTTTCAGCTGTGAATAAAAATTCCAAGCCGTGAAAGCCAAAATTTTCATCCGTGAACAAAAGTTCACAACCATGAAAGAAACCTTTCCAGCTATAAAGAATTATTCATGGCCATGATAAGTTCTAATTTTTCAAATCTATTTTTCGTGCAGATGCTTCATCGCCATGAAGAATTGTTCCCATCCATGAAGTTACATTTATAGAGATTGTTAAAATGGCTATTTTTGTATTTAATGAGGGTGCAATGTCTCTATTTCACCTAGAAGTATTTAAACTTCATTTCCAAGTGTTCTAGGTGAAACAAGAGCATTTACTTGAGCCTCATATTGTAATATCTCTCAACAATATCTATATCTTCATTAAATTCTTCTTGTATTGAAGATTTAAGAAATGGCTTAAATCATTGGGTAGTTGAGTGATTGATTTCAATATTAAGAGCTCAAAAGGGTTAGGTTGAGCATTCGAGTAAGGGATTAATTGCTTTTCTAACTTAGATTGGGTTAGAGTGTGAGCATTTCAAAAACACTTGGGTTAAAGTGTGAGCCTTAAGTAAACACTTGAATTAGAGTGTTAGGCATAGAAAATACTTGAGTTTAAATGTTAGCCATTGAAACACTTGTAAGAAGTTTGAGTGTGAGCTTGAAAACACTTGGGTTTGATCTTGCACCTATAAAAGGATCACTAATAGTGAAAATCTCAAGTGAAGCTTGAGGAGTGGATGTAGGCAAGGAGTTGGCCGAACCACTATAGACTCTTGAGTTTAATTTTCTCTTCCCTAAGCTCTTTTATTCTACTTGTGTTTATCTTATTGCTTGCATTCTCATATTAGATTGGTTAATTGCTTAGTTAAAAGCTTCTGCTAATTTGGTTTTTAATACTCAAGTTTTTTAAAGCAAAAGTTTTTAATTAGATTTCAACTAATTCACCACCCCTCTTAGTTGTTATAAGGTATCTCATGTTCAATATGATCAAATTGACTATAACATTCAAAATCCAGTATTATATAACCATAAAATAAGTGTAGTAGCAAATATCAGTACAAAGTAGTGTTCTAAAAAAAAAATAAAGCAACTAATCTAGTCAAATTCGTTAGAGCCTTCTCTTGAGTCGTCCATCCACTCATCGAAATCGGCCTCTAAATCCCGAGTCCAAAGAGTAGACAGCTAGAGCATCAGAGTCTCTATCCGCCGCTAATGAGCACCGACTTGCCCTTGCAAGTCCTCATGGTCCCTCTGCATAAACCCAAATGAATTTGTACAATTACATATGTATGTTTGTATCACTAACATTTTAGGGAAGCAATGTAAAGCAATAAAAGGAAAAGACTACTCACATGTGTGCAACCACTTAGAGTAAACTCTAGAGAGAGGCTCAACTTTAGGGCCAGTCGATGGTCCATCGTACAGGAAAGCTTCCAGTATGACATGATCGGATTTGAAAGAAATGGAGTACTCCAGGGAATAACGTCTTACATCATCGTAGGAGGCGCCTCCAAAGCGATAATAGTGGATGAGCTAGAAATGCGGATGCCCCTTGGACGGCAAGCAGGCCACCCTTCGTCCGACTCAAATACTCGAGGAGCACTAGGTCATGAAAACTATAACATAAAAGAAATCTTTAGATAATCATACGACAGTAATCAAGTAAAAAGAAGAATGGTAAGAAAGTACCTAAGCGATAGTGTCCTTGTCTAGGGGCATAAGCCCCAACAATTAGCTTATCAAGGACATATAGTCGGTCCTATGTGACATGATGGTACGCTCCTCAAGGTCATTGTAGCCCTTAAAACACTCCTCCATCCCCTCGTCTGTAAGATCCACTATCCAAAACATGGACAAAGGTGGATATCTAGGCACCCGTCAAGGACTACGTCCTCTCTCCCAGTCGTAGATCTACTCGCCTAAGTACCATACCTGTGCTCGATATCTGCGGTGGATAACATGTAGGCAGCGGTACCTGAGCCAGTCAGCACGAATCTGAAAGACACGAAGGTAAGTACTTGAAGTTTAAATTTATAAATTAAATTAATGTCTCCTTTTCTACCTGATCCCAGGACAGAGAGTTGATCTATAAGCGGTGCACCTGGACTTGCGCCCACTCTAGCGAGACGGTCCTGCTGGAGCCCCAGCGGCTCAGACGTGCAAAAGACTGTGAGATGCTGATAGGTTGAGCACCTACTAGGAGGTCGAGCTCTAAGGCCCACATCTGTATTCAAACTATCAAAAAATAATATAGAACAGAAGGAACGGGAATGCATAACAAAAGGAAAGACTTAAGTGTATGGCGTGCCAAAAAGCTGTAGAGCCCTTTCCTCTCGTGGACCCTAATACCCATCTGTTGGTACGCTAGGCCAGCGCTGCGGACCCCCAGTTGTACAAGGAAGCCCAGTCCAATTCTCTCAAGGGGGCCAAATAGTGGAGGTTCAGTGAATTCCTCGAATCACATAACATGGTAGTCTTAAATAAATAAACGAGGAAGGCTTGAGCCATCTTATCAACCTCTCTAGTAGAGTAAGGAGTGAATCCTTTATAGTGGAGAGTAATGCTCTAATAAGCTAAGCATCGAGTGTTCTTGCGCATAGGCAAGAACCCTAAGAAGTCAATAATGAACTGGTCCCGAGCATCGGACCTCTGGTCATGGATGGCATCGTCAAAAGGAACAGGGGAACCTGAGAAGTGGATTCTCGTGATGGCAAAGAAGGCGAAAGGAGACAATGTCAACTCTCCTACTAGTGTGTGGAAGGTATGGGTGGTATCCATCCACCACTCGAGCCGTGCGTAGACTAAAGTATGATCGGTCATCTTTATAGTAGAGGGTAGAGTGGTTATGAACTAGCGAAATTCAGCTCATCAAACCATTTATGAGCTCCATAGAAATTTCTTGTGAACCGAATTGATATAATATCAATTTAAAAAGCATAAAAACAGGTTTGAGTACACATCTACATGCATTGAAGTCAAAAATCAGGTATGAACACTATGTATTTTCAATTTTTTAAGCAAATCGGTGTGCACATACTTATTTTAGCTCATGCACGGCCGATTTGGGCTTTGCAAAGTTGATCAGCACTACACAGAGCCACTCGATTGTGCACATAGCCTGTTGTAGAATAATCTAGAATATTATAGAATATGGAGTAATTAATAGAAGATAGAGTGTAATTAATTAGAGATAATTCTAGAAATTAGAATATTCTAGAATAAAAACTTCTCCAATTGTATATATATATATATATACTTCCATGATCAATAGAAAACACAACAATTTCAGATTTATTTTCTACTTTTACATGGTATCAGAGCCTAATCTGATTATCTGATCCTCCTTTGCTTCAGATTGCCTAAGTGAGCAATCATTTGTTAAAAATAATTTTCTACCACAGTGAGCAGTACTGCGAGATTCTTGTGGCGTTTCTTGCTTTGTTGCCTGTGTCTTTGTTATTTGGAAACTGCTATTATCCATTTTGTTCTCTGCTGCCTACTGTTGCAATCATGAGTGGTACCAAATCAGTTTCTATCACTACTGATATCATTTCGGCAATGACAAAAACTACGAATCAAAAATTAAATTGGTTCAATTTTCGTGGATGGAGCAAGACTGTACGTGTGTATTTACAAAGCATCAACAAGGCTTATCACCTAACAGATAATCCTCCAGACGACAATACCAAGGGAGCTTGGTTAACAGATGATGCCCGCATATTCTTACAGCTGAGGAACTCAATTAATGGTGAAATACTTCCTCTCATTGATCACTGTGAGTATGTTAAGAAATTAATGGATTATCTGGATTTATGTATTCGGGCAAAGGCAATATCTCTTGTATTTATAATGTGTTCTGGAGCTTTCATCGTACTGAACAGCAAGATCAATCTCTCACTGCTTATTTTATGAACTTTAAGTGTACTTATGAGGAGCTTAATGTTTTATTACCCTTTAGTCCTGACGTGACAGTCCAACAGGGTCAACGAGAACAAATAGCTGTAATGAGTTTTCTTGCTCGTCTTCATCCTGAATTTGAGTCGGTAAAATCTCAAATTCTTTCCAGTCCCCAAATTTCAACGTTGCAGTAGACTTTTAGTAGGGTTGTCCGCAATGAATCAACCCCATCAGTTGCTCCATCTCAGCCGACTAATGCCCTCATCAGTCGAAATACTGATTCTGGGCGTTTCAGTAGGAACATTAATAAAGGGGGAAGTTCAAGTAATCGGGTTCCAGAATAAGGGGGAGTTGTCTACTATTATTATCATGAGCCCGGACACACAAAATGAACTTGCAAGAAATTGCAAAATAGGCTTCAAAGGAATCCGTCTGCGCATATTGCAGCTACTACATCTCCTTCCCCTTGCAGCCTATCACAACTATTGCCGACTCAGGTAATCCAAGTCAATGTCTTCTTTCCTCTTCATCAAAATGGGTCATTGATTCTGGTGCTACAGATCATATGACAGGTAACCCCAATCTATTTTCCTCTTTTCAACCACATTCCTCTTCTAGCACTGTTAGTTTAGCAGATGGATTGCCCTCACGTGTTATTGGCTCAGGCACTACTAATGCAACTTCATCCCTTTCTTTATCATCTGTCTTACATCTTCCATAATTTTCTTTCAACTTAATCTTTGTTAGCAAACTTACTCGAGCATTAAATTATTGTATCTCATTTTTTCCTAACTACTGTCTTTTTCAGGATCTTATGATGAAGAAGACTATTGGTAGAGGACATGAGTCAGGAGGACTATACATTTGGATACTCAGGTGCCTAAGCCCATTGCATGTTCTAGTGCCCTCAGTCCGTTCGATATTCACTGTCGATTGGGTCATCCATCACTTCCGCTACTTAAAAAGTTATATCCTCAGTTTTCTAGTATATCTACTTTAAATTGTGAGTCTTGTCAGTTTTCCAAACATCATCATGTGTTTTCAGGTCCAAGAGTCAATAAATGGGCTAGCAGTCCTTTTGAGTTAGTTCATTCTAACATTTGGGGTCCTTGTTCTGTAGTGTCTAAAACTAGATTTCGTTATCTTATCACTTTTGTCGATGATTATTCTCGTTTTACTTGGCTTTATTTAATGAAAAATCGTTTTGAGTTATTTTCACATTTTTCTAATTTTTGTGCTGAAATTAAAACACAATTTAAACTTTCTGTGCTTAAATTAAGAAGTGACAATGCAAAAGAATACTTATCCCACTCTTTTCAAACTTACATGACTCAAAATGGTATTCTTCATCAAACTTCTTGTGTTGATACACCTTCTCAGAATGGTGTAGCTGAAAGGAAAAATAGGCACCTCTTTGAAACAGCTAGAGCTCTTTTATTTCAAATGCAAGTTCCTAAATCATTATGGGCTGATGCGGTTTCAACCGCTTGTTTCTTGATCAATCGTATGCCATCTTCTGTCCTTCATGGTAAGCCTCCTTATAGTATTCTATTTCCTAATAAACCTTTATTTCCTATCGAACCACGAATCTTTAGGTGTACATGTTTTGTTAGAGATGTCCGTTCTCATGTTACAAAATTAGATCCTAAGTCTCTTAAGTGTGTCTTTCTTGGTTATTCTCATCTTCAGAAGGGATATCGTTGTTATTGTCCTTATCTTAATCGATACTTGGTATCTACTGATGTTACTTTTTTCGAAAGCACTCGGTTTTTCTTTGTATCTCCTTTTTCAGAACAAGTTGAAGATGATGATTGGTTGATTTATACAACTACCAGCATAGTAGCGGCAGACTCCAATCCACCACAAATTCAGCAACCACCTATTCACCATGTCTATTCCAGAAGGCCGGTTTCCAGCGATTCATGTCCTGTACCTATGGCATCTTCATCATCAGATCCTTCTCCTGACTTGGACCTTCCTATTGCCATTCAGAAAGGTAAGCGTCAGTGCACTTACCCCATTTCTTCTTTTGTATCTTATGATCATTTGTCACCTTCTTCCTATTCTTTTATTGCCTCTATCGATTCCATCACTATTCCCAAAACAGTGCATGAAGCTTTATCTCACTCTGGTTAGCGCCACGCCATGATAGAAGAGATGAATGCATTAGATGCAAATGGTACTTGGCAATTGGTTGATTTACCTGCAGGCAAAAAGGTGATCGGATGTAAATGGGTATTTACCATCAAAGTTAATCCGGATGGGTTAGTGGCTCACCTTAAAGCCCGCTTAGTAGCAAAAGGCTATGCTTAGACTTATGGAGTGGATTATTCTGATACTCTCTCCTGTTGCTAAAATGGCATCTGTTTGGATTTTCATCTCTCTAGCCGCTACACATGATTGGCCATTACATCAACTGGACATAAAAAATGCCATTCTTCACGGTGATCTTAAGGAAGAAGTTCACATGGAGCAACCACTTGGATTTTTTGCTTAGGGGGAGTCTGGGAAGGTATGTCATCTTCATAAATCATTATATGGGTTGAAATAAAGCCCGCGAGCTTGGTTTGGAAAGTTCAGTGAAGCTGTTGAGAGATTTGGGATGAGAAAATGCAAATATGATCACTCAGTTTTCTATAAACACTTGGAATCTGGCATCATTTTGTTAGTGCTATATGTGGATGATATTGTAATCACTAGGAGTGATTCTATAGGCATTTCATCACTTAAGTCCTTCCTTCATTCCTAGTTTCACACGAAGGATATGGGAAATTTGAAATAATTTTTGGGTGTTGAGGTAATGAGAAGTAAGAAAGGTATTTTTCTGTCCCAGCAAAAATATGTCCTTGATTTACTACAAGAAACGGGAAAACTAGGGGCAAAACCGTGCAATGCACCAATGCATCCTAATATGAAATTCACAAAAGATGGTGAATTATTTGAGCATCCTGAGAGATATAGACGGCTAGTTGGGAAGTTGAATTACCTTACAATAACTCGACTTGATATTGCCTATTCAGTTAGTGTTGTTAGTCAATTTATGGCAGCTCCAACAGTTCATCATTGGGCAGCCTTAAAACAAATATTGTGTTATCTAAAAGGAGCTCCAGGACGAGGAATTCTCTGTCAAAATCATGGGCACACTCAAATCGAATGCTTCTCGGATGCAGATTGGGCAGGTTCTAAAATGGACAGAAGATCCACTACAGGCTATTGTGTTTTTCTTGGAGGGAATCTAGTCTCATGAAAAAGCAAGAAGCAAAATGTTGTATCCCGATCAAGCGCGGAGTCAGAATTCAGAGCTATGGCAAAAGCAACATGTGAAATTATATGGATATACCAACTTCTAATGGAAATTGGTATAAAAATGTCTTTGCCGGCAAGACTTTGGTGTGATAATAAAGCTGCACTTCACATTGCTGCTAATCTAGTGTTTCATGAGCGAACCAAACACATCGAGATTGATTGTCACTTTGTTCGTGAAAAACTACAACAGGGTCTAATCACTACTAGTTATGTGAAGATAGGAGAACAGATAGGGGATATATTTACGAAAGCTTTGAATGGAGTTAGAGTGGACTACTTTTGTAACAAGCTGGGCATGATTGATATCTATGCTCCAGCTTGAGGGGGAGTGTTGTAGAATAATCTAGAATATTATGGAATATGGAGTAATTAATAGAAGATAGAGTGTAATTAATTAGAGATAATTCTAGAGATTAGAATATTCTAGAATAAAAACTTTTCCAATTGTATATATATATATATATCCTTCCATGATCAATAGAAAATATAACAATTTCAGATTTATTTTCTACTTTTACATAGCCGATCGACTATTTATCAATGCAGCTCGAGTTTTTTTTTTTTTGCATAATTTTTCAACATCTTATATGTTGTTTGATTGTATAAATGACAGAGAAATAAGAATAGCAAGAGAAAATACCTCATGGATGGTCGAAAAAGCCCGACTCGTGCTCAATTTGGCCAAAAGGGGGATTTCCTCCTCTTTCACCAACCCTAAGTTGTTTTGGTGCGAAATCGGCTGTGGAAACTCCCAATTTGGTGTGATTGGTGTGCCACCCATTGATCTAGAAGAAGAACTTGTCATTCCAAAACAAATTTAGATGGATTTGGTTAAGAATCGAGAGAGAATTCAAAGAAAGAGTTAGAGAGAGTTATAAGGAAATTAGGTGAAATGAAAGAATGAAAGGAAAAGGATAGTTTTATGTCCTAAAAAGGGCAAATTGCCATTTAGGTCCTTGACTGAAAAATTAAATTTTGGTCCCTAGTTGGCAAATTACCAGTTTTGTCCCTAGAGGGCAAAAAAAGTCGAACTAAATCCCAAAGCGTAAATTATCAAAGAAACTAAAAACGCTTATCAACTCACAACCCGAAGTGGAAATCATAGTTTTTTTCCTTTCAGAAGTAGAAGGCGACCAAGAGAATTCCAAAAAGTCAGCAGAAAAAGTGCCCATCACCTAGACGTAGAGGAAACAGTCTAAGTCTAAGCTAGAGGTCTTCACATATTTATCTTGAGGGAGGTCTTTAAGATGTGACGGGCGAAGTCCCTAAAATTGACAATAAGCTAGATAGAAAATCTGCATCAAAAAGTCGGAAGAATTCTCCGCACACAGTTTACTCGGACGCAGATCTTCGAGAAATTGCAGGCCTACGAAGCGAAGCTTCTACAACTTTTATATCCATTTATTTATATCCTTAATGTTTATGATTTGTCTTGATTTATTTAATCATGCATATGTTTATAAATTTTGACAAACTGGGGAAAAACTGTAAGCACTCAGTTTTTGGATTTAGATATCGAGGGAATTATAAAAAATCTGATGATAAAAGTTGTTACTTCTTCTGAATCTCAAGGAGTTGAGGACGGAAAAATCCCAGCTAGGGTTGCAGGTAATTAGGACAAAAATAATTTTCTCAAATGAATTTGGAATAAATTGATAGAAAAATTAAGTTCTCGGGTTAAAATTTAAATAATTGGAAAGTTCAGGAGCTAAATTGCAACAATTCCTAAAAGTGGCCAACCTAGAGCCAATTGGCACTGCGTATAGCTGGTCGATTGTATCTAGAGCCGATCGGCTCTATAGAGTCCCGATTGTCTCAAAACACAAATTATTCATCATTTTAGGTATCTTTCTTTACTCAAAACACCAAAAATTATTAAATTATGTCTTCTAGAAAGTTTTATTGATAATTATTTAAATTTTTAAATATTCTTATGATTAATTCAATATTTATCAGTAATTATTGTTCAAAATGATATTGATATCCAATAATTATTTAATAACTATCAACAATTAAGGAGATGCATATCTTAGCCTCTAAAGTTTCCTCCACTTCCTTTATAAATAGAAAAGGAAATTCTAAGTCAGGGCCTAGCATTTATTGGCAGAGAACGACTGGTAACCTTTTGAGATAAATGTACTTTGATTTCTTAATACTAAATACTTAGCTAAAATACTTTCGATTCCTATCTAATCTTTGATTCAACCTCCTCCTCTACCCTTGAGATTCAATGATATGCACAGTACGGTGCAAACCTGAGGATTCCTAAACTAATAATCTCATCATCTCTTCTTTCTTTTACGTGATTTCTTTATGTTTAGAAACATGTTAGGTTTGTTGTTATGAATTAGTATGCTAGGGTTTTATTATGGTTGCCTTTTAATAACTGACTCACATGCTTTGTATGCCTAGATCTAGGATTATTATGATGATTTCATTAGGTTTATGATCTTTTCATTATATTTGTGTTCTTGGATTTTGAATCTAATAACTTTTTTGTTCTTGGGTTTCAAGTCTGATAACCATATGAATAAACCAACATGTTAGGCTTTCTTTGTTGATAAGTCATATGTACTTGTATGATTAGATCTAAATTTTATTATTTTTTGCATGATTAACTTAATGTTCATGCATTTATGAAACTGCCATGCTTAGTAAATTTTGTTTACTGTAAGTTTGCTTTTTAGTTAAAATTTGTGTCTTCTTGCCTTAAAAATAGGTACAAACATGTGTTTTATTATGTCTTTCACGTGTATTTATCACTTTTCTTGTGTTTTTTAATGGATCTCGGATGCATGAGAGTTTGGAGTATCGAACTACTGAAATCAGCCTAGGAAAGAACGCTAGAGCCGATCAACTCTATGAAGAGCCAATCGGCTCTGTGATGTCGCCAATCGGCTATTCATCCATTAGTCACCCGTTTTGCTAATTCTCAAGGATTTTAGTTGTTTTTC
Organism: Ricinus communis; assembly: GCF_019578655.1. NCBI lineage: Eukaryota > Viridiplantae > Streptophyta > Magnoliopsida > Malpighiales > Euphorbiaceae > Ricinus > Ricinus communis. The sequence continues at coordinate 31,462,847 of NC_063257.1, read as the reverse complement.
GTATATTTTCATTTATTTTCGAGTTAAATAGTTGTAGGAGGATTATAATAGCTTAGTTTTATCGCTTTCTTTTATTTTTACTTTATGTTTTATAATCTGTAATTTACTAGACAAATGTCTGCTTATGTAATTGATAACTAAAAAAGGCACATCTAGACCTAGGGCTTTTAATTAGACTTTGGTATGTAATTTGTAGCCCATTAGGTTAAAAAGATAGTAAATTGGCTTAAAATATATAATTCAATTAGACGTAGAGGGGCTTTGCCATGCTACTAAGTAAATTAGCCCACTTAAACTTAAGAAAATTAAAATAGGTGTTGACATGTAAAATATAGAATACTTGGTAACGAAACATAATTTATAATTGGGCTAGAGTAAGCGGGCTTCTTTTGCATAACTGAATAGCTAATTAGGTTAATCAATAAACGGAGAATTAGGCCAAGCTTAATAAAATGGGCTAGAATTAAGTGGACCTAACATGTTGTATTGTATGATGTATAGAATATAACTATACTGCATTTATAGGAAATATGCCTTTAACTAATAAAATTGAAAATTAGGATACACAAATAAGGAAGTTGGCTTCTGAATCCATCTCTAGATGTGGCAATGCTTTCTTATGGAATCTAGTACGCCACTCAATTAGAAAAAAATGTCCTGGTGATTTATCCAAGTGGTGACTCCCTTTATCTGGTAGTCTCTGTGACTAGTTATCACGTTCCCGATTAGGTTAAAAAGTGTTGCAATGCCATAATCGCTAAAGACACTTGGTGTCCGCCCGAAACTGCCACCTGCAAATATATATTTATATTCATATATGTATAAAAGAATAAATAATAAAATAGTAAAAAATAAAAATTCTAAGTTTGAATCATAAAAAAGTAGTTAAAAGAAATTTATGACACATTTGAGAACTTATTGGTCAAATATAGTAATTAGAAAAAAGTTTCAATGTATATGTATGTGATATTAAAAAGTAATAATAATAAGAAATAAATAGCAAGAATCCTAACAATATGATTTTTTAAAATAATTATTATATGTACGTATAAGAACTTATTCGTGTAATTAAATAGATACAAAATTAAAGATATATACTTCTTATGTTTATTTACCTTAGCATATAATAAATATAAAAATTTCACAAAACTATTATATAATTTTTATAAATGACTAATATAAATATAAATATAAATATTATAGAGATAAAAATAAAATTTATAATTTATATAATCCTCTTCACATGCATCTGCATCCTTAGATAGAGCAGCTAGTTCTCAAGTCCTTTTAAATCGGGCAAAGCTAGGGGAAGCCAAATATGCAAAAGAGATAAATAAAAAAAGAAAAAGAAGAAAAAGAAGCTAAGTTGAAAACTCAAAAGGGCGGCTCAGGTAAAAATAAAGTCTGCTAAGTTGAAAACCTGAAAGGGCGGCTTAGGCATAAGACAAAAGCCTGCTAAGTTGAAAAGGCGGCTTAGGCAAAAGTTAAGGTAAAAGAAAAATAAAGGAAAAGAGATTCGGCTGTATGGCCTTTCGGTGCAATTTTTTGGCAGTTTTTCAGGTGCTTACATAATTTTCAGTGCACACAAGCTCATACAAATATGATAATAAGGAGAAACGAACAAAATGGGATAATTCAAAAGCCATATTTTATATCTTCAAGAGTTAAAGTATATAAAAAGTCTCAAGCTTTACAAGTAATTAGAGGAAAAGCATAAGGAAGGACAAGAAACCGGAGTTCTCTCCTGAACCACCCATCTCGTCATCCAATTCAATATGCATCCCTTCGGTCTATAAGGCTGATAGCTAAAGGGTCAATGTATCAATCCGACGTTATTGAGGGTCAAGTTGACTCTGCCGATCGTCCAATTGCCCCTGCAATCCTTCATGGTCTCTCTGTTGAAAATCCAAAAAGGAGATTAATTAGCACATTTCATGCATACATGCATACATTTTGCATCTCATAATTTATTTTCATTCTTACCCTCTAGTCCTCGCCGAGGACGAATAATTGCCTCCTTGCAGCACCAACCAGTCGATGTACATGCCCGAACTGATCCCTCTGAAACTATATTTATATATGTGCCACTAATCTTTTTAATAAAATAAAGAGATGAAAACATCAAGTGGGCTCCAGTATGAGAACATCGGATCAGGAGGGAATGAAAAAATCCCCAGAACCAAATCAGACACGACTGTAGGAGGTCCCTCAAAAGCTACACCAGTAAAAGAGCCTGCAACATGGGAAGGCCTAGAGCATTAGGAGGACCGTCCTTTAGTTGGCTCACGTGTAGTAGAAGGCTAGCAGACAAGCTGTAAGTAAATGTTTAAAAGAGTAGTGCATGACAAGAAGAGAACTCTAAGTGAATATGAGAAAATACCTGAGCACCAACATCATCGCCAAGAGGCACAGCCCCCAACAGCTGAGGGATGAGCGAGATGTAGTTCGTTAGCTGGGATCGGATGGTAAGCTCTTCGGGCTTGTCATACCCATTCAAGCACTCCTCTATCTCCTCCCTAATAAGATCAGTTGTCCAAAACATGGAAAGAGAAGGAGATAATGGTACTCGGTGCCTGTTGGGACCTCACTCCTAGCTGTAAATCCTCTCGCCTATATACCACGCCCGACAGGCAGGCCTAACCAGTAGGATCTTCCTCTGCTCGAGGTTAGCCGCTGACAGCATATAATGGATGCGCTCTCCCAGCCAATCACTTTGAATCCGCGAATCAGAAAAAGGTAAGTAACAATATAAACAAAGCATGAATATAACTAACGAATTGTATTTACCATGTCCTAACTCAGGTTGTTGATCCACATGTGGTGCACGTGAATCTATGACCATTCCAATATGACAGTCCTACTCGAGCCCTAGAGACTCAGGCGAGGAAAAGCCTTTAAAGTGCAAGTCGGCTGTGAACCCACTAAAAGGCCGATCTCTAGGACCCAAACTACAGAGCAAAGAGTCAGCATGCACGGTATCTATAAAAAGGAACTAAGGAAAAGAAGTTAGAGCACAACTTACGTGGAGCGCGTGCTAAAAATTGCAGATTCTCTTGCTACCTCAGACAACAATGTCCATTTGGTGATATAGATATGCAAGAGCTGGAGATCCCTAGTCATAAAAAGAGACCCAATCCAAGTTCCGCAGAGGAGGTAGATAATGAAAGTTCAGCGAGTTCCCTGAGTCGCTGAACAAGGTCATACTAAAGAGGTACACTAGAAAAGCTCGCGCCATCTGGTCAACTTCCTGAGTATTTCGAGGAATGAAGCCTCGATAATGGAGAGGGATGCACTAATAACTGATGCATCTCGAGTTCTTGAATGTCGGTAAGAACCTGAGTAAGCTAGTGATAAAGCGCTCCTAGACATCATAATGTTGATGGTGGATCACATCATCAAAGAGCACAGGCATGCTAGAGAAATCAATACCAGTATCAGCAGAAAAAGATAGAGGAGAGAGAGTCAACTCGCCAACTAGGGTATGGAAGGTGTAAGTCGTGTCCATCCACCTCTTGAACAGGGCATATACAGAAGTATGATCGACCCTCCCAGTGATTGATGGGAGTGTGGCCACAAACAGATGGAAGCCAGTATCTCTGATCCTAACCTGAACTGAGCTAGGAAGCTCATCCAAGAGGAAATTTTTGATGAACCAGATTGACACAACAGCACCCAAGAAAGCCAAATACATAAGTATTAAACATCATGTGCACACAAAAAGACCCTAAATGGGTGAGTATGTGTCTGTTCATTATTATTTTTCATAAAAGAGCCCCGGAAACCTTCATTCAAATTGTGCACAGTCGATTTGCACTGTGCAACAGGCTAGGGTTCCAAACTTTTGCTTGACTTTTCACAATTTTTAATGTATTTCGAGTAAATAACGCATATACCAAGTTTCTAAGTTGTAGAAAATAAAGTTTAAGCCAAGAAATTACCTCTTCGATGGCTAGAAAAGCGCGATGGGTAGAAGAGTTATCTCCTCTCCCTTCAAAAGCCCAAGATCATTTTGGCGAGAAATCGGGGCAGAAAACTTTCAGTTTGGTGCAATCGGGCTGCGTCTAGTGAATCTAGAAGATGAATTTGTCATTTTGAGACTAATTCGCGGAAAACGATCAAGAATTGAGTGAGAAATCAAAGAGAAAGCAAAGAAGGCCTTTGAGAGAAAACTAAGGAAAATGGATAAAGTAAAAGAAGACATGTGGATTTAAGCCCTTATATGTCCTAAGGAAGGAGCAAGAATGTCATTTAGGTCCCTGACCTATCAAAATCAAATTTTAGTCCAAAAAAGTTGGTATAAGTCCGCAGAAGACATATAGAAGCCTGATTGGCACCTGAGAGGGAATTTTTGAAAAATTAAAAGTTTAGTCCCTAACCCAGCAAACTTACATTTTAGTCCCTACGTGGGCCAAACACCAATTCAGCTTCTAGAAAGCATCAAAACAAGTCAAAATGTGGCCCGAGGCATGAAATCTCAACCTAAGAACTCAAAAGTGGAAAATTATCAAATTGACCCGAAGCGGCAAATTGTTTCATAGAATAAAAAATAGCCAGAAAGAAGTCTCTACAATCACTAATTCAATGGGCATAACTCCCAATTCAATGGGCATACCTCCTAATTCAATGGGCGTAGTTCCCAGACAGCAGGCGAAGTCCTCAATCCAAGCAGGCGAAGCCCTTAATCTACACAGGCAAAGTCCTCAACCTAAGTAGGCGATGCCCTCAATCCAAGCAGGCGAAGTCCTCAATCTAAGCAGGTGAAGTCCTCAATCCAAGTGGGTGTGGTCCCCACACCGAATCAGTGATTGAAGTTTGAGCTTACGAGGCGTGGCTTCCACAGCTCACATATCCTTTTGCTATACCCTCAATGTTTATGATTTGTCTTAATTTATTTAATGCATTGCATGCTCATAAATTCTGACAAATCGGGGGTAGCTGTCAGTACCTCTTTTCTAGATCTAGATATAGAGCGAGAAATAAAAAACCCTATAATGAAAGTTATTTCCTTCTCGGGTCTTGGGAGATGAAGGACAAGCGAATCTGAGGCTAAAGTTGAGGTTAATCCACTTGGATTTACCTTTTTAAAATCAATTTGGACTCAATTGTCAAGAAAAATAAAGTTTGAGGGTTAAAATGGTATTTTCACAAATTTAGGGACCTAATTGTAAATTTTCAAACTTCCTCCATATAGAGCGGACTAGGTTCTTGCACTCCGAAGTCCTTTTTCTACAATGAGTTTATATCAAGATACAGATTCTAGAAGATTTTCTGGACGATAATCATCATTTTTATCGATAATTATTTAAATTTTAAAAATAAAATTGGATATTTATCGATAGAAATCTAAAATCTATCATCTCTCTTAGGGTTTCCCTTGAAAGCCTACCTCTATAAACAGAAAGAGGTGATTAGGGTTAGGGTTAAAAAACAAGAGTTGAGATTTGGCAACAAGTGACATCGATTCTTGAAAAAAACACTAAGGGAGAAAACACACAGAAAAAAAAGTAGAGAGAAATTAAAGACAAAAGGTTGTCGTTCTTAGTTGACAATAGAAGACTCAAACCACTAAGAAAGAATGATTTTTGGAAATAAGCCACTCAAGAAAGAATCATCTTGGGAAACCTATTTCTAATCGACAAAAGATTTCTCTACACTAGATCCAACATTGGATTTCTACCCGGTCTTTTATTCAACTACATCCTTATCACTTGAGACTTAGAGATCCATCAACTACAGTGACAACCTGAGAGTTCCTTCAAACATGCATCCATCATCACCCTAAAATTAGTTCCTTTTTTCCTTTTTCTTTCTTTATTTGTTATTTGCTTTTAGAAACGTTATTAGAATTACGATTTATGATCAGTATATGATTATATCAGGGTTTCTATAAATATGCATGATTATTGGATTTTGAATCTGATAATAAAAACTCTAGAGTTTTGAAATTTGATAGTTTACCAATTAGGGTTTTGGATCTAATTAGAAACATGTCATAGGATTAGTGTTTATATCTATTTCTTTTACTATGATTAGGTAATCAAATATGTTTAATATGATTGCATGATTGATTTTCCATCTATTTGATCACTGTACTTTCAATTTTAGGATTTTTATCAGTCTTAAGGTTTCTCGATCGTTCAATTAATTCCTATTATTTTTACTTGGTTATTTATTTCGTTTTATTTCATATTCCAATTAATTTTACTGCTGTGCATGTGGAATTCGGCTCTGGGGATGCAAAAATGTAATGACGAATCAACGAAAACTAGCTTGGAACACTAAAGCTCATCGGCTTAGTGTAGAGCCAATTGGCTCTATGTTGAGCCGATCGATTATTCAAGCCCAGCCTCTTTTTTTTTTCTGGACGAGTTTTTATGTATTTCAGCTTCTGTATATTTTTTAGGTCTTTTCTTTTTCGTAATCGTAGTGGTATGCCATGTTGTAATAATTAGGTTTACTATCTATCTTTATTTTGTTTGTTATTGCTTATTGTATGGTTAATTAAATATGTGTTATATGATTGATTAATTAAAGGCGACATAGACTTAGGTTTAAAAACTGGATCCAACATGAATCTTGTAGTCTAATAGGCTAATTAACATTAACTAGACTTAAGACCTTATAATCTAAGTAGACTTAGCGGGCTTTGGTATGCTTTAGTTAGGACTTGGGCTTAATTAGAATTATGATCACAAGGAATGGGCCTTATCATAATAAGTAGTCCATTAGGTCTAAAGGCTGGAAATCAAAAGCATAACATGTAATTGGGCTAGACTAGGTAGGCCTTACATATAATTAACTAGTAAATTAGGCTAATAACTCCAATATGGGTTGGGTTGAATAAAAATGGGCTAGACTTAGGTGAATTATGTGTGTTGTTTTGGCATGCATGTATATAAATTGCTTGCATTTATAGGAAATAATTTCTTAAATAATAAAATTAAAGACTAATATACACAAATAAGGAAGTTGGCTTCCAGATCCATCTCTGGATTTGTGGCATAAGCCTCCTTATGGATTCTGAGAAACGCCACTCATTAGTAAAAGTGTCCCGGTGATTACCCGAGTGGCGACTCCTATCTTTGTACTAGTCTTAGTAATTAGCTAGCCTGTTCCCGATTAGGTTGAAAAGCCTTACAGTGCCATAGTCGCTAAAGACACTTGGGTGCGCACCCGAAACCGCCACCCATAACTCCCATCTCCGCTCCAGTCTCTGTGACTAGTTAACGTGTTCCCAATTAGGTTGAAAAGCCTTGCAATTTCGTAGTCGCTAAAGACACTTAGGTGTGCGCCCGAAACCGCCGCCAACAGTTTCCTAAAAATAAGTTCTTTCTTACTGTCCTTTTCTTTAATTCCCATTGACTGCTAATAAAATGCTCTCACAATTTTTAACAACAGCTAACCCTAAACCTAGAGCATACCATTCTATCTGTTACTTTAATCACACACATTAAATTTTTAAAACTTCTAGTTTGAAATCATCACTATTACTATTACTATTATTGCTATTATGGTACGGGTGTTACACTAATTATAGAGAGGAGGGTCTGTGGGTGGCGGTTTCAGGCGTGCACCTAAGTGTCCTTAGCAACTACCGCACTACAAAGCTTTTCAACCTAATTGGGAATATACTAACTAGTCACAAAGACTAGTACGGAAATATGAGTCGCCACCCAGGTAACTAGAACACTTTTACTAATGAGTGATGTTTCTCGATTCCATAAGGAAGGTTATGTCACAAATCCAAAGATGGATTCAGAAGCCAACTTTCTTTTTTGTGTATATTTGTCTTTAATTTTATTATTTAACGGGCTATTCCCTATAAATGCAATAATTATATATTACATATCAAGCACTATAGCATTTGAGGTCCTTCTGAATCTAGCTCATTTTATTAAAGCCCAGCCAATACTCCAAGTTATTAACCTAACTTACTAATTAATTATGTACAAAGTCCACTTAGTCTAGCCCAATTACAAGCTATGCTTTAATTTTCAAGCTTTGAGCCTAATCGACTACTTTTTATGAAAACACCTAATTCAATGATTTTAAATCTAATATGGCCCAATTAATTCAATTAAAGCATGGCAAAACCTACTAAGTCTATATGGATTTTAAATTTAGACCCAATATACCATCTCCTTTACCTAATGGACTATAATTTTCATGTCATGTCCAATTTTAAGGCCTAATGTTTATATGTCTAGTTTTAATTAGGTATTCAAATAGTAGATATTTGGCATATACATACAAAATAAAGCAAAAATAAAGTACAAGAAAATTAAATCTATCTATTACAACCCTCCTACAACTAAAAATTAAAAAAAAATGCATAAACTAAGTCATAGTGTACAAAAAAGGCCAAAAAAATCGCATAAAAAATTCAAAAATAGGGCCAAAATTGGTGCAAAGCCGAATCAACACTGCGTAGAGCTGATTGGCTCTAGGGCTTGGTAATGACCGATTTTGCATCTTTTCTTCGATCCTCTCACTCCTAAGCTGATTTAACATGCATAAAAGATAAAAACATTATTAAAACTTGAAGAAAATAAGGCCAAGGACATAAAGAAATTAAATAAAGCTAGAAAATATAAAATAATACAAACCTTAGAAAGCAAAAACTGATAGAAGGTAAATAAAACTTCACATGGCAAATTCTAGATTTTAATCATGCAGCCCTAAAAGATTGATGCAATCACATAGTTATTAAAGAAAAGCCATAAATCTAACATACTGCTCTAATTATTATAATTATCAGATCCAAAATCCAATACATTCATATTATCATATATTCAAAATCCAGAACATTCATATCATCATATTCAAAACCCAACATGCATAAACATCACAGAGACATATAAAACTATTAAAAACTCTAGAGTTAATCACATAAAGGGATATAAAGCATTTGAAATCAATCCTAACATGTTTCTAGAATCATAAAAATAAAAGAACTAGTAAAGGGGAAAAAGATGTTGATGATGCTAGATTTTTGGGAACCCTCAAGTTGTCACAGTAGATTGTTGATCTACGAGTCTTTGGAGATAATGAGGTGGTTGAATTGAAGAACGGATGAGAATCCAGTGTTGTCTAGGGTTAAAAATATCATATGTCGTTCTAAAGAAAAACTTTCCTAATTCAAAGCTCTTTCTTATTAACTTCTCACTTTGTTTCCTAAAACTCTCTACTTAAATAAACAATTAAATTAATGGAGGTCTAGTTGCTTAATGAATGTAGCTAACCCTAGACCTAGGGCATATTGTTCTATTTATAGCAGTAGGATTAGGAAACCTAGATGTATTAGATAAGTGCTAATTATTTTAAATAAAAATCATCGATTATCTTTCCCTTTTATCAGATTAATATTTAATAAAATAAAATATTTTATATTTAAGTAATTATCACTAAAAAATCCAATAATTATCATAAATCACTTATAGAAACTTTTTTTCATCAATTTCAGCATTTTAAGTTAAAAAATATGTAATAAAACGGTGTTGAATCTCAAGAAATAGCCAACCAGCACCGTATAGAGTTGACCGGCTTTGCACCGGGCGATTTAGGTCTATGCAAGTTTGGGACATTTTGGCAATTTAGTCCTTGAACTTGTAAAAACTGCCATTTTACCCTTCAAAGTTATTTTTTTGACAATTGAGTCTAAATTGATGCTAGAAAAGTAATTTTGATTCAATTATTCTCAACCCTAACTTAGATTCATCAATTATCAATCTCCGAAGACTCGAGAAAGGCAGTAACTTTCATCATAGGGTTTTTCATAATTTTCTTGATATCTAGATTCGAAAAACGGGTGCTGATAGGGTCACTCTAAACAACATTGTTATGAAATTATTGGTTAGCCGAAATGGTTGGATTTCTCAAGGAAAACTCAAAAGAAGATGACTTTCCTTCTAACGTTGATGCAGCTTATGTAACCATTATTGACGATCCTGATATGTCTAGCACCTAACCTACTATGAATAATACTTGGATTATTGATACATGTGCTACTGATCACTTGACAAATGACTCTAATCAAGTAGATGTCGTTCATTCTCCAAACCAACAAACCCTAGTGATGGCTAATGGGGGAGTTTCTCATGTTACTTATGAAGGATCGATGTCTATATTTGATTCATTTACTCTTGATAGCGTGTTGTGCCATCTCTTTCCTCAAACCTTTTATTTGTTAATTATTGTGTATTTCAAGACATTACAACACAATGGATCCTTGGCTATAGTGTTAAAAAGGAAAGATAAACTATCTTGATTTGAATGGTGAAGAGATTCAACGGTTGAGACAAGCCTATAATACCAAAGGAGTTCGAGCTAATAGAGATAGAGTATGGATATGTCATCACCGACTTGGTCATTTATCATTCAATTATCTTAGAAAGCTTAAACCAGATTTATTTCTACATATGAAAGATTCAGAATTCAAGTCTGAAATGGCAAAGGGCCATCATATTTCATATTTGCCTAGTTATAATAAAACCACCAAACTTTTTATGACTATTCACTCTGATGTTTGGGAGATTGCTAAAAGTTCCACTTTATTTGGTTCTCGATATTTTATAACCTTTATCGATGAATGTACTCGTATGATATGGATATCTCTTCTTCGACACAAAGAAGAAGTTTGTTATGTTTTTCAAGAATTCTATCACATGGTTAGTGTGGGCGGTGGTTTCGGGCACGCACCTAAGTGTTTTTAGGGACTACGACACTGTAAGGCTTTCAACTTAATCGGAAATATGCTAACTAATCACTAGACTAGGGTGGAGATAGGAGTCGTCACTCGGGTAATCACAGGGACACTTTTACTATTGAGTGGCTTTTCTCAGATTCCATAAGGAAGCTTAAGCCATAGAGTCCAAAGATGGATTTGGAATCCAACTTCCTTATATGTGTATATTAGTCTTTAAATTTATTGTTTAACAAAATATTCCCTACAAATGCAAGCATTTTATACACAGGCATACCAAAACAACACAAAATACACCTAAGTCTAACCCATTTTATTCAAGACCAGCCCTCATTTAAGTTATTAATCTAACTTACTAACCAATTATGTGTATGGCCCACTTATTCTAGCCCAATTACATGTTATGCTCTTTGGGTTCCAGCCTTTAAGCCTAATGACTACTTGTTATAAGAAGGCCCAATTATTATGATCTCAAATCTAACTAAATTCAAACCCTAACTAAACATGCGAAAGCCCGCTAGTCTAATTGAATTTAGGATTTTAAGCCCAATTAAGGTTGATTAACCTATTAGACTACCAAATTCGTGTCAGATCAATTTTTTATCCCTAAGTCTATGTGGCCCATTTTTATTAATCAATCATGTCATCATGTATTGGGTTGACATGAAATCATTCCCGTTTGAGGTCTCTTGGGTGGCATCGTCATCTGCTTCAACCTGTAAATTAAAATCTGATATTTTAGTAAATGAAATAAGAAAAGTGAAATGTCAAGCATTCGCTTACCCAAGTCTCGTAGTCCACCACAACTCCCCCCCCCCCCCTACCCATTTATTGTTTACCGCATGAAAGGTGACAAGAAGGAGGCAACCAAAGGAATTGCGCTCGAGCTATGATGCTTCCTTGGCCGTGTGGAACATGGATTAGCATAATGTCATTCCTACAAGTGATCCTCCATCCAGGATTTAGAAGAAATGCTATATGAGGACGGTCTCTCATTTTCTATTTTTATTACTATAGTGGGATTTCAAAAAATTGGGCTTCATTTTTTAAGCTTCTCATTACCCGTAGGATTTCCACTGCCGTTAGCACCCTTTTTAAAAGTAGAAAAGAAAACCCTAGCTATTACAACCAGCCTACAACTACGATTGAAAACTAGAAAGGCCTAAAACTGTACAGAGGTTGAGAATACATTAAAATAACTAGAAATGCAAAAAATAAATTATCCAACTTGGTAAGCCATTGGTTATGCATGAAGAGCTGATCGGCTGGGAATAGAGCCAATTGGCTCTATGTTGAGCCGATCGACTCTAGAGTCCAATGGTAGATTCCTAGTGATTTTTCTTTGTTCACCAGTTTAATCTCACACTCTAGAGCTGATTTTCACATGCACAGTTATTAAAGAATTAATTAGAATGAGATAAAATAGATAAAAATAATAAAATAAGAGTTACAGAAGCTAACAGACCTAAATCACTAAAAACCCTAAAATCTTATAAACTGACAGAAGATTATCAAAGGAATCATGTCTTGCGTAGGCTTAATTACTAAATCATATTAACAAAAGACCTAAATCAACCCTATAACATGTTTTTAATCAAATCTAAAACCCGAGTTCTTAATATCATATTCAAAACCCTATTGTTATGCATATTAATGAAAATCTAATATAATCATATTTATCAAAGATAAAAATCCTAATCATGCTTCTAAGAACAAATAATATAAAAAAGCAAATAAAAGGCAAAAAAAGGAATGAAAGAACCAGTTTTATGATGAATGCAGATATATGGTGGAAGAAACCCTCAGGTTGTCACCGTATATGTTGGATCTGCGAGTCTCGGGCGATGAGGAAGTAGTTGAATTAAGAACCTGGTAGGAATTCAAAGCTAGTTCTGACTTTGGGAAATCTTCTGTGGATTGAAAAAAGGGTTTCCAAAAGTGCTCTTTCTTAAGGGGCTTGTTTCCTAAAATTCCTCTTTCTTAAGTGGTTTGAGTCTTTGAATACTAGTTATAATCGTTAGTGCAATTCTTTCTGTTTTCGTTTGATTTTCTCTCTTTTTTCTTTCTCAGTGTTTCTTCTCTCTTAATTTTACTTACAATCCAATCTTAATTCTTGCCTCCTTTTTGAAACCCTAAACACCTCTTACTATTAACAAAGGCAGGGTTTTAAAGGAAACCCTAGAGAAAGGAATAAATTCTAGGAAATCTCAATAAATATTCTATTTATTTATTTAAAGTTTGAGTATTTATCGATAAAACAATGGCTATTGTCAAGGAAACCTTCTAGAATATATAAGTCATGCTTCATAAGCTCTAACTTTGATTGATGATTCGATATAGGACCACACCCGCTTGGGTTGAGGACTTCGCCTACTTAAAACTTCACTCCATTGGAGAATTGTCAATTTCACTCCACTAGGGATTTGAGGACTTCGCCTGCTTGAATTTAAGGACTTCGTCTGCCTGAGTTTGAGGAGTTCGCCTACTTGGATTGAGATTTCACCTGCTTGGGTTTGAGGACTTCGCCTGCTTGGGTTTGAGGACTTCGCTTGCTTAGATTGAGGACTTTGCCTGATTTTCAAGAGCCAAGTCCGTTTGAATTAGAAATCATGCCCGTAGAATTGGAACTATGCTCGTTAAATTAATGATTGCAGAGACCTCCCTCTGGCTACTTTCCATTCTAGGAAACAATTTCACTGCTTCAGGTCGATTTGGTAATTTTTCACTTTCAAGTACTTAGGTTGAAATTTCCTACCTCGGGGCATAATTTGACTTGTTCTGATGCTTTTCGAAAGCTATACTAGCATTTGGCCCGGCCAGGGGCTGAAATGGCAAGTTCATCTTCAAGACCTACTAGACGCACCCCAACTGCACCAAATTGGGAGTTCACCGCTATGATTTTATGCCAAAATGACCTTGGGCTTGTGAAAGGAGAGGAGATTCCTCTTCTAGCAAAATTGAGCACACATCGCACCTTTTGAGCCGTTGGAGAGGTAATTTACTGACCTAAACTTGTTTTCTGTGACTTAGAAACTGAATATGCATTGTTAATCACTCAAAATATATTCAAAATTTATGAAAAAACTAAATATATATGACCTTAACCTATACAGCCAATTAACACTATGTACGGGGTTGTTTTCTAATATTGATAAATATGCCCCTCTTACAGGATTGTTTTCCCATATTCACAAATATACCACTTTTTTGGGTTATTTTCTCCTATTCACAAATATACCCCTCTTATGGGGTTGTTTTCTCATATTAAAAAACTATACCACTTTTTTAGGTTGTTTTCTCATTTTGAAAGATATACCCCTCTTACGGGGTTATTTTCTAATATTGATAAATATATCCCTCTTACGAGGTTGTTTTCTAATATTGACAAATATACCCCTTTCACAGGGGTGTTTTCTAATATTAAAAAATATAACACATTTTTGGGGTTGTTTTCTCATTTTGAAAGATATACCCCTTTTATAAGGTTGTTTTCTCTATTAAAAAATATACCCCTCTTATGGGGTTATTTTCTAATATTGACAAATACAATCCTCTTATGGTGTTATTTTCTGATATTGACAAATATACCCCTGTTCCGGGGTTGTTTTCTAATATTCACAAACATACCCCTCTTACGGGGTTGTTTTCTCATATTAAAAAATATACCAAATTTTTGGGTTATTTTCTTATTTTGAAAGATATACCCTTCTTACGGGGTTGTTTTCTCTATTCCCAAATATACCCCTCTTACGAGGTTATTTTCTAATATTGACAAATATATCACTCTTATGGGGTTGTTTTCTAATATTAAAAAATATACCCCTCTCACGGGGTTGTTCTCTAATATTGATAAATATGCCCCTCTTACGGGATTGTTTTCTAATATTCACAAATATACCACTTTTTGGGGTTATTTTTTCGTACTCACAAATATACACTTTTACGGGGTTATTTTTTGATATTACAAATATACCCCTCTTGCTGGTTTGTTTTCTTATATTCACAAATATACCATTCTTACAAGGTTGTTTTCTTATATTGAAAAATATACACCTTTCACGTGATTATTTTCTAACACACAAAAATGCCATTCCTACGGGGTTAGTTTCTTATATTGACAAATATACCCCTCTTACGGGGTTGTTTTCTAATATTAAAAAATATACCATTTTTTTTGGGATGTTTTCTCATTTTGAAACATATACCCCTCTTACGGGGTTGTTTTCTCTATTCACAAATATACCTCTCTTACAGACTTATTTTCTAATATTGACAAATATATCCCTCTTATGGGGTTATTTTCTAATATTGACAAATATACCCCTCTTACGTGGTTGTTTTCTAATATTGACAAATGTACTCCTCTTACGGGGTTGTTTTCTCATACTAAAAAATATACCACTTTTTTGCGGTTGTTTTCTCATTTTGAAAGATATACCCTTCTTACGGGGTTATTTTCTAATATTGATAAATATATCCCTCTTACGGTGTTGTTTTCTAATATTGACAAATATACCCCTCTTACGGAGTTGTTTACTAATATTGACAAATATACCCCTCTTACGGAGTTGTTTACTAATATTGACAAATATACCCCTCTTACAGGGTTGTTTTCTCATATTAAAAAATATAACACCTTTTTAGGGTTGTTTCTCATTTTGAAAGATATACCCTTTTTACGGGGATGTTTTCTCTATTCACAAATATACCCCTCTTATGGGGTTAATTTCTAATATTGATAAATATATCCCTCTTACAGTGTTGTTTTCTAATATTGACAAATATACCCCTCTTACGGGGTTGTTTTCTAATATTGACAAATATATCCCTCTTACGGGGTTGTTTTCTCATATTAAAAAAATATACCACTTTTTGGGGTTGTTTTTTCATACTCACAAATATACACCTTTACGGGGTTATTTTTTGATATTCACAAATATACCCCTCTTACTAGGTTGTTTTCTAATATTCACAAATACACCGTTCTTGCAGGGTATTTCTCTTATATTGAAAAATATACACCTTTCACCATATTGTTTTCTAACACTCACAAAAATGCCATTCTTACAGGGTTAGTTTCTTATATTGACAGATATACACCTTTTACGGGGTTGTTTTCTCATATTCACAAATAAACCACTTTTTGAGTTGTTTTCTCATTTTGAAAGATACCCCTCTTGCGGGGTTGTTTTCTCTATTCACTAATATACCTCTCTTACGGTGTTATTTTCTAACATTGACAAATATATCCTTCTTACAGGGTTATTTTCTAATATTCATAAATATACCCCTCTTACGGGGTTGTTTTCTCATATTAAAAATATAACACTTTTTTGGGGGTTGTTTCCTCATTTTGAAAGGTATACCGCTCTAATTGGGTTATTTTCTCTATTCACAAATATACCCCTCTTACAGAGTTATTTTCTAATATGGAAGAATATATCTCTTACAGTATTGTTTTCGAATATTGATAAATATATCCCTCTTACGGGGTTGTTTTCTAATATTGACAAATATGCCCCTCTTACGGGATTGTTTACTCATATTCACAAATATACCATTTTCTTGGAGTTATTTTCTCGTAATCACAAATATACACATTTACATGGTTATTTTCTGATATTTACAAATATACCTCTTTTACGGGGTTGTTTTCTCATATTAAGAAATATACCACTTTTTTGAGGTTGTTTTCTCATTTTTAAAGATATAACCCCCTTACGGGGTTGTTGTCTTTATTCACAAATATACCTCTCTTACGGGGTTATTATATGATATTGATAAATATGCCCCTCTTACGAAGTTGTTTTCTCATATTAAGAAATATACCACTTTTTCGGTGTTGTTTTCTCATTTTGAAAGATATACCCCTCTTACGGAGTTGTTTTCTCTATTCATAAATATACCCCCCTTACAAGGTTATTTTTTAATATTGAGAAACATATCCCTCTTACGGTGTTGCTTCTAATATTGACAAATATACCCCTCTTACAGGGTTGTTTTCTATTAGTGATAAATATGCCCCTCTTACGGGATTGTTTTCTCATATTCGCAAATATATCGCTTTTTTGGGGTTGTTTTCTCGTACTCACAAATAAACACCTTTATGGGATTATTTTTTGATATATACAAATATACCCCTTTTACGGGGTTGTTTTCTCATATTAACAAATATACCACTTTTTGGGGTTGTTTTCTCATTTTGAAAGATATACCCCTCTTACGAGTTGTTGTCTCTATTCATAAATATACCTCTCTTATAGGGTTATTTTTTGATATTGAAAAATATATCCCTCTTACGTTGTTGTTTTCTATTATTGATAAATATACCTCTCTTATGGGGTTGTTTTCTAATAAATATACCCCTCTTACGGGGGTTGTTTTCTCATATTAAGAAACATACCACTTTTTCGGAGTTGTTTTCTCATTTTGAAAGATATACCAATCTTATGAAGTTGTTTTCTCTATTGACAAATATACCCCTCTTACGGGGTTGTTATCTAATATTTATAAATATACCCCTCTTACGGGATTGTTTTCACATATTAAAAAATGTACCACTTTTCTAGGGTTGCTTTCTCATTTTGAAAGATATACCGCTCTTACAGGGTTGTTTCTCTATTCACAAATATGTCCCTCTTACGGGGTTATTTTCTAATATTGACAAATATATCTCTCTTACAGTGTTTTTTTCTAATATTGATAAATATGCCCCTCTTACGGGGTTGTTTTCTCATTTTGAAAGATATACCCCTCTTACGGGGTTGTTTTCTCTACTCACAAATATACATCTATTACAGGGTTATTTTTTAATATTGACAAATATATCTCTCTTTCGGTGTTGTTTTCTGATATCGACAAATATGCTCCTCTTACAGAGTTATTTTCTCATTTTGAAAGATATACCCCTCTTACGAGATTATTTTGTCTATTTACAAATATACCTCTCTAACGGGGTTATCTTTTAATATTGACATCTATATCCCTCTTATGGTGTTGTTTTCTAATATTGAAAAATATACCCTTCTTACAGGGTTGTTTTATAAATTTGATAAATGTACCCCTCTTACGGGGTTGTTTTATAAATTTGATAAATATACCCCTTTTTCGGGTTTTTTTTTCTCATTTTGAAACATATACCCTTCTTACGGAGTTATTTCCTCTATTCACAAATATACCCCTCTTACGGGTTTTTTTTTTAATATTGACCAATATATCCCTCTTACGATGTTGTTTTCTATTATTGACAAATATATCCCTCTTAGTGGGTTAGTTTCTAATATTGACAAATGTACCTCTCTTGCGGGGTTGTTTTCTAATATTAAAAAACATACTACTTTTTTGGGTTGTTTTCTCATTTTGAAAGATACCCCTCTTGCGGGGTTGTTTTCAAATATTGACAAATATGCTCCTCTTATGGGGTTGTTTTCTCATTTTAAAAGATATACCCCTCTTCCGGGGTTATTTTCTCTATTTACAAATATACCTCTCCAATAGGGTTATCTTTTAATATTAACACATATATCCCTCTTAGTGTTATTTTCTAATATTGACAAATATATCCCTCTTACTAGGTTAGTTTCTAATATTGACAAATGTACCTCTCTTACGGGGTTATTTTCTAATATTAAAAAACATACCACTTTTTTGGGTTGTTTTCTCATTTTGAAAGATACCCCTCTTACGGGGTTGTTTTCTCTATTCATAAATATACCCCTCTTACGTGGTTGTTTTCTAATATTGATAAATATATCACTCTTATGGGGTTGCATTCTAATATGACAAATATACCCCTCTTACGCGCTTGTTTTCTAATATTGACAAATATATCCCTCTTACGGGGTTGTTTTCTAATATTGACAAATATACCCGTCTTATGGAGTTGTTTTCTAATATTGATAAATATACCCTTATTACGGGTTGTTTTCTCATATTGATAAATATGTCCCTCTTACGGGGTTGTTCACTAATACTAACAAATATATCCCTCTTATGGAATTGTTTTCTAATACGGACAAATATACCCCTCTTACGGGGTTGTTTTCTAATATTGATAAATATATCCCTCTTACGGGGTAGTTTTCTCTTATTAAAAAATAAACCACTTTTTCGGGGTTGTTTTCTCATTTTGAAACATATACCCCTCTTACGGAGTTATTTTCTTTATTCACAAATATACCCCTCTTATAGGGTTATTTTTTAATATTGACAAATATATCCCTCTTACGGTGTTATTTTCTAATATTGATAAAATACCACTCTTACTGAGTTAGTTTCTAATATTTATAAATGTACTTCTATTACGGAGTTGTTTTCTAATATTTACGTTGTTTTCTCATTTTGAAAGATACTCCTCTTACGGGGTTGTTTTCTCTATTCACAAATATGCCCCTCTTACGGGATTGTTTTCTAATATTGATAAATATATACCTCTTACGAGGTTATTTTCTAATATTGACAAGTATACCCCTCTCACGGAGTTGTCTTCTAATATTAACAAATATATCCCTCTTATGGGGTTGTTTTCTAATATTGACAAATATACCCCTCTTACAGGGTTGTTTTCTAATATGGACAAATATACCCCTTTTACGGGATTGTTTTCTAATACTGATAAATATATCCCTCTTACAGGGTTGTTTTATGATATTGACAAATATACTCCTCTTACAGGGTTGTTTTCTAATATTGACAAATAAACCCCTATTACGGGGTTGTTTTCTGATATTCACAAATATACTCCTCTTACGGGGTTGTTTTCTAATATTGACAAATAAACCCCTATTACGGGGTTGTTTTCTCATATTAAAAAATATACCACTTTTTTGGGTTGTTTTCTCATTTTGAAAGATATACCCCTATTACCGGGTTGTTTTCTTTATTCACAAATATACCCCTCTTACGGGGTTATTTTTTAATATTGACAAATATATCCCTCTTACCTTATTGTTTTCTAATATTGACAAATATTCCACTCTTACTGGGTTAGTTTCTAATATTGAAAAATGTACCTCTCTTATGGGGTTCTTTTATAATATTAAAATACATACAACTTTTTTGGAGTTGTTTTCTCATTTTTAAAGATATACCCCCCTTTTGGGGTTGTTTTCTCTATTCACAAATATACCCCTCTTACGGGGTTATTTTCTAATATTGACAAATATATCCCTCTTATGGGGATGTTTTCTAATATTCACAAATATACTCCTCTTACGGGGTTATTTTCTAATATTTACAGATATACCCCTCTTGTGGGATTGTTTTCTCATACTAGAAAATATACTACTCTTTTGGGGTTGTTTTTTCATTTTGTTAGATATACCGCTCTTGCGGAGTTAGTTTCTCTATTAACAAATATACCCCTCCTACGGGGTTATTTTTTAATATGACAAATATATCTATCTTACGGTGTTATTTTCTAATATTGACAAATATACCCCTCTTACGGGGTTAGTTTCTAATATGGACAAATTTACCTCTCTTACGGAATTATTTTCTAATATTAAAAAATATACCACTTATTTGGGTTGTTTTATCATTTTGGAAGATACCCCTCCTGCGGGGTTATTTTCTCTATTCACAAATATACCTCTCTTACGGGGTGATTTTCTAATATTGATAAATATATCCTTCTTACAGGGTTATTTTCTAATATTCACAAATATACCCCTCTTACAGAATTATTTTCTAATTTTAACAAATATGCCCCTCTTATGGGATTGTTTTCCCATATTCACAAATATATAACTTTTTTGGGGTTGTTTTCTCATTTTGAAAGATATACCGCTCTAATGGGGTTGTTTTCTCTATTCACAAATATACCCCCTCTTACTGGGTTATTTTCTAATATTAACAAATACATCTCTTATGGTGTTCTTTTCTAATATTGCCAAATATACCCTTCTTACGAGATTATTTTCTCATATTCATAAATATACCACTTTTTTGAGGTTGTTTTTTCGTACTCACAAATATACCCCTTTATGGGGTTATTTTTTAATATTTATAAATATACCCCTCTTACGGGGTTGTTTTCTCATATTAAGAAATATACCACTTTTTTGGGGTTGTATTATCATTTTGAAAGATATTCCCCTCTTACGAAGTTCTTTTCCCTATTCACAAATATATCCTTCTTACGGAGTTATTTTTGAATATTAACATATATATCCTTCTTACGGTGTTGTTTTTAAATATTGATAAATATACCCCTCTTACGGGGTTATTTTCTAATATTGATAAATATACCCCTATTATGGGATTGTTTTCTCATATCAAAAAATAAGCCACTTTTTTCTAGTTGTTTTCTCATTTTGAAAGGTATACCCCTCTTTCGAGTTTGTTTTCTCTATTTACAAATAGACCCCACGTACGGGGTTATTTTCAAATATTGACAAATATATTCCTCTTACGAGGTTGTTTTCTAATATTCACAAATATATCTCTCTTACGAGGTTGTTATCTAATATTTATAAATACACCCCTCTTACGGGATTGTTTTCACATATTAAAAAATATTCTAGGGTTGTTTTCTCATTTTGACAGATATACCGCTCTTACGGGGTTGTTTCTCTATTCACAAATATATCCCTCTTACGGGGTTATTTTTTAATATTGACAAATATATCTCTCTTACGGTGTTGTTTTCTAATATTGACAAATATGCCCCTCTTACGGGGTTGTTTTCTCATTTTAAAAGATATACCCCTCTAACGTGGTTGTCTCTATTCACAAATATACCTCTATTATGGGGTTATTTTTTAATATTGAGAAATATATCCCTCTTATGGTGTTGTTTTATAATATTGATAAATATACACCTCTTACGGGGTTGTTTTCTAATATTGACAAATATACCTCTATTACGGGGTTGTTTTCTCAAATTAAAAAATATACCATTTTTTTGGGGTTGTTTTCTCATTTTGAAAGATATATCCTTCTTACGGGCTTGTTTTCTCTACTCTCAAATATACTCCTCTTACGGGGTTATTTTCTAATACTGACAAATATATCCCCTCTTACGGAGTTGTTTTCTAATATTAACAAATATACCCCTCTTGCAGGATTGTTTTCTCATATTAAAAAAATACCACTTTTTTGGATTGTTTTCTCATTTTGAAAGATATACCGCTCTTGCGGGGTTGTTTTCTCTATTAGCAAATATACCCCTCTTAAAGGGTTATTTTGTAATATTGATAAATATATCTCTCTCACGGTGTTGTTTTGTAATTTTGTAAATATGCCCCTCTTACGGTGTTGTTTTCTCATGTTGAAAGATATACCTCTCTTACGGGGTTATTTTTTAATATTGAAAAATATATCTCTCTTACGGTGTTGTTTTTAAATGTTGACAAATATACCCCTCTTACGGGATTATTTTATAAATTTAATAAATATACCCCTCTTAGGGGGTTGTTCTCTCATGTTAAGAAATATACCACATTTTCGGGGTTGTTTTCTCATTTTGAAACATATACCCCTCTTACGAAGTGGTTTTCTCTATTCACGAATATACCCATTTCGGGGTTGTTTTCTCATTTTGAAACATATACCCCTCTTACGAAGTGGTTTTCTCTATTCACGAATATACCCCTCTTACGTGGTTATTTTTTAATATTGATAAATATATTCCTCTTATAGTATTGTTTTCTGATATTGATAAATATATCATTCTTACGGCGTTAGTTTCTAATATTGATGAATGTTCCTCTCTTAGGGATTTGTTTTCTAATATTAAAAAACATACCACTTTTTTTGGTTGTTTTCTCATTTTGAAAGATACCCCTCTTGCGGGCATCTTTTTTCTATTCACAAATATACCCCTCTTACGGGGTTGTTTTCTAACATTGATAAATATATCCCTCCTACGAGGTTGTTTTCCAATATTGACAAATATACCCCTCTTACAGAGTTATTTTCTAATACTGACAAATATATCCCTCTTACGAGGTTGTTTTCTAATATTGACAAATATACCCCTCTTACGGGGTTGTTTTGTAATATTGACAAATATACCCCTCTTACGGGTTTATTTTCAAATATTAAAAAATATACTGCTCTTACGGGGTTGTTTCTCTATTCACAAATATACTCGTCTTACGGGGTTATTTTTTAATATTGACAAATATTTCTCTCTTACGCTGTTGTTTTCTAATATTGATAAATATGCCCCTCTTACGTGGTTGTTTTCTTTATTCATAAATATACCTCTATTACGGGGTTATTTTTTATATTGACAAATATATCCCTTTTATGGTGTTGTTTTCTAATATTGACAAATATAACTCTCTTAAGGGGTTGTTTTCTAATATTGACAAATATACCCCTATTACGGGGTTGTTTTCTCATAATAAAAAATATACTACTTTTTTGGGGTTGTTTTCTCATTCTGAAAAATATACCCCTCTTACGGGGTTGTTTTCACTATTCACAAATATCCACCTCCTACAGGGTTATTTTCTAATATTGACAAATATATCCCTGTTACGGGGTTGTTTTCTAATATTCACAAATATACCACTCTTACGGGATTATTTTCTGATATAAACAACTATACCCCTCTTACGGGATTGGTTTCTCATATTAAAAAATATACCACATTTTTGGGGTTGTTTTCTCATTTTGAAAGATATACAGCTCTTGCGGGGTTGTTGTCTCTATTAACAAATATACCCCTCTTAGGGGGTGACTTTTTAATATTGACAAATATATCTCTCTTACGGTATTATTTTCTAATATGCCCCGTTCTTTTTTTGAAAGATATACCACTCTTACGAGGTTATTTTCTCTATTCACAAATACACCTCTCTTATGGGGTTATTTTTTAATATTGACAAATATATCCCTCTTACGGTGTTGTTTTCGAATATTGACAAATATACCCCTCTTACGGGATTGTTTTATAAATTTGATAAATATACCCCTCTTAGGGGGTTGTTTTCTCATATTAAGAAATGTACCACTTTTTGAGGGTTGTTTTCTCATTTTGAAACAGATACCCCTCTTACAGAGTTGTTTTCTCTATTCACAAATATACCCCTCTTACGTGATTATATTTTAATATTGACAAATATATCCCTCTTAAGATATTGTTTTCTATTATTGATAAATGTGCCACTCTTGCGGGGTTAGTTTCTAATATTAACAAATGTACCTCTCTTACGGGGTTGTTTTCTAGTATTAAAAAAATACCACTTTTTTCGTTTGTTTTCTCATTTTGAAATATACCCCTCTTGCGGAGTTGTTTTCTCTATTCACACATATACCCCTCTTACGGGGTTATTTTCTAGTATTGACAAATATACCCCTCTTACGAGGTTGTTTTCTCATATTAACAATTATACCACTTTTTTGGGGTTGTTTTCTCATTTTGAAACATATAGCCCTCTTACAAAGTTCTTTTCTCTATTCACAAATATACCTCTCTCCGGGGTTCTTTTTTAATATTGACAAATATATCTCCCTTACAGTGTTCTTTTCTAATATTGACACATATGCCCCTCTTACGGGGCTGTTTTCTCTATTCACAACTATACCCTTCTTACGGGGTTATTTTCTAATATTGATAAATATATCCCTCTTACCGGGTTGGTTTCCAATATTCAGAAATATACCCCTCCTATGGGGTTGTTTTCTAATATTAAGAAATATACCCCTCTTACGGGATTGTTTTCTCATATTAAAAAATATACCACTTTTTTGGGGTTATTTTCACATTTAGAAAGATATACCGCTCTTAGGGGTTGTTTTCACTATTAAGAAATATACCCCTCTTACGGGGTTATTTTTTAATATTAACAAATATATCTCTCTTACGGTGTTGTTTTCTAATATTGATAAATATGCCCCTCTTACAAGGTTGTGTTCTTATTTTGAAAGATATACCCCTCTTGCGTGGTTGTTTTCTCTATTCACAAATACACCTCTATTATGGGGTTATTTTCTAATATTGACAAATATACACCTCTTACGGGGTTGTTTTCAAATATTAACATATATACCCCTATTACGATGTTATTTTCTCATATTAAAAAATATACCACTTTTTGGGGGTTGTTTTCTCATTGAGAAAGATATACCGCTCTTGGGGGTTGTTTTCTCTATTAACAAATATACCCCTCTTACGGGGTTATATTGTAATATTGATAAATTTATCTCTCTTATGGTGTTGTTTTCTAATATTGACAAATGTGCCACTCTTACAGGGTTGTTTTCTCATTTTGAAAGATATACCCCTCTTACGTGGTTGTTTTCTCTATTCACAAATACACCTCTATTACAGGGTTATTTTTTAATATTGATAAATATATCCCTCTTATGGTGCTGTTTTCTAATATTGATAAATATACACCTCTTACGGGGTTATTTTCAAATATTAACATATATACCCCTATTACGGTGTTCTTTTCTCATATTAAAAAATATACCACTTTTTTGGGGTTGTTTTCTCATTTTGAAAGATATACCACTCTTGCGGGGTTGTTTACTGTATTAACAAATATATCCCTCGTACAGGGTTGTTTTCTAATATTGACAAATATATCCCTCTTACGGGATTGTTTTCTCATATTGATAAAAGTATACCCCTCTTACGGGGTTGTTTCCTAATATTGACAAATATACCCCACTTGGTTGTTTTCTCATATTAAGAAATATACCACTTTTCGGGGTTGTTTTGTCATTTTGATATATATACCCCTCTTACGGAGCTGTTTTCTCTATTCACAAATATACCCATCTTACGAGGTTATTTTTTAATATTGGCATATATATCCCTCTTACGGTGTTATTTTCTAATATTGACAAATATACCCCTCTTACGTGGTGAGTTTCTAATATTAACAAATGTACCCTTCTTGCAGGGTTGTTCTAATATTAAAAAACATACTAGTTCTTTTGGCTGTTTTCTAATTTTGAAAGATACCCCTCTTATGGAGTTGTTTTCCGTTTTCATAAATATACCCCTCTTACGGGGTTATTTTTTAATATTGACAAATATATCTCTCTTATGGTGTTATTTTTTAATATTGATAAATATGCCCCTCTTACGGGGTTGTTTTCTCAATTCACAAATATACCTCTCTTAGGGGGTTATTATCTAATATTGACAAATATATCCCTCTTATGGGATTGTTTTCTAATCTTCATAAATATACCCCTCTTACGGGGTTGTTTTCTAATATTAATAACTATACCCCTTTTACAGGATTTTTTTCTAATATTAACAAGTATACCCCTCTTACGGAATTATTTTCTCATATTAAAAAAAACACCACATTTTTTGGGTAATTTTCAAAGATATACTCCTCTCATGGGGTTGTTTTCTCATATTGACAAATATACCCCTCTTACGGGATTGTTTTCTAATATTGACAAATATACCCCTCTTACGTGGTTGTTTTCTCATTTTGAAAGATATACCCCTCTTACGGGGTTGTTTTCTAATATTAACAAATATATCCCTCTTAGGGGGTTGTCTTTTATTTTGTCAAATATACCCCACTTACTGGGTTGTTTTCTCATATTGACACATATACCCCCTTTTATGGGGTTATTTTCTAATATTGCAAATAAACCCCCTGTTACGGGGTTATTTTCTAATATTCACAAATATACCCCTCTTATGGGGTTATTTTCTTATATTGACAAATATATCCCTCTTAACGAGTTGTTTACTAATATTCACAAATATGCCCCGCTTTCAGGGTTGTTTTCTAATATTAACAAATATACCCCTCTTACGGGATTGTTTTCTCATCTTAAAAAATACCACTTTTTTGGGGTTGTTTTCTCATTTCGAAAGATATACTGCTCTTGGGGGTTGTTTTCTCTATTAACAAATATACCCCTCTTACGGGGTTATTTCTTAATATTGACAAATACATCTCTCTTACGGTGTTATTTTCTAATATTGATAAATATACCCCTCTTACGGGGTTGTTTTCCCATTTTCAAAGATATACCCCTCTTATGTGGTTGTTTTCTATATTCACAAATACACCTCTATTACGGGGTTATTTTTTAATATTGATAAATATATCCCTCTTATGCTGTTGTTTTCTAATATTGACAAATGTACACCTCTTACGGGGTTGTTTTTAAATATTAACATATATACCCCTATTACGGTGTTGTTTTCTCATATTAAAAAATATACCACTTTTTCGGGGTTGTTTTCTCATTTTGAAAGATGTACCGCTCTTGCGGGGTTGTTTTCTCTATTAACAAATATACCCCTCTTACAGGGTTGTTTTCTAATATTGACAAATATACCCCTCTTCCGGGGTTATTTTCTCATATTGACAAATATACTCCTCTTACGGGGTTGTTTTCTAATATTGAAAAATATACCACTCTTATGGGGTTGTTTTCTCATGTCGAGAAATATACCAATTTTTTGGGGTTGATTTCTCATGTTAAAAGATATACCCTTCTTACCTCCAGTCTGGTCACTTAAGTATCCAAATAAGAAATCTAGTAGCCATTCGGCTCTCTTAATCCAATAAGACTGGCGCCCCGAGAGCAATGCTTGACCAAGGACCTTACCTCCAGTCTGGTCACTTATGTATCCAAATAAGCCGGCGCCCCGAGAGCAATGCTTGACCAGGGACCTTACCTCCGGCAATTTACACAAATCAGCCCAGGGAGCCATGCTCGACCAGGGCAAACCCATAAAAAATCTGATTACATGTCCATGATCATTACCGGTGCGCACGCGGTCCTGATGTAACCCATCAGGCGGCATGTTCTACGAAAGCCACATCCCCAAATCGAAATCATCACATATAATAAATATCATTGTATAATGAAATCATTCAACCATATCAAAATAACAATTAACAATTAAGAGTAAGACATCATGTAACTCGTGAGGAAAAATAATAACGTTTGTATTATTATAACATTACTATAATAATACTTATATTATCTTCAATAATCTTATTATAACATACTAATAATAATATTTATATTATTTCAAATATTAATAATCAAGTGAAATCATTTATTTTGCGATACTAATAATCATATTAAGCACAAATTCTAAATAGCATATTAAAATCAGACTAGCAATAGCGCAAAGATTAAATGACTTTAACTCACAGGTTTGGCGACCTCCTAGCTCTGCTCCGGTGCCTCGGTTGGAGCGAGCCGAACAAACGGACAATCTAGTCACAGAAAATAATTTATCAAAACGATGAAACAATTACAATAGATCCTAGGTCTAGATTCCTAGGACTGACTGTCTAAGAATCTCGACTCAAGAGAATTCTACCGAAAATCCGGCAGAACCTCCCTTACAACACGAACATTACCCCCGTAAACGGGTCCAGGACTGCCGGAAAAACACTCCAAATATCCAACAATTTAAACAATGGGAGTCGGGTCCCCAAACTTCAATATTTCCGACTCGCCACATTTCAAAATACGAGGCAAATCGGCAGACAATTATTTTTGACTCACAAAAATCATCAAATACTCAATATAATCCAATAGACACAATTTAAACCAAGAATTCCAAAATTAACGGGCCAAAGATAATTCACGAGACTGGATCGCTCGGTCGACTCGCCTCGTCAGCCGGGAGTCCGATCGACGATCCGAACACACCATCGAACTCACAACGACGGCCGAAGGCGATCCCCGCCCGATTTTCCGATCGACACGATCATACGGAGATTTGCGGGACGATCTCGGCCGTCGATTCGCAACGGCCCGATCGCCACGAAAGCGGTGCCATTTGAAGCTTGGTGAAGAGAGTCGGGATACGTCCTCCGATCGTCCATCCTCCGGAGCTCGGCCGGAAAAACCCGAGAAAACACCGCCACCACTTCGCCAGAACTCTCTCCTCCGGCATTAAAAGCAGCCTTGCCGCCAAAGAAGCTCTCCGAGGGAGTGATCGCCCGAGATCGGCCGGAAGGCCTTCGAAAGCCGGCCGCCACACGTCGCGCGATTCCTGTTTCCTGTCGGTGCGTTCTCATTGCCTTCGCGCGCCGCTCTACGCTCCGACGGTCGGCCGCACACTTCCAAGCGCCACCGACCGACGCCGCCGCCTTCCTTTTCTTCTTCTTCGCCTCTCTCTCTCTCTCCGATCTACTTTCTCTCTCCCCGATTTTCTTTCCTTTCAATATCGACATTTGACCCCTGAACTTTTCCTTATTACAATTTGGTCCCTCAACTTTTTTAATTACTTACAATTCCATCCTGCAGAATTCCAATTTAACCCCCAAATTTCTTTCTAGCCTTCAATTAAGCCCCTAACTATTTAATTTGGGCCAAATCCGAATTATTGAAAATACATAATTACAAAAATACCCACCGAGCATATTTATTTACAAAAATACCAAGCTCACAAATTTCCATTAAAACCCCATAAAAATAACATTATACTTTCAATCCTTATTCCAAAATAAATTTCCAATTTAGTCCTAACACACAATTAAATTAAATAATCAATTTCCAACTTAAAATTTAATACTACTAATCAATTATAATACCAATTTTCCCAAAATTCTTTTATAAACATCCTTTACAATTCTACCATAATTTTCCAATATATAATTTTACTTATATAAATATGCATTTGGAAAAAAAAAATTGAATAACCAAAATATAATCATTTCTCAAATAGTTTACTTAATTAACTCCTTAAAAATCAAACTAATTGGATATGGAAAACAACTCATTTATTTATCTAACATGAACATTCAAAATTTGTATTTAAATCATTCCAATTAAACCGAATAAAAATAAAGCTAAAATTAACTTAAATAAAAACTCATTATTAAATATATAAAAAATTTCGGGTGTTACATTCTCCCCCCCTTAAAAAAAAATTCGACCTCGAATTTTAAAAGAAAAGGGGCTTCACTTACGACTGAAACTAATTAGGAACCTCTCATCTCCACTCGGCTTCTCGGGAACTTTCCTCGGCAGAAACTAAACTAAACCACAAGACTCATCGATAAAAGCTTTTAGCAAAACTAGCAATCCTGATTTACGGCTCGTCGGAAACCAAATCTTTACTTACCTCCACACACTGAGGGTCCAACACGAGTAAAAGATCGCAAATATACTTCCTCAACTCAGACCTACGAACAACTGGATTTAACCTCAGAGAACATTACTAATACTTGGCGGCAAGTCCAACTTATATGCCACCTCACCAACCTGCCGACAAAACCAAGGGTTCTCACAACCTTATTTTCTTACCAAACCACATCACTTATGACATACCATCCATCTAGTTTCCATAACCGACACAACTCATGCCATCCTGACACAAGATTTCTCTTTGACTAAAATCCAAAAGCCTCCTTATAGTCCAACGTGGGACTTACAGCTCCACATAATTACTCTCTCAGCAACTCAACTCGTCATCCAGAGAATTCTCAAGCTAACACTATTTACTTTATAATCATCACTGATAAAGCTTTATCATCTTGGAAAAACACTTTTGTAAAATCATAAAATCTCCAGCCATTTCTCTTAATATAAAATTCCACAATATCGCGCGCCAGGGTGATGATGCCCCCTATCACCAAGGGTTGCAATGCACGATGTATGATGCATGTCCTAAAATGAATTTAAGTATGCCTAACAGTGAAATGCCATATGCATTCTTACGGGACTGGGCGCAATATTGTATTTTAAAACACTTGTTCTACTTAGAAAAATAGATAATGTTCGCTTAAGTTTCTCTGGATTCTGAGCATCCGAAAATACTCCTGCCACCTTTCTTAAGCTTCTTACAACCACAAAAATCAACCATAAAGTTCTGACATCTACTCGACTTCCCAGGCACTAACTATTTAATTTGGGCCAAATCCGAATTATTGAAAATACACAATTACAAAAATACCAAGCTCACAAATTTCCATTAAAACCCCATAAAAATAACATTATACTTTCAATCCTTATTCCAAAATAAATTTCCAATTTAGTCCTAACACACAATTAAATTAAATAATCAATTTCCAACTTAAAATTTAATACTACTAATCAATTATAATACCAATTTTCCCAAAATTCTTTTATAAACATCCTTTACAATTCTACCATAATTTTCCAATATATAATTTTACTTATATAAATATGCATTTGGAAAAAGAAAAATTGAATAACCAAAATATAATCATTTCTCAAATAGTTTACTTAATTAACTCCTTAAAAATCAAACTAATTGGATATGGAAAACAACTCATTTATTTATCTAACATGAACATTCAAAATTTGTATTTAAATCATTCCAATTAAACCGAATAAAAATAAAGCTAAAATTAACTTAAATAAAAACTCATTATTAAATATATAAAAAATTCCGGGTGTTACATTCTCCCCCCCTTAAAAAAAAATTCGACCTCGAATTTTAAAAGAAAAGGGGCTTCACTTACGACTGAAACTAATTAGGAACCTCTCATCTCCACTCGGCTTCTCGGGAACTTTTCTCGGCAGAAACTAAACTAAACCACAAGACTCATCGATAAAAGCTTTTAGCAAAACTAGCAATCCTGATTTACGGCTCGTCGGAAACCAAATCTTTACTTACCTCCACACACTGAGGGTCCAACACGAGTAAAAGATCGCAAATATACTTCCTCAACTCAGACCTACGAACAACTGGATTTAACCTCAGAGAACATTACTAATACTTGGCGGCAAGTCCAACTTATATGCCACCTCACCAACCTGCCGACAAAACCAAGGGTTCTCACAACCTTATTTTCTTACCAAACCACATCACTTATGACATACCATCCATCTAGTTTCCATAACCGACACAACTCATGCCATCCTGACACAAGATTTCTCTTTGACTAAAATCCAAAAGCCTCCTTATAGTCCAACGTGGGACTTACAGCTCCACAGACTTACTCTCTCAGCAACTCAACTCGTCATCCAGAGAATTCTCAAGCTAACACTATTTACTTTGAATATTTTACTTATTTATTTACTTTATAATCATCACTGATAAAGCTTTATCATCTTGGAAAAACACTTTTGTAAAATCATAAAATCTCCAGCCATTTCTCTTAATATAAAATTCCATAATATCGCGCGCCAGGGTGATGATGCCCCCTATCACCAAGGGTTGCAATGCACGATGTATGATGCATGTCCTAAAATGAATTTAAGTATGCCTAATAGTGAAATGCCATATGCATTCTTACGGGACTGGGCGCAATATTGTATTTTAAAACACTTGTTCTACTTAGAAAAATAGATAATGTTCGCTTAAGTTTCTCTGGATTCTGAGCATCCGAAAATACTCCTGCCACCTTTCTTAAGCTTCTTACAACCACAAAAATCAACCATAAAGTTCTGACATCTACTCGACTTCCCAGGCACTAACTATTTAATTTGGGCCAAATCCGAATTATTGAAAATACACAATTACAAAAATACCCCTGACCGACATATTTATTTACAAAAATACCAAGCTCACAAATTTCCATTAAAACCCCATAAAAATAACATTATACTTTCAATCCTTATTCCAAAATAAATTTCCAATTTAGTCCTAACACACAATTAAATTAAATAATCAATTTCCAACTTAAAATTTAATACTACTAATCAATTATAATACCAATTTTCCCAAAATTCTTTTATATACATCCTTTACAATTCTACCATAATTTTCCAATATATAATTTTACTTATATAAATATGCATTTGGAAAAAAAAAATTGAATAACCAAAATATAATCATTTCTCAAATAGTTTACTTAATTAACTCCTTAAAAATCAAACTAATTGGATATGGAAAACAACTCATTTATTTATCTAACATGAACATTCAAAATTTGTATTTAAATCATTCTAATTAAACCGAATAAAAATAAAGCTAAAATTAACTTAAATAAAAACTCATTATTAAATATATAAAAAATTCCGGGTGTTACAATACCCCTTTTACGGGGTTGTTTTCTCATATTGACAATTGTACACTTTTTTGGGGTTGTTTTCTCATCTTGAAAGACATACCCCTCTTAAGGGGTTATTTTCTAATATTGACAAATATACCCCTCTTATGGGGTTGTTTTCTCATATTGACAAATATACCAGTTTTTTGGGGTTGTTTTCTCATGTTGAAAGGTATACTCCTCTTACGGGGTTGTTTTCTAATATTGACAAATACACCCCTCTTACGGGGTTGTTTTGTAATATTGAGAAATGTACCCCTCTTACAGGGTTGTTTTCTCATGTTGAAAGATATATCCCTCTTACGGAGTTGTTTTCTCGTATTAAAAAATATACCACTTTTTTGGGGTTGTTTTCTCGTGTTGAAAGATATATCCCTCTTACGGGGTTGTTCTTTAATATTGACAAATATACCCCTCTTATGGGATTGTTTTCTCATATTAATAAATATACCACTTTTTGGGGTTGTTTTCTCCTGTTGAAAGATATACCTCTCTTACGTGGTTGTTTTCTAATATTAACAAATATACCCCTCTTACAGGGTTGTCTTCTAATATTGACAAGGGTTATTTTCTCATGTTGAAAGATATACCCTCTTATGGGGTTCTTTTCTAATATTGAAAAATATACCCCTCTTACGGGGTTGTTTTCTAATATTGACAAATATACCCCTCTTATGGAGTTGTTTTCTCATATTGACAAATATACCCTCTTATGGGGTTGTTTTCTCATATTGACAAATATACCCTCTGATGGGGTTGTTAACTTATATTGACAAATATACCACTTTTTTGGGTTTGTTTTCTCATGTTGAAATATATACCCCTCTTACGGGGTTATTTCTTAATATTGATAAATATATCTCTCTTACGGTGTTATTTTCTAATATTGACAAATATGCCCCTCTTACGGGGTTGTTTTCTCATTTTGAAAGATATACCCCTCTTACGTGGTTGTTTTCTATATTCACAAATACACCTCTATTACGGGGTTATTTTTTAATATTGACAAATATAACCCTCTTATGGTGTTATTTTCTAATATTGACAAATATACACCTCTTACGGGGTTGTTTTCAAATATTAACATATATACCCCTATTACGGTGTTGTTTTCTCATGTTAAAAATTATACCACTTTTTCGGGGTTGTTTTCTCATTTTGAAAGATATACCGCTCTTGCGGGGTTGTTTTCTCTATTAACAAGTATACCCCTCTTACAGGGCTGTTTTCTAATATTGACAAATATACCCCTCTTATGGGGTTGTTTTCTCATATTGATAAATATACCCCTCTTACGGGATTGTTTTCTAATATTGACAAATATACCTCTCTTACGTGGTTGTTTTCTCATGTTGAGAAATATACCACTTTTTTGGTGTTGATTTCTCATGTTGAAAGATATACCCCTCTTACGGGGTTATTTTCTAATATTGACAAATATACCCCTTTTATAGGGTTGTTTTCTAATATTGACACATATACCCCTCTTACGGGGTAATTTTCTCATATTGACAAATGTACCCCTCTTACAGGGTTGTTTTCTCATATTGACCAATATACCACTTTTTGGGGTTGTTTTCTCATGTTGAAAGATATACCCCTCTTACGGGGTTGTTTTGTAATATTGACAAATATACCCCCTCTTACGGGGTTCTTTCTAATATTGACAAATATACCACTCTTACGGTGTTGTTTTCTCATGTTGACAAATATACCACTTTTCATTGTTGTTATCTTATGTTGAAAGATATACCCCTCTTACGGGGTTAGTTTCTAATATTAACAAATACACCCCTCTTACGGGGTTCTTTTCTCATATTGACAAGTATACCACTTTTTGGGGATTGTTTTCTCATGTTGAAAGAGATACCCCTCTTGCAGGGTTATTTTCTAATATTAACAAATATACTCCTCTTACGGGGTTGTTTTCTAATATTGACAAATATACCTCTCATACAGGGTTATTTTCTCATATTGACAAATATACCCCTCTTACATGGTTGTTTTCTCATATTAATAAATATACTAATTTTTTCGGGTTATTTTCTTATCTTGAAAGATATACTCCTCTTACGGGGTTATTTTCTAATATTGATACATATACCCCTCACACGGGGTTATTTTCTAATATTAATAAATATACCCTTCTTACGGGGTTATTTTCTCATATTGACATATATGCCTCTCTTACGAGTTTCTTTTCTCATATTGATAAATATATCACTTTTTTGGGGTTGTTTTCTCATTTTGAAAGATATACCCCTCTTATGGGGTTGTGTTCTAATATTGACAAATATACCCCTCTTACTTCGTTGTTTTCTAATATTGATAAATATACCCCTTTTACGGGGTTGTTTTCTCATACTGACAAATATACACTTTTTTGGGATTGTTTTCTCATCTTGAAAGACATACCCCTCTTAAGGGGTTGTTTTCTAATATTGACAAATATGCCCCTTTTACGGGGTTGTTTGCTCATATTGACAAATATACCAGTTTTTTGGAGTTGTTTTCTCATGTTGAAAGATATCCCCCTCTTACGGGGTTGTTTTCTAATATTGACAAATATACCCCTCTTACGAGGTTATTTTCTTATATTGACAAATATACCCCTCTTACGGGGTTGTTTTGTAATATTGAGAAATGTACCCCTCTTACGGGGTTGTTTTCTCATATTGACAAATATACCACTTTTTTTGTGTTGTTTTCTCATTTTGAAAGATATACCCCTCTTACGGGGTTGTTTTCTGATGTTGAAAGATATATCCCTCTTACGGAATTGTTTTCTCGTATTAAAAAATATACCACTTTTTTGGGGTTGTTTTCTCGTGTTGAAGGATATACCCCTCTTACGGGATTATTTTCTAATATTGACAAATATACCCCTCTTACGGGGTTGTTTTCTCATATTGACAAATATACCACTTTTTTGGGGTTGTTTTCTCCTATTGAAAGATATACCTCTCTTACGGGGTTATTTTTGTAATATTAACAAATATACCCCTCTTACGGGGTTGTTTTCTAATATTGACAAGGGTTGTTGTCTCATGTTGAAAGATATGCCCCTCTTACGTGGTTGTTTTCTAATATTGACAAATATACCCCTCTTACGGGGTTTTTTCTGATATTGACAAATATACCCCTCTTATGGGGTTGTTTTCTCATATTGACAAATATACCCTCTTGTGGGGTTGTTATCTTATTTTGACAAATATACCTCTTTTTTGGGGTTATTTTCTCAGGTTGAAGGATATACCCCTCTTACGGGGTTGTTTTCTAATATTGACAAATATACTCCTCTTACGGGGTTGTTTTCTAATATTGATAAATATACTCCTCTTACGGGGTTATTTTCTCATATTGACAAATATACCATTTTTTTGGGTTTGTTTTCTCATGTTGAAGGACATACCCCTCTTACGGGTTTGTTGATGCAGTTCCACCATTGACATTGACGGAGGCTCAAGAGTAAGGCATGTTGACTGTTTGTTGAAACGGACCTATTACGAGGGTTCGTGCTAAAGCTATTGCTCAAGCCACTTCGGGCATTGTCACCAAGGCCTTTGCAAGGAATGGAGCATCCTCAATTTCCACACCCACCTTTAAGATTTTATCATTGTCTACTTAGCTTGAAAAGACTTCCTAAACTTAAACTTTCATCTTTGGGTTTGTATTGCTATTTGTTTTTATTTTTTATTTGTATTTATTTAGCTTGTTTTCCTTTATTAGAAATCTAGGTTTAGGGTTCCCATATATATGGGATATTGGTTTTGTTTTATGGGCACATCAAATTTTATGCAAGGAATTGTGAGAGCTTTGGACTGCCCCTTGTCTTCGATGCCGCCTCTCTTATTTGTGCCGACCCACTATCACCCTTTAATCTACATTCTTGTTTGGAATTAAGTCCATCTTCATTAATTGTTTCATCCCATTTTCATTTCAATATGGTTGTCCTTTAATTTCTCAAATTGAGAAAGTGGGATTGTGTTTCATTTCCATCATTGTTCGTCCCTAATTTCATTGTAATGTGGTTGGCCTTCATCATTGGATTTATGTTAGTGGGATTGTGCCCACTTTCCATCATCAAATTAGTGGAATCGTATCCACCTCCTACTACGTCACTTTGGCCTTCATCATCCGAATTGTGATTGTCCCCACTTTCAGTCTTGATTAAGTGGAACCGTGATCAATCCCCTACCTACGTCACATTGGCCTTCACTTGTCCACTTTTGTATCCCGTATTCATAAGACAATTGAGAATTAAGTTGCCTCCTTTCTAAGGCTGTGGATGTGTCCTCCACTTCCTTCTATCAAGGCTGTCTTAGACATCAACAAGAGAAGCCTTGCCACACATCCTACCTAGATCTGACTCAAGGGGCTAATGCATCAATTTGGTATCAGCTTCCAGGGGTACGACATGTTGTTCATCATTCTCTTATTTCAATTTCTCCCATTATATTTCTAACCCTCACATGTGTTTCCATTTCCTTATTTTTTCATAGTTGTCCAGCCTTTCCAACCATAATAAAAAAAAGAGTCCTTTGGTTCGGATATATTTCACACCAAGAATGTTATGCTTTGTTGTCACCCTATTGCCTTGTATGCAAATACACTAAAATTTGTGTTGTTACATTGTTCTCTTGTTTGTTACCATCAGTACTGCCATTAAAAATTTGAGCAAGGTTGCATTCCACGAATACACTAAAATTTGTGATGTTACCTTGTTTTCTTGCTTATCACCATCACTAGTGCAGTTGAAATTCAACATAAAAAAATAACCGATCACAAAAATTGAAAACGTTGGCATACATCCATTTCATGCAACACAATTAATCAACGACTTTATTTTGCATTGATTATTTTCTTTGATTTAATCATCATGGTACAATATTGCATGCTTGATTTGGCTTGAATAAGTTATTGCATACAAGTTCACTTCTTGCCTTCACCTCCCACACGGATTATTTCACGTAGTTACCGAGAGATTTTGTTACTTTGAGTGTGTTGGACTGCATCTTGTGCTTCTTGTAGTTGCTGTTGTTTTTGTTGTTATTAACCTCTTGCTATGTCTGTGCATGAGGAGGGACTTGATGTACAAGCGGTTGAATTGTTGGCGACGAAGGAACACCTTGACAAGTTTGAGGCTGAGCGCATTGTTCTGGCTGAACGGTTGGCCACTACGGAGCGCCAACTAGCTCACTTGACACGCCTTATGGAGGCTCAACATGGGCCTATTGGGGTGCCCCCTTCCTTAGTCCCGGACACTCCCTTAGCCGCTAGTGCCGGACAATAAGTTCTTCAACACTCCCGGCATGATAGGAGTAAGGGACTAGCGTCATCATCACAACAACAACATGTTCACCACAAGCAGTCTAACAGGCTGCAGTCTGTCATTGAGAGGCCTACTATCGATGACATTGATGATCGGTGGCAACCAAGATCCAACTCTAGAGACCTCGATGATAATGGTCATTACTCGGACCATGCGGACACCCCAAGAGGCAACCACCAATCACTTGAGCGGCACAGGTATGATCACTCTAACCCTGATACTCATTACTATGGGCGTCACTTCGTCTGTACCAACAATGCACGGCCTACCACACGGCTAGATAGAGGCCATACGCAGCCTGCACCCCAAGCTCCTTTTAGCCCTATTCTCCACTTACTTTCAGTGAATATGATGAGGAGGATATGCACTTAGCTGGCCAGGTAAACCCAGGTAACTACCACCCCCCGCTTGCTGAACCTATCGAGAACCAAGTTCATCCGAAGGGGTGGATTCCTCCTTACATCCCTACACATTTGTTTCATAATACTGTTAATGCTAATGCCTATGATGAGTATGAGAATGTGCAGCCTAGGCATAGGAGAGGCCACAATGGAGTTCGTGGGAATGCATATAACAATCACGATGATCGCGGCTTTGAGGAGAAATGCCAAGTTCAACCCAATCATAACTCTAGATGCGATATCAAGGTAAAGATTGAAAACTTTATTGGTGAATATGATGCGGCTATCTTTTTGGATTGGTTACAGGCGACAGAACATGCACTTCAGCATTGCCACTATTCCGAAGAGGAAAAGGTGGAGATTGCCACTTTGCACTTCCAAGGAGCCGCAAGGTCGTGGTGGCATAGAGATGTGGCAAATAGAGCTCGCATGGGATGTGAACCTATTAGACAATGGCACCAACTTGTCTTCATCATGACTCAAAAGTATGTGCCTCCGGAATATAAGAATGAGATGAGATTGAAGATAGCCTTAGCTCGACAAGGAACTCAAACACCTCTTGAGTTCTTTGCATAACTAGAGGACTTGTATTTCAAGGTCGGCATGAGTGTCACTCCGGCCACCATTCGAACCAAATTTCTCCATGGTCTTCATGCTGATTTGAGGGAAGAAGTCGATGTGTTGCCCATCAAGGACTTAACTACTCTCGCACACGCCGCTCAAAAGGTCCACCTTAAACTTGTGCGCAAGAAGGTCTATCCTTAGCTCTCAGCTTCTTCAACAAAAAGGTATGATTCTAACCTTAGTCCTAAGTTTTCTACTAATTTTGATGCTCGTGTGCAGCCTATGTCTCAAACTCCTATCTCTAGCCAGCCTACACGCCCCACCGAGACTTCTAAACTTGCTGCTGCCCCATCTCAACCTCCATATGGCCCCCGTCAAGACAAGACGAGCGATAGAGTATGCTATAAATATGGCGGGCGCAGTCATATTGTGCGCGATTTTCCAAATCCTAGGAAGGTATTGTTCTCTTAAGCTACGGGGTATGAATCAATTGACGATGACGAGGATCCGAAACCTGTTTATGATGACTTCGCTGATGAGGAGCCTTATGCTTGTGGTCCCCCGGACTTGAATGAAGGAACGCCTCTTTCCCTTGTAGCTCGTTGTGCTTTGATAGTGAAAGATGCTTTTGTAGGGGACGAACGAGAGAATTTATTTCACACAAGGTGCCTTATAGGTACTTCATCTTTGAGTGCAATAGTAGATAGTGGTTCTTGCTGCAACATCTTGAATGAAAAAGTAGTGAGGGTTTTGAACTTACCTACTTCGCCACATCCTCAACCTTATAGCCTCCAATGGATTTCAAAAGGTAAAGGTGATGTGGTAAAAAGGAAATGCCACATCACATTCTCTATTGGTACTTATGTTGATACCGTTACTTGTGATGTTGTGATTATGGACGCTACTAACCTCCTTCTAGGTCGCCCTTGGCAATATGATAAGAAGACCGTGCATGATGGGTTCTTTAACACATACACCTTCCAGCACAAGGGGCGTAGGGTAACCCTTCTCCCCATGACACCACAGGAAATAATCCTTGACTATATGGAAAGAGACCGCATCAAATCTTTGGAGCAGACAAACGAGGCAGTCAAGCCCATGACACCTACCGAGCTCAAGTATTCGCCTAATCTCAAAGCGTCAACCAAGGTGGAGCACTCTTCAGGTCCAGCCACCTTGCGGGTTGTTCCCACCCCCTATGAGGCCCCTTTAACCAATGAAGGCACCAAGGAAAAGGTTGAAAATCAACAGGACCCAACATAGCACACGGGCCACCAGGACAAAGCACAGCAGCTTCCTAGGGCACCTGCAATCACCAGATTTGGATCCCAACTGCCTGCGGACCCTACATTTACAATTCAGGGTCGTTGTGAGCGACGATTACTCATGGCACATTCGAGGGATATTACTCTAATCGTTCAGGGACGTTCTCCTTACTTCTTATTGATTCCTACTGCATGTCTATATGTTTTTAAAACTGTAGATGATTTACCCTCTTCTGTGACTTGTCTTTTGCAGGAGTTCCCGGATGTTATGGCTGATGAGATTTCCGAAGGTCTTCCGCCACTTCGTGGGATCAAGCATCAAATTGACTTAATTCCTAGGGCTTCTTTGCCTAATCGTGCAGCCTACCGGGCAAGTCCGGAAAAGACTAAGGAGCTCCAGCGTCAAGTCACTGAGCTCTTAGAGAAGGGCTATGTATGAGAAAGTTTAAGTCCTTATGGCATGCCAGTGATTTTGGTGCTAAAGAAGGAGGGTACATGAAGAATGTGCATGGACTGCATGGCCATTAATCAAATAACGGTAAAGTACCGTTATCCAATTCCTCGCCTAGACGACATGCTCGATGAGTTGCATGGAGCCATCCACTTTTCTAAGATCAATCTTAGGAGCAGCTACCATCAAATCCGCATGAAGGAAGGCAATGAATGGAAGACGACCTTCAAAACAAAGTATGGCCTTTATGAATGGCTTATGATGCCATTTGGACTCACCAATACCCCAAGTACCTTTATGAGATTGATGAACCATGTACTTAGACATTTTTTGGGGAAATTTATGGTTGTGTATTTTGATGACTTTTTAGTGTATAGTCGGTCTTCAAATGAACATGTTTCTCATCTTAGACAAGTCCTACAATGTCTTAGGAACGAGCAATTGTACGTCAACTTGTCAAAATGTGTGTTTTGCTTGGACACTACTATTTTCTTAGGATTTTTATAGTTTCTAAGGATGGGCTACGTGTGGATGAGGAAAAGGTCCACGCTATCAAGGAGTGGCCTACCCTTACTATAGCGACCATAGTGCGGTCTTTCTTAGGGTTGGCTGGATTTTATAGGCGGTTTTTGAGGGATTTTAGCTCAATAGTCGCGCCCCTACATGAGTTGACAAAGAAGGGCACCACCATTACTTGGGAGCCGAAGCATGAGGCGGCCTTCATGAACCTTAAGGATCGCCTATGCCATGCTCCTTTGCTATAGTTACCGAACTTCAACAAAACCTTTGAGGTTGAGTGCGACGCCTCCAACATCAGGACAGGTGGAGTTCTTATTCAAGAACGCCGCCCCATTGCATATTTCAGTAAGAAGTTGTCCGGCTCCACTCTCAACTATCCTACTTATGATAAAGAGCTTTATGCTCTTATTCTGGTATTGAAGACATGGCAACATTATTTGTGGCCTAAGGAGTTCGTCATCCATACGGACCATGTGGCCTTGGCTTATCTCAAGCACCAATCCATCCTTGGCCGTCGGCATGCTAGGCGGGTAGAGTTCATGGAGACCTTTCCATATATGGTGCTTCATAAAAAAGGTAAGGAGAATGTGGCAGCCGACGGCCTTTCTCACATCGGCCTTTCTCACAGGTATGTTCTCTTGTCTTCCCTTGATCTTTGGGTTTTCTTTAATTAAGGAATTATATAAGCATGATACTTTCTTTAAATTTATTTATGACACTTGCGCATCTCAAGGAGCCTTAGATACCTATTTCCTTGACTAAAGGCACCTCTATAAGGGTGGGAAATTTTGCATTCCATCGTCTTCTATTAGGGGTCTCCTAATTAAGGAAGCACATGAGAGTAGAGTACATTTCGGGATAGCCAAAACCGTAGCCGCTCTTAAGGAACACTTTTATTGGCCACACATGACTAAACAAGTAACTAAATTTTGCAATGCTTGTGTCACTTGCCATAAAGCCAAGTCTAGGTCAAGCCCCTCACTCTACACAGCCTTACCCATACAACGGGCACCTTAGGAGGATATGTCCATGGATTTTGTGATGGGGTTGGCAAGATCTAAGAAGGGGAGGGACTCTATTTTCATGATGGTCGATCGATTCTCTAAGATGGCTCATTTTATACCATGTAAGTTCACCAACAATGCTTCCAATTGTGCTTCTTTATTCTTTGAGCATGTGGTTCGCTTACATGGTATTCCACGTACTATAGTTAGTGATAGAGACGTGAAATTTGTTAGCCATTTTTGGAGAACATTGTGGGGTAAGTTAGGTACCAGTCTTCTATTCTCTACTAGCTATCACCCTCAAACTGATGGCCAAATGGAAGTGACCAACCGAACCTTAGGGACTTTGCTTAGGACAATGCTTAGGGCCAACCCGCGCCGTTGGGAGGACTTACTTGCTTTTGTTGAATTTTCTTATAACAGGTCTATCCATTCAGCTATAAAGATGTCCCCATTTGAGGTGGTGTATGGCCGCAACCCTTTATCATCTTTGGACTTGGTGCCGCATCCTTTGAAGGACGGAGACCATGTTCGTGAAGCTGCACGGGCCGAGATGATTCAGGAGTTGCATGCTAAGATTAAGGAGCAGCTGGAACGGAGAGCCAGGTAGCTGGAGCACAAGGCCAACAAGGGCCAACGCCGTATCACATTTGCTCCCGGGGACCTTGTCTGGTTGCACCTAAGGAAGGAGCGTTTCTCGTGTAGGAGACGTTCTAAACTAGCCCCGAGAGGAGATGGACCCTTCAAGGTCTTGGAAGCATATGGACCTAATGCCTACAAGCTAGAGCTTCCTATTGACTATGGGGTGCACGCGACCTTCAACGTCGCCGACTTGTCTCCTTACACTCCACCGGACCTTGACATTGATGAATCAAGGACGATTCGAGGCCAAGAAGGGGAGAGTGATGCAGTTCCACCATTGACATTGACGGAGGCTCAAGAGGAAGACATGTTGAGCGTTCGTTCAAATGGACCTATCACGAGGGCTCGTGCCAAAGCTATTGCTCAAGCTACTTCGAGCATTGTCACTAAGGCCTTTTCAAGGAATGGAGCATCCTCAATTTCCACACCCACCTTCAAGATTTTATCATTGTCTACTTGGCATGAAGAGACTACCTAAACTTAAACTTTCATCTTTGGGTTCGTATTGCTATTTGTTTTTATTTTTTATTTGTATTTATTTAGCTTGTTTACCTTTATTAGAAATCTAGGTTTAGGGTTCCTATATATATGGGATATTCGTTTTGTTTTATGGGCACGTCGAATTTTATACAAGGAATTGTTAGAGCTTTGGACTCCCCCCTTGTCTTCGATGCCGCCTCTCTTATTTATGCCGACCCTATTCTTAAACACTATCACCCTTTAATCTACATTCTTATTTGGAATTAAGTCCATCTTCATTAATTGTTTCATCCCATTCTCATTTCAATGTGGCTGTCCT
This sequence comes from Ricinus communis, assembly GCF_019578655.1. Lineage (NCBI taxonomy): Eukaryota > Viridiplantae > Streptophyta > Magnoliopsida > Malpighiales > Euphorbiaceae > Ricinus > Ricinus communis. Next base: position 31,419,245 of record NC_063257.1, on the reverse strand, counting down.
TTAATTTCCCAAATTGAGAAAGTGGGATTGTCCTCAATTTCATTGTAACGTGGTTGGCCTTCATCATCCGATTTATATTAGTGGAATTGTACCCAATTTCCATCATCAAATTAGTGGAATCATGTCCACCTCCTACTACGTCACTTTGGTCTTCATGATCCGAATTGTGATAGTGGGATTGTCCCCACTTTTAATCTTCATTAAGTGGAACCGTGATCAATCCAATACCTACGTCACCTTGGCCTATACTTGTCCATATTTGTATCCCATATTCATAGCACAATTGAGAATTGAGTTGCCTCCATTCCAAGGCCGTGGTCGTGTCCTCCGCCTCCTTCTATCAAGGCTGTCTTAGACGTCAACAAGAGAAGCCTTGTGACACGTCCTTCCTAGATCCGACTCAAGCAAGCCTTCCAAGGGGCTAACGCATTAGTTGTTTTCTAACATTGAGAAATATACCACTCTTACGGGGTTGTTTTCTAATATTGAAAAATATATCCCTCTTACGGGGTTGTTTTCTCATATTGACAAATACACCGCTCTTACGGGGTTGTTATCTCATATTGAAAGATATACCCCTTTTCATGGTGTTGTTTTCTCATTTTGAAAGATATACCCCTTTTTTTGGTGTTGTTTTCTCATATTGAAAGATATATCCCTCTTATGGGTTTTTTTAATATTGACAAATATACCCCTCTTATAGGGTTGTTTTCTCATATTGATAAATATACCACTCCTTTGGGGTTGTTTTCTCATGTTGAAAGATATACTCCTATTACGGGGTTGTTTTCTAATATTGACAAATATACCCCTCTTGCGGGGTTGTTTTCACAAATTGACAAATATAGCAATTTTTTGGGGTGGTTTTCTCATTTTGATAGATATACCACTCTTACGGGGTTGTATTCTAATATTGACAAATAAACCCCTCTTACGGGGTAGTTTTCTCAAATTGACAAATATACCACTTTTTTAGGGTGGTTTTCTCATTTTGAAACATATACCCCTCTTACGGGGTTGTTTTCTAATTTTGACAAATATATCCCTCTTAGGGGGTTGTTTTCTGATATTGACAAATATACCCCTCTTACGGGATTGTTTTCTAATATTGACAAATATACCACTTCTTTGGCATTGTTTTCTCATTTTGAAATATATACCCCTTTTTTAGGGGTTGTTTTCTCATGTTGAAAGATATCCCTCTTACCGGGTTTTTTTTTCTAATATTGACAAATATACCCCTCTTATGGGGTTGTTTTCTCATGTTGACAAATATACCACTCTTTTGGGGTGGTTTTCTCATGTTGAAAGATATACCCCTCTTACGGGGTTGTTTTCTAATATTGACAAATATACCCCTCTAACAGAGTTGTTTTCTCAAATTGACAAATGTACCACTTTTTTGGGGTGGTTTTCTCATTTTGAAAGATATACCCCTCTTACGGGGTTGTTTTATAATTTTGACAAATATATCCCTTCTACGGGGTTGTTTTCTAATATTGAAAAATATACCCCTCTTACGGGATTGTTTTCTAATATTGATAAATATACCACTTTTTTGGGGTTGTATTCTCATTTTGAAAGATATACACCTCTTACGGGGTTGTGGTCTAATATTGACTAATACACCCCTCTTACCGGGTTGTTATCTAATATTGACAAATATACCCCTCTTAAGGGGTATATTCTCGTATTAAAATATATATCACTTTTTGGGGGATACTTTCTCATGTGGAAATATATATCCCTCTTTCGGGGTTGTTTTCTAATATTGACAAGTATACCCTCTTACGTGGTTATTTTCTCATATTGTCAAATATACCAATATTTTGGGGTTGTTTCCTCATGTTGAAAGATATACCACTCTTATGGGGTTGTTTTCTAATATTGACAAATATACCTCTCTTACGGGGTTATTTTCTTACATTGACAAATACACCACTTTTTTGGGGCTGTTTTCTCATGTTGAAAGATATACCCCTCTTACGGGGTTGTTTTCTAATATTTACAAATATACCCCTCTTACGGGGTTGTTTTCTCATATTGACAAATATACCACTTTTTTGGGGTTGTGTTCTCATTTAGAAAGATATACCCCTCTTATGGGGTTGTTTTCTAATATTGACAAATATATTCCTCTTACAGGGTTGTTTTCTAATATTGACAAATATACCCCTCTTACGGGGTTGTTTTCTCATATTGATAAATATACCAATTTCTTGGGGTTGCTTTCTCATGTTGAAAGATATACCCCTGTTATGGGGTTGTTTTCTATTATTGACAAATATACCCCTCTTACGGGGTTGTTTTCTCAAATTGACAAATATACCACTTTTTTGGGGTAGTTTTCTCATTTTGAAAGATATACCCCTCTTATGGGGTTGTTTTCTAATTTTGACAAATATATATCTCTTAGGGGCTTGTTTTCTAATATTGACAAATATACCCCTCTTACGGGATTATTTTCTAATATTTACAAATATACCACTTTTTTGGTGTTGTTTTCTCAGTTTGAACTATATAGCCCTTTTTTAGGTGTTGTTTTCTCATGTTGAAAGATATCCCACTTACCGGGTTTTTTTTCTAATATTGACAAATATACCCCTCTTATAGGGTTGTTTTCTCATGTTGACAAATATACCACTCTTTTGGGGTGGTTTTCTCATGTTGAAAGATATACCCCTCTTGCGGGGTTATTTTCTAATATTGACAAATATACCCCTCTTACAGAGTTGTTTTCTCAAATTGACAAATGTACCACTTTTTTGGGGTGGTTTTCACATTTTGAAAGATATACCCCTCTTACGGGGTTGTTTTCTAATTTTGACAAATATATTCCTTGTACGGGATTGTTTTCTAATATTGACAAATATACCCCTCTTACGGGATTGTTTTCTAATATTGATAAATATACCACTTTTTTGGGGTTGTATTCTCATTTTGAAAGATATACACCTCTTACGGGGTTATGTTCTAATATTGACTAATACACCCCTCTTACCGGGTTGTTTTCTAATATTGACAAATATACCCCTCTTACGGGGTTGTTTTAACGTATTAAAAAATATATCACTTTTTTGGGGATATTTTCTCATGTTGAAAGATATATCCCTCTTTCGGGGTTGTTTTCTAATATTGACAAGTATACCCTCTTATGTGGTTGTTTTCTCATATTGTCAAATATACCAATATTTTGGGGTTATTTTCTCATGTTAAATGATAAACGCCTGTTACGGGGTTGTTTTCTAATATTGACAAATATACCTCTCTTACGGGGTTGTTTTCTTATATTGACAAATCCACCACTTTTTTGGTGTTGTTTTCTCATGTTGAAAAATATACCCCTCTTACGGGGTTATTTTCTAATATTAACAAATATACCCCACTTACGGGGTTATTTTCTCATATTGACAAATATACCACTTTTTTGGGGTTGTGTTCTCATTCAGAAAGATAAACCCATCTTACGGGGTTGTTTCCTAATATTGACAAATATATTCCTCTTACAGGGTTGTTTTCTAATATTGACAAATATACCCCTCTTACGGGGTTGTTTTCTCATATTGATAAATGTACCAATTTCTTGGGGTTGCTTTCTCGTGTTGAAAGATATACCCCTGTTATGGGGTTGTTTTCAATATTGACAAATATACCCCTCTTACGAGGTTGTTTTCAAATATTGACAAATATACCCCTTTTACGAGATTGTTTTCTCATATTGACAAATATACCACTTTATTTTGCGTGTTTTCTCATGTTGAAAGAGATACCCCTCCTACGGGGTTGTTTTCTAATATTGATAAATATACCCCTCTTACGGGGTTATTTTCTAATATTGACAAATATACCCCTCTACGAGGTTGTTTTCTCATATTGACAAATATACCCCTCTTACGGGGTTTTTTTTCTGATATTGATAAATATACCATTTTTTTGGAGTCGTTTTCTCATTTTGAAAGATATGCCCCTCTTACGGGGTTGTGCTTTAATATTGACAAATATACACCTCTTACTGGGTTATTTTCTAATATTGACAAATATACCCCTCTTACGGGGTTGTTTTCTCGTAATAACAAATATACCACTTTTTTGGGGTTGTTTTATCATGTTGAAAGATATATCTACCCTTCGGGATTGTTTTCTAATATTCACAAATATACCCTCTTACCAGGTTATTTTCTCATATTGACAAATAAACTGCTTATTTGGGGTTGTTTTCTCATGTTGAAAGATATACCCCTCTTACGGGGGTTGTTTTCTAATATTGACAAATATACCTTTTTAATGGGATTATTTTCTTATATTGAGAAATATACCACTTTTTTGGGGTTGTTTTCTCATATTGAAAGATATACCCCTCTTACGGAGTTATTTTCTAATTTTGACAAATATACCCTTCTTACGGGGTTGTTTTCTAATATTGATAAATATACCCCTTTTACGGGGTTGTTTTCTCATATTGACAAATATACCGCTCTTACGGGATTGTTTTCTCGTATTGACAAATATACCCCTTTTCTGTGGTAGTTTTCTCATTTAGAAAGATATACCCCACTAAGTGGTTGTTTTCTAATATTGACCAATATATCCCTCTTACGGTGTTGTTTTCTAATATTGATAAATATACTCGTCTTACCGGGTTGTTTTCTCATATTGATAAATGTACTAATTTTTTGGGGTTGTTTTCTTATGTTGGAAGATATACCCCTCTTACGGGGTTCTTTTCAAATATTGACAAATATACCCCTCTTACGGGGTTGTTTTCTCATATTGACATATATACCCCTCTTACGGGGTTGTTTTCTTTTATTGACAAATATACCATTTTTTTAGGGTTGTTTACTCATGTTGAAAGACATACCCCTCTTACGGGGTTGTTTTCTAATATTGACAAATATATTCCTCTTACAGGGTTGTTTTCTAATGTTGACAAATATACCCCTATTACGGGGTTGTTTTCTCATATTGACATATATACCCCTCTTACGGGGTTGTTTTCTTTTATTGATAAATATACCATTTTTTTGGGGTTGTTTACTCATGTTGAAAGACATACCCCTCTTACGGGGTTGTTTTCAAATATTGACAAATATACCCCTCTTACGGGGTTGTTTTCTCCCATTAAACAATATACAACTTTTCTAGGGTGGTTTTCTCATGTTGAAAGATATATCCCTCTTACGAGGTTGTTTTCTAATATTAACAAATATACACCTCTTACGGGGTTGTTTTGTCATATTGAGAAATATACACTTTTTTGGGGTTGTTTTCTCATGTTATAAGACATACACCTCTTACGGGGTTGTTTTCTAATATCGACAAACATACCCCTCTTACTAGGTTGTTATCTCATATTGACAAATGTATAACTTTTTTGGGTTGTTTTCTCATGTTGAGAGAGATACCCCTCTTCCGGGGTTGTTTTTTAATATTGACAAATATACCCTCTTACGGGGTTATTTTCTATTATTGACAAATATACCACTCATACGGGGTTGTTTTCTAATATTGACAAATATACCCCTCTTACGGGGTTGTTTTCTCGTATTAACAAATACACCCCTCTTACGAGGTTGTTTTCTCATATTAACAAATACACCACTCATACGGGCTTGGTTTCTAATATTGACAAATATACCACTTTTTTGGTGTTCTTTTCTCATTTTGAAAGATATATCCCTCTTACGGGGTTGTTTTCTAATATTGCCAAATATACCCCTCTTACGACGTTCTTTCCTCATGTTGACAAATATACCTCTTTTTTGGGTTGTTTTCTCATGTTCAAATATATATCCCTTTTACTGAGTTGTTTTCTAATATTGATAAATATACCCCTCTTACGGGGTTGTTTTCTCATATTGACAAATATAATAGTTTTTTTATGTTGTTTTCTCATGTTGAAAGATATACCCCTCTAACGGGGTTGGTTTCTATTATTGACAAATATACAACTCTTACGGTGTTATTTTCTAATATTGACAAATATACCCCTCTTACGGGGTTGTTTTCTCATATTGACAAATATACCACTTGTTTAGCGTTGTTTTCTTATTCTAAAAGATATACCCCTCTAACGGGGTTGTTTTCTAATATTGATAAATTTACCCCTCTTACGGGGTTGTTTTCTAATATTGATAAATATACCGATCTTACGGGGTTGTTTTCTCATATTGACAAATACACCCCTTTTACGGAGTTGTTTTCTCATGTTGACAAATATACCCCTCTAACGGGGTTGTTTTCTCGTATTAAAAAATATACCACATTTTTTGGGTTGTTTTCTAATTTCGAAAGATATACCCCTCTTACGGGGTTGTTTTCTAATATTGACGAATATACCTCTCTTACGGGGTTGTTTTCTAATATTGAAACATATACCACTTTTTTGAGGTTGTTTTCTCATGTTGATAGATATACCCCTCTTACGGAGTTGTTTTCTAATATTGACAAATATACCCCTTATACTGGGTTGTTTTCTAATATTGATAAATATACCCCTCTTACGGGGTTATTTTCTCATGTTCAAAGATACACCCCACTTACGGGGTTGTTCTCTAATATTGAGAAATATACCTCTCTTACGGGGTTGTATTCTCATATTGACAAATATACCACTTTTTGGGGTTGTTTTCTCATGTTGAAAGATATACCCCTCTTACGGGGTTGTTTTCTCATGTTGAAAGATATACCCCTCTTACGGGCTTAGTTTCTATTATTGACAAATATACCACTCTTTCAGGGTTATATTCTAATATTAAAAAATTTACCCCTTACAAGGTTGTTTTCTCATATTGACAAATACCCCCCTCTTACGAGGTTGATTTCTCAAATTGACAAATATACCACTTTTTGTCGTTGTTTTCTCATTTTGACAAATATACCGCTCTTACGGGGTTGTTTTCTAATATTGACAAATATACCCCTCTTACGGGGTTGTTTTCTCATATTAACAAATATACCACTTTTTTGGGGTTGTTTTCTCATATTGAAAGATATACCCCTTTTTTTGGGTTGTTTTCAAATAATGAAAGAGATGCCCCTCTTACGGGGTTGTTTTCTAATAATGACAAATACCCTCCACTTACAGGGTTGTTTTCTAATATTGACAAATATACCACTCATACAGGGTTGTTTTCTAATATTGACAAATATACCCCTCTTACGGGGTTGTTTTCTCGAATTAACAAATACACCCCTCTTACGAGGTTGTTTTCTCGTATTGACAAATACACCACTCATACGGGCTTGTTTTCTAATATTGACAAATATACCACTTTTTTGATGTTGTTTTCTCATTTTGAAAGATATACCCCTCTTACTTGGTTGTTTTCTAATATTGCCAAATATACGCCTCTTACGGCGTTCTTTCCTCATGTTGACAAATATACCTCTTTTTTGGGTTGTTATATATATCCCTCTTACGGGGTTGTTTCCTAATACTGATAAATATACCCATCTTACGGGGTTATTTTTTCATATTGACAAATACACCCCTTTCACGGAGTTGTTCCCTCATGTTGACAAGTATACCCCTCTTACGGGGTTGTTTTCTCGTATTAAAAAATATACCATATTTTTGGGGTTGTTTTCTCATTTTGAAAGATATACCCGTCTTACGGTGTTGTTTTTTAATATTGAAAAATATACCGCCTTTACGAGGTTGTTTTCTCATATTGAGAAATTTACCACTTTTTTGGGGTTGTTTTCTCATGTTGAAAGATAAACCCCCTCTTACGAGGTTGTTTTCTAATATTGACAAATATACCCCTCTTACAAGGTTATTTTCTAATATTGACAAATATACCCCTCTTACGGGGTTGTTTTCCCATATTAACAAAATATACCACTATTTCTCGGTTGTTTTCCCATGTTGAAGGATATACCCCTCTTACGGGGATGTTTTCTAATATTGACAAAAATACCCCTCTTACGTGGTTATTTTCTCATATTGACAAATATACCACTTTTTTGGGTTGTTTTCTCATGTTGAAAGATATACCCCTCTAACGGGGTTGGTTTCTATTATTAACAAATATACAACTATTGCGGTGTTGTTTTCTAATATTGACAAATATACCCTTCTTACGGGATTGTTTTCTCATATTGACAAGCACACCCCTCTTATGAGGTTGTTTTCTCATAGTAACAAATATACCACTTTTTTGACGTTGTTTTCTCATTTTGAAAGATATACCCCTCTTACGGGGTTGTTTTCTAATATTGCCAAATATACCCCTCTTAAGAGGTTGTTTTCTCATGTTGACAAATATACCACTTTTCTTGGGTTGTTTTCTCATGTCAAAAGATGTACCCCTCTTACGGGGTTGTTTTTAAATATTGACAAATATACCCCTCTTACTCGATTGTTTTCTCATATTGACAAATATACCACCTCTTTAGGGTTGTTTTCTCATATTGAAAGATATACCCCTGGAACGAGGTTGGTTTCTATTATTGAAAAATATACCACACTTACGGGGTTGTTTTCTAATATTGACAAATATACCCCACTTACGAGGTTGTTTTATCATATTGGCAAATACATCCCTCTTACGATGTTGATATCTCATATTGACAAATATACCACTTTTTGGCGTTGTTTTTTCATTTTAACAAATATACCCCTCTTACGGGGTTGTTTTCTAATATTGACGAACATACCCCTCTTACGGGGTTGTTTTCTCATATTGACAAATATATCACTTTTTTCGTGTTGTTTTCTCATGTTGAAGGATATACCCCTCTTACGAGGGTGTTTTCTAATATTAGCAAATATGCCCCTCTTACGGGGTTATTTTTAATATTGACAACTATACCCCTCTTACGGGGTTATTTTCTCGTATTAATAAATATATCGCTTTTTTAGGGTAGCTTTCGCATTTTCAAAGATATACCAATCTTACGGGGTTGTTTTCTAATATTAACAAATATACCCGTCTTACGGGATTGTTTTCTCATATTGACAAATATACCACTTCTTTTGGGTTGTTTTCTCATGTTGAAAGATATACCCCTCTAACGGGGTAGGTCTCTATTATTGACAAATATACAACTCTTACGGTGTTATTCTCTAATATTGACAAATATACGCCTCTTACGGTGTTGTTTTCTCAGATTGACAAATGCACCCCACTTACGAAGTTATTTTCTCATATTGACAAATATACCACTTGTTTAGCGTTGTTTTCTCATTTTGAAAGATTTACCCCTCTAACGGGGTTGTTTTCTAATATTGATAAATTTACCCCTCTTACGGGGTTGTTTTCTAATATTGATAAATATACCCATCTTACGGGGTTGTTTTCTCATATTGACAAATACACCCCTTTTACGGAGTTGTTTTCTCATGTTGACAAATATACCCTTATAACGGGGTTGTTTTCTCGTATTAAAAAATATACCACACTTTTTGGGTTGTTTTCTCATTTCGAAAGATATACACCTCTTACGGGGTTGTTTTCTAATATTGACAAATATACCTCTCTTACGGGGTTGTTTTCTAATATTGAAACATATACCACTTTTTTGAGGTTGTTTTCTCATGTTGATAGATATACCCCTCTTACGGAGTTGTTTTCTAATATTGACAAATATACCCCTTTTACTGGGTTGTTTTCTAATATTGATAAATATACCCCTCTTACGGGGTTGTTTTCTCATATTGACAAATATAACAGTTTTTTTATGTTGTTTTCTCATGTTGAAAGATATACCCCTCTAACGGGGTTGGTTTCTATTATTGACAAATATACAACTCTTACGGTGTTATTTTCTAATATTGACAAATATACCCCTCTTACGGGGTTGTTTTCTCATTTTGACAAATGCACCCCACTTACGAAGTTATTTTCTCATATTGACAAATATACCACTTGTTTAGCGTTGTTTTCTCATTCTAAAAGATATACCCCTCTAACGGGGTTGTTTTCTAATATTGATAAATTTACCCCTCTTACGGGGTTGTTTTCTAATATTGATAAATATACCCATCTTACGGGGTTGTTTTCTCATATTGACAAATACACCCCTTTTACGGAGTTGTTTTCCCATGTTGACAAATATACCCCTCTAACGGGGTTGTTTTCTCGTATTAAAAAATATACCACATTTTTTGGGTTGTTTTCACATTTCGAAAGATATACCCCTCTTACGGGGTTGTTTTCTAAATTGACAAATATACCTCTCTTACGGGGTTGTTTTCTAATATTGAAACATATACCACTTTTTTGAGGTTGTTTTCTCATGTTGATAGATATACCACTCTTACGGAGTTGTTTTCTAATATTGACAAATATACCCCTTTTACTGGGTTGTTTTCTAATATTGATAAATATACCCCTCTTACGGGGTTGTTTTCTCATATTAACAAATATACCATATTTTTGGGGTTGTTTTCTTATTTTCAAAGATACACCCCACTTACGGGGTTGTTCTCTAATATTGAGAAATATACCTCTCTTACGGGGTTGTATTCTCATATTGACAAATATACCATTTTTTGGGGTGGTTTTCTCATGTTGAAAGATATACCCCTCTTACGGGATTGTTTTATAATATTGACAAATATACCCCTCTTATGGGATTGTTTTCTCATATTGACAAATATACCACTTTTTTGGGGTTGTTTTCTCATGTTGAAAGATATACCCCTCTTACGGGGTTAGTTTCTATTATTGACAAATATACCACTCTTTCAGGGTTATATTCTAATATTAAAAAATTTACCCCTCTTACAAGGTTGTTTTCTCATATTGACAAATACCCCCCTCTTACGAGGTTGATTTCTCATATTGACAAATATACCACTTTTTGTCGTTGTTTTCTCATTTTGACAAATATACCCCTCTTACGGGATTGTTTTCTAATATTGACAAATATACCCCTCTTACGGGATTGTTTTCTCATATTGATAAATATACCACTTTTTTGGGGTTGTTTTCTCATGTTGAAAGATATACCCCTCTTACGGGGTTAGTTTCTATTATTGACAAATATACCACTCTTTCAGGGTTATATTCTAATATTAAAAATTTACCCCTCTTACAAGGTTGTTTTCTCATATTGACAAATACCCCCCTCTTACTGAGGTTGATTTCTCATATTGACAAATATACCACTTTTTGTCGTTGTTTTCTCATTTTGACAAATATCACAGCTCTTGAGGTTGTTTCTAATATTGACAAATATACCCCTCTTACGGGGTTGTTTTCTCATATTAACAAATATACCACTTTTTGGGGTTGTTTTCTCATATTGAAAGATATACCCCTTTTACGGGGTTATTTTCTAATATTGACAAATATACCCTCTTACGGGGTTGTTTTCTAATATTGACAAATATACCACTCTTACGGGGTTGTTTTATAATATTGACAAATATACCCCTCTTAAGAGGTTGTTTTCTCATATTGACAAATATACCACTTTTTGGGGTTGTTTTCTCATATTGAAAGATATACCCCTCTTACGGGTTTTTTTCTAATATTGACAAATATACCCCTCTTGTAGGGTTGTTTTCTCATATTGACAAATATACCACTTTTTTGGGTTGTTTTCTCATGTTGAAAGATATACCCCTCTAACGGGGTTGTTTTCTAATATTGACAAATATACCCCTCTTATGGGGTTGTTTTCTAATATTGACAAATATACTCCTCTTACGGGGTTGTTTTCTCATTTTGAAAGATATACCCCTCTTACGAGTTATTTTCTGATATTGATAAATATACCCCTCTTACGGGGTTGTTTTCTCATATTGACAAATATACCACTTTTTTGGGGTTGTATTCTCATGTTGAAAGATATACCCCTCTTACGGGGTTGTTTTCTAATATTGACAAATATACCCCTCTTACGGGGTTGTTTTCTAATATTGATAAATATACCACTTTTTGAGGTTGTTTTCTCATGTTGATAGATATACCCCTCTTACGGAGTTGTTTTCTAATATTGACAAATATACCCCTCTTACGGGTTGTTTTCTAATATTGATAAATATACCCCTCTTACGGGGTTGTTTTCTCATATTAACAAATATACCACATTTTTGGGGTTGTTTTCTCATTTTCAAAGATACACCCACTTACGGGGTTGTTTTCTAATATTGAGAAAATATACCTCTCTTACGGGGTTGTTTTCTCATATTGACAAATATACCACTTTTTTGGGGTTGTTTTCTCATGTTGAAAGATATACCCCTCTTACGGGATTGTTTTCTAATATTGACAAATATACCCCTCTTACGGGATTGTTTTCTCATATTGACAAATATACCACTTTTTTGGGGTTGTTTTCATGTTGAAAGATATACCCTCTTGAGGTTAGGTTGTTTTCACTCAATCGATACACTCATATTGACAAATACCCCTCATCTTGACAAATATACCATTGATTTGCTCTGTGTTATTAACTTGAAGATATACCCCCACTTTTATGTTGTTGTTTCTCATATTGACAAATATACCCCTCTTCACGAGTTGTTTTCTCATATTGACAAATATACCACTTTTTGGGGTTGTTTTCTCATGTTGCTGACAAATATACCACTCTTTACGGTTGTTATATTCTAATATTGAAAATATACCCTTGAGTTGTTTTCTGTTGATAGATATACCCTCTTTGATTTCTCAATGTTACGAAAAATACCCTCTGTCTTGTTTTCTAATGATAGTATCTGCTCTTAGTTTGTTTTCTAATATTGACAAATATACCAAAGTTGTTTCTCAATAAAATATACCACTTTTTTGGGGTTGTTTTCTCATATTGAAAGATATACCCCTTTTACGGGGTTGTTTTCTAATATTGACAAATATACCCCTCTAACGGGGTTGGTTTCTATTATTGACAAATATACCACTCTTACGGGGTTGTTTTATAATATTGACTAATATACCCCTCTTATGAGGTTGTTTTCTCATATTGACAAATATACCACTTTTTTGGGGTTGTTTTCTCATATTGAAAGATATACCCCTCTTACGGGTTTTTTTCTAATATTGACAAATATACCCCTCTTGTAGGGTTGTTTTCTCATATTGACAAATATACCACTTTTTTTGGATTGTTTTCTCATGTTGAAAGATATACCCCTCTAACGGGGTTGTTTTCTATTATTGACAAATATACCCCTCTTATGGGGTTGTTTTCTAATATTGACAAATATCTCCTCTTACGGGGTTGTTTTCTCATTTTGAAAGATATACCCCTCTTACGAGTTATTTTCTGATATTGATAAATATACCCCTCTTACGGGGTTGTTTTCTCATATTGACAAATATACCACTTTTTTGGTGTTGTATTCTCATCTTGAAAGATATACCCCTCTTACGGGGTTGTTTTCTAAATTGACAAATATACCTCTCTTACGGGGTTGTTTTCTAATATTGAAACATATACCACTTTTTTGAGGTTGTTTTCTCATGTTGATAGATATATACCCTCTTCTACGGGTTGTTTTCTAATATTGACAAATATACCCCTTTTCTTGAGTTTGTTTTCTAATATTGACAAATATACCCCTCTTACGGGGTTGTTTTCTCATATTAACAAATATACCAAATTTTTGGGGTTGTTTTCTCATTTTCAAAGATATACCCCACTTACGGGGTTGTTCTCTAATATTGACAAATATACCCCTCTTACGGGGTTGTATTCTCATATTGACAAATATACCACTTTTTTGGGGTTGTTTTCTCATGTTGAAAGATATACCCCTCTTACGGGATTGTTTTCTAATATTGACAAATATACCCCTCTTACGGATTGTTTTCTCATATTGACAAATATACCAGTTTTTGGGGTTGTTTTCTCATGTTGAAAGATATACCCTACTTACGAAGGGTTAGTTTCTATCTATTTTGAATATACCACTCTTTCAGGGTTATATTCTAATATTAAAAAATTTACCCCTCTTACAAGGTTGTTTTCTCATATTGACAAATACCCCCCTCTTACGAGGTTGATTTCTCATATTGACAAATATACCACTTTTTTGTCGTTTATGCGCTCATTTGACAAATATCGCTCTTACGGGGTTGTTTCCTAATATTGACAAATATACCCCTCTTACGGGGTTGTTTTCTCATATTAACAAATATACCACTTTTTGGGGTTGTTTTCTCATATTGAAAGATATACCCCTTTTACGGGGTTGTTTTCTAATATTGACAAATATACCCCTCTAGCAGTTGGTTTCTATTATTGACAAATATACCACTCTTACGGGGTTGTTTTATAATATTGACTAATATACCCCTCTTATGAGGTTGTTTTCTCATATTGACAAATATACCACTTTTTTGGGGTTGTTTTCTCATATTGAAAGATATACCCCTCTTACGGGTTTTTTTTCTAATATTGACAAATATACCCCTCTTGTAGGGTTGTTTTCTCATATTGACAAATATACCACTTTTTTTGGATTGTTTTCTCATGTTGAAAGATATACCCCTCTAACGGGGTTGTTTTCTATTATTGACAAATATACCCCTCTTATGGGGTTGTTTTCTAATATTGACAAATATCTCCTCTTATGGGGTTGTTTTCTCATTTTGAAAGATATACCCCTCTTACGAGTTATTTTCTGATATTGATAAATATACCCCTCTTACGGGGTTGTTTTCTAATATTGACAAATATACCACTTTTTTGGTGTTGTATTCTCATCTTGAAAGATATACCCCTCTTACGGGGTTGTTTTCTAAATTGACAAATATACCTCTCTTACGGGGTTGTTTTCTAATATTGAAACATATACCACTTTTTTGAGGTTGTTTTCTCATGTTGATAGATATACCCCTCTTACGGAGTTGTTTTCTAATATTGACAAATATACCCCTTTTACTGGGTTGTTTTCTAATATTGATAAATATACCCCTCTTACGGGGTTGTTTTCTCATATTAACAAATATACCACATTTTTGGGGTTGTTTTCTCATTTTCAAAGATACACCCCACTTACGGGGTTGTTCTCTAATATTGAGAAATATACCTCTCTTACGGGGTTGTATTCTCATATTGACAAATATACCATTTTTTGGGGTTGTTTTCTCATGTTGAAAGATATACCCCTCTTACGGGATTGTTTTCTAATATTGACAAATATACCCCTCTTACGGGATTGTTTTCTCATATTGACAAATATACCAGTTTTTTGGGGTTGTTTTCTCATGTTGAAAGATATACCCCTCTTACGGGGTTAGTTTCTATTATTGACAAATATACCACTCTTTCAGGGTTATATTCTAATATTAAAAAATTTACCCCTCTTACAAGGTTGTTTTCTCATATTGACAAATACCCCCCTCTTACGAGGTTGATTTCTCATATTGACAAATATACCACTTTTTGTCGTTGTTTTCTCATTTTGACAAATATACCGCTCTTACGGGGTTGTTTCCTAATATTGACAAATATACCCCTCTTACGGGGTTGTTTTCTCATATTAACAAATATACCACTTTTTTGGGGTTGTTTTCTCATATTGAAAGATATACCCCTTTTACGGGGTTGTTTTCTAATATTGACAAATATACCCCTCTAACGGGGTTGGTTTCTATTATTGACAAATATACCACTCTTACGGGGTTGTTTTATAATATTGACTAATATACCCCTCTTATGAGGTTGTTTTCTCATATTGACAAATATACCACTTTTTTGGGGTTGTTTTCTCATATTGAAAGATATACCCCTCTTACGGTTTTTTCTAATATTGACAAATATACCCCTCTTGTGGGGTTGTTTTCTCATATTGACAAATATACCACTTTTTTTGGATTGTTTTCTCATGTTGAAAGATATACCCCTCTAACGGGGTTGTTTTCTATTATTGACAAATATACCCCTCTTATGGGGTTGTTTTCTAATAATGACAAATATCTCCTCTTATGGGGTTGTTTTCTCATTTTGAAAGATATACCCCTCTTACGAGTTATTTTCTGATATTGATAAATATACCCCTCTTACGGGGTTGTTTTCTCATATTGACAAATATACCACTTTTTTGGTGTTGTATTCTCATGTTGAAAGATAGACCCCTCTTATGGGGTTGTTTTCTAATATTGTCAAATATACCCCTCTTATTAGGTTGTTTTCTCATATTGACAAATATACCACTTTTCCGCGGTTGTTTTCTCGTGTTGAAAGAGATACCCCTTTTTTGGGGTTGTTTTCAAATAATGAAAGAGATGCCCCTCTTACGGGGTTGTTTTCTAATAATGACAAATACCCTCCACTTACGGGGTTGTTTTCACATATTAACAAATATTACACTTTTTTGGTGTTGTTTTCTCATGTTGAGAGACTTACCTCGCTTACGGGGTTGTTTTCTTATATTGACAAATATACCCCTCTTACAGGGTTGTTTTCTAATATTAGCAAATATAACCCTCTTACGGGGTTGTTTTCTGATATTGACTATACCACTTTTTTAGGGTTGTTTTCTCATGTTGAAAGACATACCCCTCCTATGGGGTTGTTTTTTAATATTGACAAATATACCCCTCTTACAGGATTATTTTTTAATATTGACAAATATACCCATCTTGTAAGGTTGTCTTCTCATATTGACAAATATCCTGCTCTTACGGGTTCTTTTTATCATATTGACAAATATACCACTTTTTTGGGGTTGTTCTCTCATTTTGAAAGATACCCCTGTTACGGGGTTGTTTTCTAATAATGACAAATATACCCCTCTTACGGGGTTGTTTTCTCATATTGATAAATATACCCCTCTTATGGGGTTGTTTTCTCATATTGTCAAATATACCACTATTTGGGGGTTTTTTCTCATATTGAAAGAAATACCCCTCTTAAGGGATACTTTTCTAATAATGACAAATATACCCCACTTATGGGGTTGTTTTCTCTTATTAAACAATTTACCACTTTTCTAGGGTTATTTTCTTATGTTGAAAGATATACCTCTCTTATGGGGTTGTTTTCTATTATTGACAAATATACCCCTCTTATAGGGTTGTCTTCTCATAATGACAAATATACCACTTTTTTAGGATTATTATTTTCATTTTGAAAGATATACCCCTCTTACGAGGTTATTTTCTAATAATGACAAATATACCCCTCTTACGGGGTTGTTTTCTCATATTGACAAATATTCCACTTTTTTGGGGTTGTTTTCTCATGTTGAAAGATATATCCCTCTGACGGTGTTGTTTTCTAATATTGACAAATATACCCCTCTTATGGGGTTGTTTTCTAATATTGACAAACATACCCCTTGTAACACCCCCATCACATACTAACCAATAAACATTAGCCAGGAAGCATACAAGCGTCGTAGAATATATACTACAGTGGTAATTGATATAGGTTGTTAAGAATCTAGACACAAGGTTATTAACATATAAACATATGATTATACTTAAACATCATTT
Source organism: Ricinus communis (assembly GCF_019578655.1). Lineage (NCBI taxonomy): Eukaryota > Viridiplantae > Streptophyta > Magnoliopsida > Malpighiales > Euphorbiaceae > Ricinus > Ricinus communis. Next base: position 31,401,846 of record NC_063257.1, on the reverse strand, counting down.
AACAAGTATTACAAACATCTTCTTATGCCTTATAAGGCATACTTCCATATATATCACATAACTGCATACAAAAATGCATCAGGAGGAGACTTCACAAAACTGGCCCAACTTAGCGGGCTGCTAAAAGCTAGACTTCGCATACAACCAACGGATGCACTACTATTTACAAACCTGAAAGAAAAATTTTGGAGAGGGGTGAGCCTCCGAGCTCGGTAAATAAATAATCAACATAATCTATATCACATACACTTAATACAATTTCCACCCAATCACATAACTTTCCATGATATTCATAGTTTAGGTATAAAGTCATACCATTCTACTCAATTCATTACAACCATCATAGAAGAAATACAATTCAACAATTATGGTTAGTTCTCACGGCTTGTGGATCCCCTTTAATGTGCTGCTCCGCCTCATCCTCACATATCACACACGTAAGGCTGCTCGCCTCATCTCACATTATACACTTTTATAGCCTCTCTAGGCTTTAGCCTCCCAAGGCTTTATATATATATCTTTTTTTTTCATAGGGAAATCCACCATTCACATGCACATATGCACTTAACATCACAATTCAATCATTTTACTTATATCATATTTCAGCAATAACAATTGTTCCACTCAACACCAATCATTTCCATCTCAGTCATTCAAACATAAACAATATTAAGCAAAGCGCAACCATTTGCGGAACATTTGATTAAATATATGAACATAGCAAATATTAACTATTTACTTACTCAAAATATACTTATTCCTTTAGCATATAAGAACCTCCTTTCTCCACAACTTTCTTTCCAGGCCTTTGAGTACCTGTCAACACATTCATCAATTCACATTTCATGCATATTACAAATATTCATGTAAATGCGAGTTCTAATGCATTACAAGATCATCCCCTCTCTAATTCATAGGTCTAACTCTTCCTCTAAGACTCTCAATTACTGTTTTAATATCCTATAAACATTTCCCATCTAGTTAAATACCAATCTAACTCAAATTAACATCAATAAATTGCATAAAACTAATCTCCAACATTTCTGTTTTCTAGACAGAATTTAGTACCAAGGTATATTTATTGCTGGGCAAAATTGGCTTAATACAAAAATCTCATATTAAATTGACATATCCATTTATGCGTCTAGTTTCATCTCCAAGAAGAATTACTCAATTCCGACTTCTATAGATTTAATTATTTTCAAATTACTGAGCAAGGGTCATACAGCTAGTTGTACCCGAGCAGCAATCTGTTTGCTCAATTTAAGCAACCAAAACGGCAAAAATAGCGAAATCACAAAACTACAAAGTTATAGAGTACTCTTTAAAATTTCCGTAGACACCAATTAAGCTTAATTTGGACTTATATAACCCATGTTATGCCTAAAATACAGAACATCAAGGTTGTTGGAATTTTGACAGTTTTCTATCTTAACATACTTAAACTTAAATCAAGCTTAATCTTTATGCAATCATTCAATACTCTACTAATTCATGATAATCAGACCTTTAATTAATCAATGAGATCATCAAATGAAGTTTTTCCAATTTGTAATCAAGAACCCTAATGACAAATTAATAACACTCAAGTAACAACTTACCAATTTCAGCTTTTGGGTTGCTAATATGCTTAAATCCTTTAGCTTTAGCTTGGCTCCTTCAATAGTTGGCAAAATCCTATCTTAATCTTAAGTTTTTCTAGGTATTCCACTCCTCTCTCTTATTCCAAATTTTGTGTTTTTGGCCATGTACGAATTTTAGAGGAATGAAGAGGTAAAATGAGCTTACTCATGGTTCCAATTTCCAATATTCCTCTCTTAATGCCACCACCTACTAAACTATTTTTATCACCCTAAATTAATTCTTACTAACCATATATAGGTACTAACTTTTAATTGTATTTTTTAAGTCCAATCTATTTACCCAACCTTCAACTATTGGTTCAATTAAGTCTTAAGGCTTAATACACATAACCCAAGTACTTAATCAACTTATCTAAATTAATAATCTAATATCATGCTTCTTATTCTCTACTTATAATTAATATATATATGTTCTCATAAAATAAAAATATCATTGATATACCATCATATGCCCAATGATTAAATGTAAATGCACATAACATGGATGATGAGAAAATGCAGGCGTTACAACTCTCCCTTCCTTAAGAAATTTCGTCCCGAAATTTTAACAACTCACCAACATTATAATGGAATAGATGCGGATACTTCATCTCATATGCTCTTCTACTTCCCAAGTTGCTTCTCTTGGTGAATGATGACTCCACTTAATTTTGACCATAGGAATGTCTTTATTTCTCAATTTCTTAACCCTTGATCAAGAATTTCTATCGGTTCTTCCACATATGTCAACTTTCCGTGATTTCTATCTACGGGTCGGAATGATATGACTAGGATCCGATCTATATCGCCTCAACATAGAAACGTGAAAACATCATGAATAGAAGACAACTCTGTAGGTAATGCTAACCTATAAGCCAATGGTCCAACTCTTTCAATAATTTCATAAGGTCCTACATACCTCGGACTCAATTTCCCTTGTTTACCAAACCTTAATATTCCTTTCCATGGTGATACCCGCAAGAAAACTTTATCACCCACAATATATTCCATTTCCCTTGATGCAAATCAGCATAACTCTTTTGTCCATCTGTGCTACTTTCAAATTCTTTTTAACTATCTCTATTTTATCCACTTTGTTTCTTGTACCAATTCGGACCTTCAAGGTATCTTAAACCTTCAACATCCCGACATCTGGACTTCTACATTTCCTCCTATATAAAGCTTCATAAGGAGCCATACCGATACTAGAATGAAAACTGTTGTTATCGCAAATTCCATCCCGTGGTATGTAATCATCCCAGTTACCCTTGAACTCAAGTGTGCAAGCCCTCATCATATCTTCTAATGTTTGAATAGTTCTTTCCGATTGCCCATCCTGTTTGAGGGATGAAAGGCATCTTGAAATGAAGCTTAGTACCATATGCTTTCCGCAAACTCTCGAAGCGAGAAGTAAATCGGGATCCTATCGTCAATAGATATAGGCACACCATGCAATCTAACAATCTCGAAATATACAATTCAACAAGTTTATCAAGTGAATCATTTGTTTCACGGGTAAGAAATGAGCACATTTAGTAAGTCGATCAACAATTACCCAAATAGCATCATGCTTGTTAAATGTACGCGGCAATCCCATAACAAAATCCATAGTAATCTTATCCCACTTCCACACGGTATAGATAAAGAATGAAGTTTACCTGCGGTGCACAGTGCTCTCCTTTCACTTGCGACATGTCAAACACTTACTCACAAATTCGCCACATCCTTCTTCATTTGTGACCACCAATAATAAGGCTTCAAATTTTTGTACATTTTGGTACTTCCAGGATGCATTGCATAAGGTGCATAGTGCGCTTCATGCATGATTTCCTTTCTCAAATTTCCTACATCAGGTACACATACACAATTTCTATTCAATAACACACCATCATCTTTCAACACAAATTGTGTATTCTTTCCTTCTTGTACTCTACCCTTCATCCTTTGCAAATAAGAATCTTCACACTTTGTGCATCTTTAATTTTATCTCTAATCAAAGGCTTTACTTGTAATGTGGCTAACAGGATCATTGTCATAAACATAAAACTTCACATCCATAGCTCTAAGTGCAACTAAATATTCTACATTGTAACAAATCATACTTGAAAAATTTTCCAACGACTTCCTACTTAAAGCATCGGCAACAACATTTGCTTTCCGGGGATGATAATCAATAGTGCAATCATAATCCTTCAAAGCTCAATCCATCTTCGTTGTCTCGGATTCAACTCTTTCCGCGTAGGGATATATTTCAAACTCTTATGATCGGTGAAATATCTGAAATGTCTCCCCGTATAAATAATGTCGCCATATCTTCAATGCATGTACAATACGCTAATTCAAGATCATGTGTAGGATAATTCAGCTCATGAGGTCGTAATTGTCTTGAAGCATAAGCTATAACCTTCCCATGCTGCATTAAGACACATCCAAGTCCTTGCCTAGAAGCATCGGTATATACAACATAACCTCCATTTCGGGATGGCAATGCGATGTCGGTGTAGTAGTAAGCCTTTTCTTCAACTCTTGAAAATTTTGATCACATAACTCCGTCCACTTTGGAATGGCACATTCTTCTTTAACAAAGCTGTTAGAGGCTTAGCAATAACTGAAAATCTTTTACAAATCTTCTATAATAGCCAGTAACCTAAGAAAACTTGAACTTGGGGAAACATTTCTAGAAGCGGTTCCCATTCAATAATTGCTTTAATCTTTGATGAATCTGGTTGCACTCCATGTTTAGAAATAATATGCCCTAAGAATGCAATTTCCTCCATCCAAAACTCGCATTTGTTGAATTTTGCATACAATTGTTTTTCCCTCAAAATCATGAAACAATTCTCAAGTGTTGTTCATGCTCTTCCCGGGCTTCTAGAGTAAATCGGAATATCATCAATGAACACAATAACAAAATGATCTACATATGGCTGGAAAGTCTTGTTCATCGTTGACATAAAAGCAGTAGGGAGCATTTGTTAAACCAAATGGCATCCTGATAAATTCATAGTGCCCATACCTTGTTACGAATCTTTGTCTTGGCAATAGATTTCTCTTTAACCCGGAGTTGCCAATAACTGATCTTAAATCAATTTTAAAGAACACAGTTGCACCTTTTAACGATCAAGCAAATCATCAATTCTCGGCAATGGATATTTATTCTTCCTTGTAATCCTATTCAATTGCCTATAATTAATACATAGTCGCATACTACCATCCTTTTTCTTCACAAACAGGCTGGTGCTCCCCAAGGTGAAGTACTTGGCACGATGAAACCTTTATCAAGTAACTCTTCTAATTGCTTCTTTAATTCTTTCAATTCTAATGGAGCCATTCCGTATGGTGCAATGGAAATAGTGCGATACCAAGGATGATGTCAATCTCAAAATCAACCTCTCGATTTGGTGGCAAACCGGGCAAATCATCTAAGAATATGTTAGGAAATTCTCCGACCACTAGAATGTCTAATACCCCTGGGTGACCTTAGTAGTATCTATAAAACTAATTAGATATGCTTCACATCCATTTTTAATTAACTGACATGCGATCCTTTGCTGAAATCAAACAATTAGGAATTGTCTTCCTTTCACCCACCATTACTATTTTCATTTCTCCTTGTATTTCCATAGCCACTTCCTTCGTTTTACAATCAACAATAGCATGATTTCTTGACAACCAATCCATCCCCAAAATAACATCAAACTCTCTAAGATTAATAACAACCAAATCATGTAGTTTGACACTATCTACTACTACGGGACATGATCTCACTATCGTATTTCTTTGTGATAATACCCCCGAGGCATAGATACATATATATCATAACCTAATGCCTCTATATTAGCATGAACATGCGATGCAAAATCATGTGATATGAATGAACATGTGGATCCAGGATCAATAAGAACATGTGCATCGGAATCATGAATAGAAAGTATACCGATAACAATTTCGGGTGCTACAAATGCTTCATTTCTAGTAGTAGCAAATACTCTAGCTTGTGCTTGTGGTTGACCAATTTGTTCCGATGGTGTTGCTGAAATAGTTAAACCTCCTCCGCCACCTCTTCCCTCGCCTCTGCTGAACCAACTGGAATATTTTCACCAACACTACTCGACCCAGCATATAAGATTCTCCGGCATTATTTCTTCTCATAGGACAATCTCTAGAATAATGTCCGGCCTACTACAAGTAAAACATACTACCGGTCTAGGTCCCCAACATTCTCTAGTATGTCTCCACATTGCACGTGGGACAAACAGGGAGCAAACCCTCTTGGTGAAACTTGTCCTCCCTCAAGTCCGGATGAATTGTATCCACCCCTACTATAAGGTACTATGGAGGATCTACTAGGCCCGACCACCAAACCCTCGTCCACGATAACTACTCCGGCTGAATTAGAGCCTCTAAGCGAAGAAATACTAATATGTCTTGGAGGATTACTATAAGCACTAATGATCTTCTTCTTTTTAGCTTCCATAGTATTCCTTTCAAATGATGTTTCTTGACTCTCAAAGCGAGCTTCAATTGAGGCATTGTAATTATGAGGTTTCAACTGCCATTTTCTCACGAATGTCAAGCCTCAAACCCATCTCAAATTTCTTCCTTTCGGTTCTTGAGTGGCTATTTCTTCCGGTGCATACTTACATAATCTCACAAATTGAACTTCGTACTCTGTGACATATCATTCTGTTTCAACCGAAGAAATTCAAGCTTCTTCTGTCTCTATAAATTTCGGAGTATACTTCTCGGCAAATTCTCTCAAGAAATCATTCCAAGTCAAAGTCATTGCTCGATCTTTGCTTCTTAAAACTGTTTCCCACCAATCAAGTGCATCTTTTTCTATTAAAGATCACGTATATAGAAGCCTTTGTTCGGATGTGCAATTAAATCTATCCAACACCCTTTCCGTATTTCGTAACCATTCCTCGGCCTCAGTGAGGATCGGTGAGTACCTTGAAAACATTAGCACCTTATTTCCTAACTCTTTCATAATTCTTATCTATCACGACCTTTTGTTGTTGAGTCCGGTAGCCGGTGCTTGTTGTTGAGCTGCCCGTTGCATCGGAAAATCCATAAACTGTTCCATAACATTTTGTACATTCGATTGTGCGGCATTTTCGGAATGTAGCTCATGCTTATCATGTTGATCATGTTCGGATGCATTTTCATGACCATGCACGGACTCTAATGACTTATCCGGGCCGATTCGCGTGTTCTCCTTGTCTCTCCATCTATATATATGAAATGCAAATATTCGATCAAGTTCAAAGAACATATATCATATGCTTAATGATGTGCAACATGAATCTACTCCCAATGAATCTAATCCCTGCTCGATACCACTAAAATGTAACACCCCATCACATACTAACCAATAAACATTAGCCGGGGAAGCATACAAGCGTCGTAGAATATATACTACGGTAGATAGGTCAATATGTGAGTTGTTAAGAATCTAGACACAAGGTTATTAACATATAAACATATGATTATACTTAAACATCATTTAACAAGTATTGCAAACATCTTCTTATGCCTTATAAGGCATACTTCCATATATATCACATAACTGCATACAAAAATGCATCGGGAGGAGACTTCACAAAACTGGCCCAACTTGGCAGGCTAAAAGCTAGACTTCGCATACAACCAACGGATGCACTACTATTTACAAACCTGAAAGAAAAATTTTGGAGAGGGGTGAGCCTCCATTTCGGTAAATAAATAATCAACATAATCTATATCACATACACTTAATACAATTTCCACCCAATCACATAACTTTCCATGATATTCATAGTTTAGGTATAAAGTCATACCATTCTACTCAATTCATTACAACCATCATAGAAGAAATACAATTCAACAATTATGGTTAGTTCTCACGGCTTGTGGATCCCCTTTAATGTGCTGCTCCGCCTCATCCTCACATATCACACACGTGGTTGCTCGCCTCTCATCTCACATTATACACTTTTATAGCCTCTCTAGGCTTTAGCCTCCCAAGGCTTTATATATATATCTTTTTTTTTCATAGGGGAATCCACCATTCACATGCACATATGCACTTAACATCACAATTCAATCATTTTACTTATATCATATTTCCAGCAATAACAATTGTTCCACTCAACACCAATCATTTCCATCTCAGTCATTCAAACATAAACAATATTAAGCAAAGCGCAACCATTTGCGGAACATTTGATTAAATATATGAACATAGCAAATATTAACTATTTACTTACTCAAAATATACTTATTCCTTTAGCATATAAGAACCTCCTTTCTCCACAACTTCCTTTCCGAGGCCTTTGAGTACCTGTCAACACATTCATCAATTCACATTTCATGCATATTACAAATATTCATGTAAATCGCGAGTTCTAATGCATTACAAGATCATCCCCTCTCTAATTCATAGGTCTAACTCTTCCTCTAAGACTCTCAATTACTGTTTTAATATCCTATAAACATTTCCCATCTAGTTAAATACCAATCTAACTCAAATTAACATCAATAAATTGCATAAAACTAATCTCCAACATTTCTGTTTTCTAGACAGAATTTAGTACCAAGGTATATTTATTGCTGGGCAAAATTGGCTTAATACAAAAATCTCATATTAAATTGACATATCCATTTATGCGTCTAGTTTCATCTCCAAGAAGAATTACTCAATTCCGACTTCTATAGATTTAATTATTTTCAAATTACTGAGCAAGGGTCATACAGCTAGTTGTACCCGAGCAGCAATCTGTTTGCTCAATTTAAGCAACCAAAACGGCAAAAATAGCGAAATCACAAAACTACAAAGTTATAGAGTACTCTTTAAACTTTCCGTAGACACCAATTAAGCTTAATTTGGACTTATATAACCCATGTTATGCCTAAAATACAGAACATCAAGGTTGCTGGAATTTTGACAGTTTTCTATCTTAACATACTTAAACTTAAATCAAGCTTAATCTTTATGCAATCATTCAATACTCTACTAATTCATGATAATCAGACCTTTAATTAATCAATGAGATCATCAAATGAAGTTTTTCCAATTTGTAATCAAGAACCCTAATGACAAATTAATAACACTCAAGTAACAACTTACCAATTTCAGCTTTTGGGTTGCTAATATGCTTAAATCCTTTAGCTTTAGCTTGGCTCCTTCAATAGTTGGCAAAATCCTATCTTAATCTTAAGTTTTCTAGGTATTCCACTCCTCTCTCTTATTCCAAATTTTGTGTTTTTGGCCATGTACGAATTTTAGAGGAATGAAGAGGTAAAATGAGCTTACTCATGGTTCCAATTTCCAATATTCCTCTCTTAATGCCACCACCTACTAAACTATTTTTATCACCCTAAATTAATTCTTACTAACCATATATAGGTACTAACTTTTAATTGTATCTTTTAAGTCCAATCTATTTACCCAACCTTCAACTATTGGTTCAATTAAGTCTTAAGGCTTAATACACATAACCCAAGTACTTAATCAACTTATCTAAATTAATAATCTAATATCATGCTTCTTATTCTCTACTTATAATTAATATATATATGTTCTCATAAAATAAAAATATCATTGATATACCATCATATGCCCAATGATTAAATGTAAATGCACATAACATGGATGATGAGAAAATGCAGGCGTTACACCCCTTCTCATATTAAACAATATACCACTTTTTTAGGGTTGATTTCTCATGTCGAAAGATATATCTATCTTACGGGGTTGTTTTCTAATATTGACAAATATTCCCCTCTTACGGGGTTATTTTCTCATATTGACAAATATACCCCTTTTTTGGTGTTGTTTTCTCATGTTGAAAGATATACCCCTCTTACGATGTTGTTTTCTAATATTGACAAATATACCCCTCTTACGTGGTTTTGTTCTAATATTGAAAAATATATCCTTCTTACGGGTGGTTTTCTCATGTTGGCAAATATAGCACTTCTTTTGGGTTGTTTTCTCATGTTGATAGTTATACCCCTGTAACGGGGTTGTTTTCTAATATTGACAAACGTACCCCTCTTACGGGGTTGTTTTCTAATATTGACAAATGTACCCATCTTACGGGGTTGTTTTCTCATGTTGAAAGTTATACCCCTCTAACGGGGTTGTTTTCTAATATTGACAAACATACCCCTCTTACGGGGTGGTTTTCTAATATTGACAAATATACCTCAAGGAATAATCTTTTTTTGAGAATAAGATAAATCAATATAAGCAACATCGCTTTTCACAAGCTTGAGTGCATCCAATGCGAAAATGGTGTCTTGTAGAGGCGAATCTGTCATATAAAGTGCTTCAAGGCGTAGAAGTTCTTTTGGATTGAGGTTGTTAGTGAGTGCAACTTGTAACTTGTCTTCATGTTCCAACTCAAAAGTTTCCTGCGCTAAAGTGTCCATCGCATCTAAAATAAAAACTGAGGATACATCACTAGGATATCTCATGGCATCATAGATATTAAATTTTATGATCTCATTATCAAATTCCATGCTAAGTGTGCCATCATGTACATCAATTTTTATTTTTGAAGTTTTAAGAAATGGTCTTCCTAACAAAATTGATGTTGAGTTAGGAGAATTATCTTCTTCCATGTCAAGTACATAAAAATCTGCAGGAAATACCAATTCATTCACTTGCACTAAAACATCCTCTAAGACACCCTCAGGATACACAACCGACCTATTGCAAGTTGTATAACAACACCCGTTTCTTTTAATTTACCACATTTTAAAGATGCATAAATTGAAAGAGGCATGACATTTATTGAAGTTCCTAAATCACACATCGCTCTCTTAATTTCAACATTGCTTATCTTATAAGGGATAGTAAACATACCCGGATCCTTGTACTTGGGAGGTAGCTTTCTTTGAAGAATAACCGAAACATTCTCACCAACACTTATCTTTTCCATACCTTCTAATTTTTTCTTATTGGTGCACAACTCTATAAGAAATTTAGCATAACGAGGTACTTGCTTAATTGCATCGAGTAAAGGAATATTTACCTCAATTTTGTAAAATGTCTCAAATATCTCTTTTTCCTCTTCTTGTTTCTTAGATTTGGCAAATCTTTCGGGAAAAGGAGGTTTTGTCATCAATACCTTTTGTTTCTCGTTGTTTGGTACTTGAGATTGGTCGATTTCTTGCGATGAGGTCGCCACTTCTTTTTCAACCTCCTCTTCTAAGGCCTGCCCATGCCTTTTTGCATCATCAAATTCTTTCAATTCTTTTCCGATTCTCAAGGTTGTTGCACTAGCATTGTGCCTTGGATTGATAATTGTTTGTGATGGCAATTTACCTTGAGATTCTAATTTGCTCACTGAAGATGCGAATTGCCCTACTTGAGCCTCTAAATTTTGAATACTTGCTCTCGTTTCTTGTTGAAAAATATTTATATTATTAGCAAGCTCTTTAACAATATCTTCAAGAGACATACCTTGATTTATGGGAGGTGATTGCTGGAAATTTCCTGATCTTTGCTGGAAATTTTGATGAGAGTTTTGGAAATTTTGATTTCTTAATCCATAGGTAAGGTTAGGATTGTACGTGTTTGAATAGGGATCATACTTCCTGTTTGGAAATCCTCCAACCATGTTGACTTGCTCATTAGAGTCCTCTTGAAGTGTTGGACACATGTCGGTTGGATGACTTGGATCGGTACAAATTCCGCAAACTCTAGCTTTTGGTGCATTTCCTAAGGCCAATTGTTGAACAAGAGAGGTTAGTTTAGACAACTGAATTTTGATAGAATTGCTACTTACCTCATTCATTCTTGTTGGTGTTGAGTCTTAACTGAAGCCAAATTGTTGAGAGTTGGCAGCCATGATAGAGATCAATTCCCTAGCGGCTTGAGGAGTTTTGTTCACTATAGCGCCTCCACTAGCGGCATCCATCATTTTTCTCTCCATGGGTAACAATACCTCATAAAAGTATTGGATGAGAAGTTGTTCGGTAATTCCATGTTGAGGGCAACTCGCGCACAATTTTTTGAACCGTTCCTAATATTCATGGAGAGTCTCCACGTCTTTTTGCTTGATTCCACATATGCACCTCCTTGTACTTGGGCTCTTGAGGCGGGAAAGAACTTGTCAAGGAATGCTCTTGCCATATCCGTCCATGTGGTGATAGAACCGGATGGCAAATAGAATATAGCCATCCTTAGCTCTGTTGAAATTTAGTAAGTGGAAATGCACCCATTTTGATTTGTTCTTCGGATACCCCTTGTGGTCTCATGCTCGAACACACCACATCAAATTCTTTCCAGTGTTTATGAGGATCTTCATTCTCAAGACCGCGAAAAGTAGGTAATAAATGTATCAAACCTGATTTTAGCTCAAAGGCTACCTCCAAATCGGGATATTGAATGCAAAGCGGTTGTTGGTCTACATTTGGTGCCGCCAATTCCCTTAGAGTTCTTCCTTGATTTTCCATGGTTTCTTCTAATTCAGAAACACTTGAAGAATCAACCAAGTCAAAATCTGTTTCCAATTCTGGAGGTGTAGAATGTGAAGAAGATTTTGAATTCTTACGACGTTCTTTAGTCTCCTTCCTTATTCTTTTTGCGATTTTCTCAATCTCAGGATCAAATTAAAATTTTTCTGTATGAGAAGAACGAGGCATAAAAGAAATAAATCTAATTAAGTGAGACACTAATCCCCGGCAAAGGCTCCAAAATTTGATGGATGTCGAATCCAACAAAAATAAATTCCTACTCTTCAGATAAAAACAACTTGTAAATAGTGACAAGTAAGGTCGAATCCATAAAGATTGGTAAGATTTATTTCTTTAACAAAATTCAAATAAAATTAAGGGGGATTTTAAATTTGGAATCAATATGAGAAAACTCTAACCCAAGGTATAATCTCATTTTTAATTTATTGAATTGATCATTGATGCAAATATGATTTCCAAATCCATTAATAAATTGGTTATAGTTATTGAGAAGCTCTAACAACCTAATTTCTCCTAGATTTTCGTTAATCAATGGAAGCCATTTGATT